>NC_091891.1:671535-1007302 GCF_019399895.1 Cardiocondyla obscurior | reverse complement strand
GCGTCAGCAGTATTTTAGTTACGGATTATTTTTTAAATCATTATAATAATACTATCGCATCTGTATGCGAACTTGAACAATAAAATAATATATATGTATATATATTAATCGTGATAAACTTATTTATTTAATTGCATTATTTCTAATGTTTATACGTGTTTTTTTTAGCAATTGTATATTATAACTTCAAAGAATATAGGACATACGTCGTAACTTAAAAATTGCATTTCAATATTGAATTCGCGCGATGCAGCTCTATACAAATTAATTATTTATTTTAATTTAACAAATTATTTAGGATCAGTTAGTATCAGCGCAGCCTGTATCAGGTGGAATGGGTATGGCATTACTACAGAAGATGGGCTGGCGACCTGGTGAGGGTTTGGGCAAGAATAAAGAAGGCGCCCTGGAACCGTTACAACTGGAAGTCAAATTAGACAAGAGAGGATTGGTTTCCGAGCAGGATATCATGCAAAAAGCTAATAAAGCTGCTAAGCCTATGATGCCAACAATAAAAACATTGGAAGGTATTAATTTGAATTATTTTGCAGCTATATATATTTTTAAAAGTAAGTTTGATCTGCATTTTGTTACTTATATATAATTATTTATTTTCAGGCAAACATCCAGTGTCACTTTTAGGTGAATATTGCACGAAAAAGAAACTCGGAGTACCAGTTTACGAATTGTGCCTTGAATCTGGACCAGATCACAGAAAGAATTTTCTTTTCAAAGTGAGCAATATTATTAATAATTAAATCAATATTTGTATTTTAATTATAATCAAACATACTTGTATTTACGTGTATAAAAATCTATTACAGGTGAAAGTAAACGGTATCGAATATAAGCCGAGTGTAGCGAGTTCGAACAAAAAACAAGCAAAAGCAGAAGCAGCGCAAATATGTCTACAGAATTTAGGCTTGTTGCCCTCTTAGTTTCGTGCATCAACATAATCAAAGGATATTATAAAAGTCCAAGAAGCTTATATATCACTGTCGCGTAACACTACTTTTTAGTTTTTCTAAAAAGAAACCGAATGCCATACAAGTAATTTTGAATTATTATTTGAAAAATAATATCGTAGGAAATTGGCAAACAACTGATGTGAATTAAATTGACAAGTGACGTTACTAAGTAATAATATAATTAATAATTATTAAAGCTGACTTAAAATTAATGTACAGTATACTTATGTACAAACTACTGTATTGCGAATAAGCTATATTTCGTTTAAATTCAATGCAGTAATTTTAAAAAAATATATATTTGCTCTCTTTAAATATTCATCAGTTGCTTGATCAATCACATAAATTATACTTGAAAAACACTGCGTATTTTTAGAAAACTGTGTTTCTGTTATTTTTACATCTTTTATTTATTGTAAATATTAGAAAACGTTGACGAGAGAGAAATTAGAATTTATAAATAAAGATTCTAATGTACGTAATTTCTATCACCATTCCCGTATTTTATTACTCCAAAAAAATCATCTGTTTTAAAATCGGAGCAGTGGCGGTTCGTAATGGTATTTATCGAAACTAAAGATTTTTAGTTCCGATAAAATACACTGTAAGCCACCGTCATCTTCACTTTAAAACAGACATCGGATCGGATGTTTCGAATAAACAGCCGGACCACGCGGCTTACGTTTTCTCTGTTAAACAAGTAAACATAGTTTTCGACTTGAATTAAATTAATTTTATGTTATCCGTGCCATTCGTTTTATTAGTAAAACTTGCAGGTTTTACATATCCATTTATCGTCGAAAAATAAAACGTGCCGAGCACAAGCTTTACGGCGTGCTATGCTGATAACTTACCTCTGTTGTTGCCGCGATGGAAGATGCAGGTGCCACAGTTTTCTACGACGACGAGGACTGTCTAGACTACGAGTGCTTGCACAGCAATGCCGAATACGATTATGATTATGCGGACTCAGAGAAGGAAAGCCTTCACGAACTGTACCAGTATTGTCTCACTCCTAGTCTGTACGATACAGGACACTATATATTGCCTTTATTGGGCAGCACAATCTTATTTAGGCTGTTGATTCACACTAGTAAGGTTATTTTTATTTCATTTACTTATATTTATAATATTAATGCGGTTTATATTTCTCAATTTTTTCTCTAATTTTTCCGTGATAAATAATTGTTTTTTTTTGTCTTACGTTTCAGAATATATATCGCACAAAGCATTTCATATACTATCAGTCAGTATAGGTTTGTATATTATTCACCATTACGTGCCGGAGTCCGTAATAATATTGATAATATTCACTCTATTTTCCTATGGAGTTTTACAAGTGGCAAAAAAGTGGCACATAGGTGTAGGAATTTTTTTACCGTCCCTTTTGATAATTGCATATTGGTATGCTTTATGTATAATATTATACTAATTAATTTACCTTTATGCTTTATTAAGTATAATAAATAAATGGTATAATTTCAGTGAATTTTTTATGCACCCAGTGACATGGCATAAAATTCGCAGTGTAGTTATGATTATGGTGATGAAAGCAATTAGCATTGCCATTGACACTGATGATTCAAATGACTTGCCAGATATTTATAGTTTTATGGGTTACATGTTCTGTGGCATAACTTGCTTATTTGGACCATGGGTATCGTTTAGAGATTACCTATCATTGCGTTATTTTACCGGCCAGGTAATCAAACAAAAAAAAAAAAAGTATATCTAATTTTTTTTATTACTATATAAAAATATTTAATTAAAAAAGTCAGATTTATGTTGAAATGAGTTCTGGATTTCTAAGGTAATTTAAAATAGCAGCATATTTAATAATAAATTATTTTTGCAGACGAAATGGTGGATAACATGTTGGAAGGGATTTATTTTCCTTTCTCTTTCCTTTGTCTATTTGAGCGTTTCAAATTGCTGGATACAATGGGTTGGACAATTTGTAGAAAACTCTGGGAAGTTAGTATGTACAAACTAAAAGAATTTTTAATGAATATATATCTTATTCTGTGTAAAAAAAAAATGTTTTTTAATATATATTTTAGATGGGTAATGGCGTACAGAGACGCATTGTCTTTCAGAATGTCTCACTATTTCGTTTCGTATTTAGCTTCAGCACTATTAGTATTGGGAGGATTTTCACTTTCATCGTCAACGATAGTTAAGCCATTATATATTGAATTACCACGCTCGCTTGTTCAGGTGGTTATTCATTGGAACAATCCGATGCACTACTGGCTAAAAACGTGTACGTATAAAATTTAATCGACGCAAAACAAAATTTTTTATAATTTTACAATAAAACGTCAAAGGAGAGAAATGGATTTTAAACTTATTTTTGTATTTTATTTTTTCGCAGATATTTTCCGTCGCAGTATCAGAAATATGGGAAAGTTCGGCGCTGTGATCATCACTTATTTAATAAGCTCTCTTTTACATGGATTGAATTTTCAATTAGCGGCAGTATTACTTAGTTTAGGATTTTATACGTATGTAGAATTTCAGCTGAGGAGCTTGCTCGCCGACACCTTCGACGCTTGTATCGCATCGAAACAGTGCACTAGACAAAAATGCGCGCACAAATATAACTCGCATAATTGCTGGTGGGTGTTTATGACAAACTTGATGTTTTCGGGATTAGCGATGTTTCATTTGGCTTACTTAGGCCTTATGTTCGACATGTCTGATTTGCAAGAAACAGGGTACAGTTATAGTCACACTATCAACAAGTGGGCTGAACTCGGATTTGCTAGTCACTGGGTAGCATTAGCTACGTTTTGTATTTACATTTTAATTAAGTGAAAAATGAAATTAATTATTTTGTAATTCTTTAAGGCAGTCATTTTTTTAATCAAAATAAATCCTATTTTTAACAAGCCGTATTAGATTGAATCGAATTAATTTCGTCGTAAAATTCTATTATTTAATTGATTTATACGTAATCATTACAAATTGGCGAGAAATGAGATTTTCGCCGTGCCACTGAACTTATTCCTCTTATGCTCCTTACACCTCCCGAGGGTTTTTGAACGATTTCAAATACTCGGCACTGCGAAATATCTGAATTGACGGGTTTTTCACGTTATTAATTTTTTTATTTCTCGGTTATTTAAATGGGCGCATGATTAAATTACGGTTTTTAATTCTATTCGATTTTTCTTGTCTCTGAAATTTTAAAAAGATCGATAAAATACATATTCTTTATTGAGTATATAACACAATATAAAGTTCACTATGTAATCTATACATATTATATAGTTTTTTCTTTATATATGTAGCACATTTAGTAATTTTTAATTATTAAAAAAGTTTACAAAGAGCATTTAAGTATACAATGTTAAATAATACTCTTTCAATATTTCCCATCCTAATCTAATGTTACAATAATTGTCATTTTTGTAATTAATAAAGACATCTTTCCACACTCTACGATACTTTTTCCCGTCTTAATCCAATGTGATTAAATAATGTTCCGTTTGTAATGTTATTATGCAACACAATAGTCGTTATAAATTGACTACCGTGCAATTCTTATATACAATTCCATATTCATTTTGATGATAATAATTATATATTTTGAGTTTATACATATAAGAATGATTTCGTTGCAATGTAACATTACAGTTGAACGATATATCATAAAGAAATATACATAATTCACAATTCCTAGACCAACATTTAAATTTTCCAGACATCCCGTAATTATATAATTTATACAGTGCATTTATTCGAAAATAAATAATTGTTTTCTACAAATTTCTTGCAACCTAATGGCGAGGGGACTTTATTTTCCTAAACATCACATTTTAATAACAATGTGTTCTTAAACACTATAATTAGCAAAAAAGCTATGACTTCCATATTCATTGTATAAATGAATACGCAGCTAATTTATATAATCTACTATATAAACTACATACATATGTGTAAAAGCATTTGTATGTGTATATTTAATTAAGAGCCTTGTACTAAAGCTACTATTGACATGTCTATATTTTTAATTCTATATATCAACTTCATAAAAAATAATAATTCTTATCGTAATAATTTTAGATACAGCGCGACACACTATCTATAGACAACAATTATAGTTACTCTTACGATTACCATCTGTATTAATTATTATTGATATTTTAAATTGAAAACTTCTTCTTGTTGCCTATTTTGTTAATTTTACATATAAAACAATTTTAGTTTCATCAGTTGTCTCAAATAATCGAAGATACAAAAATTAAAAATATATTAATATTATGAATTAATTTTTGTTCCAAGCAAGATAAACGTCAAATGTTAGATGCGAGATATAAGTAATAAAGCGAAGTATTGTTTATTAAATTTTAATAAATTATTAATATCTATATTTAATGAACAATTAATGTATAATCTGTGAGCCATTTCTACAAATACAGATCACCTTTAATCGCTATTTAACTTGTTTTTAGGGTACTCGTAAGAATAACAGCTTAATTTTAATCTTGTACTTAAAGGTATTCCAAAAATTTCATAGTCAACTTACATTTTTATATACAATTTACACGGTGTTCTATATCAGGACATCGAATATCACTTCATCTTATCTTCAGGCCAATTTGTATCATATGATGAAACACCTTCTTTCATCGAAGATGTTATTTGATTTTTTTTTTTTTGTGTAAAATATTATTAAAACTTTAATCCCTCTTTTTTTCTTTTTTAATACATAAAAGTTTTTAATATATATATTTATATATAATAATAATTATTATAGTTTCATCACATTTTTTGATATGTGTTGCACTAAAATAATCGTAATGGAAATATTTATATAAATTAAAATGTATTCACGATATGTTTGCAAAAAGACCTGAAGATAAATAATATTTCCTACATATTGAAATTCTCTCTTTATACGTTGCTAAAATTATCAACGTACATACATAGTACAAAAAAAAAAGAAAGAAAGAAAGAAAGAATAAGATAGTAAAAAGTCGCATAGCGTAATTGTAAAATCTACATTTGTTTCAATTAAATAAAAGATATATATATACATAAATTAATATGTTCAAATTTTTCAACAGATCTACAATTTAATGAACAGATCTATATTTTATGGAAAATTATATTAAATAACATCGCTGGTAAAATAAGTTGCATTAATCATATACAAACTGCACATATAATATATACCATTATTCATTTGTCTGTTCAAATTCAAAGCAACAAAAGGAAATATTCAACAAGTGCCATAATTACAGTGTTCCGAGCCTGTCGATATTTGCTTTAAACTAATCGAGTTACGGCAAAATGCTTTTCTAACACACTACATTACCGATATCACGATAATGCAAAATAAATTTTATTTCTTGCTAACGAGCTAATTCCGGTCCACAATAATTTTTTCATAACAATAGAAAATTATATGTATTATATAAAAATGTTTATAGTAGTTTAATACGATAAAAAGTGTAATAAATTTAATTTTGAAGCCATAGGCGAGGAATTACACTCCTTTCGTGATCATATACTATATTAAATTTGATCTTTTTAGATCTTTAACAATGACAAGAGCCTTAATTACATTAATTACAACCATAATGGAAATATAATGAGATAAGATATAATAGAACATCTTATTTCATTAAAATAATGATGATATACAACCATTAAATATTCATATAACATTTAATATTTTCATAAAATTAAATAAAATCAAAGGAGTGTATTTTTGCGTTACTGCAAATTACATGTTAACACTAAATTTCGCAAAAAAAAAAAAAGAAAAAAACACGCGAACATAAAATTAATATTTTAGCAACATTGAAAAAATTATTGAAAACAGAAATTATTAATCGAAATAATTTTGAAAAAAAAAAAGAAAAAAGAAATATATATATATATATCTACAAATGTGCTTATTCTGACCAGCAGAAAGTTAAAGTGAAGATGATATCAACAGAAATCTGACTTTCTTTTTTTAAATTAATTTTTTGCAGACATCTAACTCATCGCAATACTTTGATATATGGAAGAACAATTAAAAGCCGTGTAAGCTATATATTAAATACCACTGCGACAAATGCATATCCCATAATGCAGATATGACAAAACCATATTAATCAATAATGCAGTGTTGATGATTTTGTCGAGATATAGTTTGATCTTCGTTGATTTATGATATAAAAGCCTGGGCAAAACTTGCTTGAGTTGAAGGATTGAAGATCAGAATGAAGTGCTTTTTATTGTATGATGGGATTTAAGCGATGAGATCTTCGGCGCTGGTGAGATGCTCCAGTTACCTGACAGTCCTCCCCAACGCCACTGGGAATATCGGTTAGTCATCTGATAAATGCACTTTTATAACTTTTTGTTGTGCGCGCACTGCAAGTCACAGAAATAAATGGGGTCGGTTTGTTAGCCACCTTTGGTGCTATTGATTTCATTGCATAAGCACTAAATGTAATATTACGAGGCCTGGACTATATAATAATACAAACTTCAACCTGTGTGATACTTCCCTATTTAATTGTTATTTGCCCAGGCCTATATAAGATTTGTATGTAATACATGCTAATGAAAAGAAATTAAACTTAAGAGTCATGCTGCATGCAATATAAACCAACTATTCAAATCAATAATACAAAACGATTATGTAATCGTAATTAATTAATTTTTTTAATTATTTTCTCTTTTAAAAATAAATAAGAGAGAAGATTTAAAATTGAATAAAGAGTGATAGAAAATGTTTGTAAGTTTATATGTATAACAAAGCGTTATAAATTATTTTGAGAATACTCGTACGTTTATCTGTTAATAGATATAAATCTAAAAAACTTAAGAAATCTTTGTATAACTGTGGTAGTAAATGGTGAAAAATATAAAAGATAAAAATATAAGTAGATAAGTCGTGAGTACGGAAAGTATACTTGCATGATGACAACAAAGCAAAGCTAAAAAAATTCTGAAGCAATAAAAATTTGGGAATGGAGAAAAAAGAATATTATAAAAGTCTTGTTTTTTTTGCACATCAAACAAGCAAGGATGAAAAAAAAACTGCAGAATCATAAATTTAGGCCCAAATTAAAAAAAAAAAAAAAAATCAAAGACAGTTATTGACTTACTGCCTGAGCGAATAGCGAGTAACTCGGTCTGCCGACCTGAGGATCATATTCATGCGCTGTTGCGGTTGCGGTACTGAATGATTGGCAGACGAGTTTGTAGCGTGGGCCTGTGCAGCCATGCAGGAGGTACGTTTCACCCTTCTCACTGGTTTTGATACGGTTAAAGATGTAACAGGATTGGTAGTAGTTGTATTGTTGTTGATGTTATGGCTCTGTGTTGCCGGTTTAGACCTAATACGGCAGGAAGATGGATCACAGCTACTGTTGACCAACCAACTGTTTCTACAATTTCCAATTAAGATAAAGAAACCCTTTTTTTTCAGATATACGTGCAAAGTAATAATATTTAATTTAATTTCTTACATATTAAAAGCATGTGTTAATGTAAGAGTGCAAGCGTAGATTAGAAAGATATAGACAAATAAGAATACAATTCGATAGTATCATGGAAAAAAAAGGTATAAAAAAATACTTCGAAAAAGAATAGAGTAACGTATAGAAAAAGAAATAAATTAATGAATAATTGTTTAACCTTTTCACGACTGTCGTTGCCGTAGATCGCGATAACAGTCTTTTGGTGGGATCTCTTTCTTTATTTCCCACTAAGGTAGTAATAGCTCCTTTTTGACTTCTTGTTTGTAACAGAGATCCCAAGTATGGGCTACAACATAATATGCATATTAATTTTAATACGTAAAAAAAACTCAAATATCACATAAATATTCAGTACGAAAAATATATTTTTTACTTACTGCACGACGGTAGATGTCCCTGTACTTGTATTAACGGAAGTTTGGGCTGTCGATATACCTCTTCTTCTGGCTTTAATTCTGCATAATTTATCGCCTTGAGTCAACGTATTATATCTAGCCGTAGAGCTAACTCCGGCCACTGGTCCAGTATCGTCCAATTTTATTTCATCCACACGATGCATTATACCCGATACATTATCCTCCATCAAATTCTTTACATCCCCTTGGAAAGAAGCCCCTCTGGGTCTGCCAATTATCGAGTATATCCCGTACTCATGTACTGGATTTCCATTTTCAGATTGCAACGGCTCTTTTAGCAACGATCGGAGATATGCTTCCTTTCTAAAAAAAACATAAAGATTTAATTTTTAGCTATTAGATATATCGGAAGGAAAAAAAAAAAAAAAAAAAACACCACATGTATATGTATCAACCTTTCCAGCCATTGCTGCTGATGTCCAATTACGGATCCTGGCCTACATATCCTTATCCAGGCGATCGTTTCATGAGCTGTCAAATGATAATGCTTCATTATATAGCAACCTATAAGAGAACCCGTTCTTCCAAGACCTGCTTTACAATGTACAGCAACCGCGCCACTTGCATTTTCTGCTATTTTAAGAAACTGATGCATTATCGCATCTGTCGGCGTCGAGCCATCCATAAAAAACAAATCTTTATGAATAAAGCCGGCATCGGTAAAGCTCGACGCATCGTAGACCTTTTTATTAAGCCGTATAATTGTCGTTACATTATTACGGCTAAAATACGTAAAATACCATTCTGGTCCGTGAAGTGGATAGCCTGAAAAAAAAAAGGAATTAACGTCTTATCTAATTACACAATCATGATTAAATAATTAATGAAAACTAAAACTTAAATGTACAAATAAATTTTTCTCATGTTCCTTAAAAATGTTGCTTTTACTCTCATATATTCTTCAAACTTCGCTCATATTTTCGCATATATTCCTTTGCTTTTGTGCTCGTAAACATTCACCCCATGAATTTGCTTGCTCGCCAGATTTCTTCTCACTAATGCATTCTTTTCCATGCACACAACTTTCTACACCACGACGAATATAATTAAAATGGAAGTTACGCACCATCTTCCATTTTAGATTTTGCATGTGGGCCACAGAAAGCAATAAACTTTCCAGGTACTATCCAATTTAAATCGCCATTCTCAACTCTCTCAAAGTGTTCATATTCTTTAACACAGAAATCTTCGAAATTGAAAAAACCAAGACGATGGCACTTATATATAGCACTTAAACAGTCCCTTAACGATATTTGATAACATGGTGGTCCAACCGAAGCGTCGCGAAACATGATAAACGATGGATTATTTGGATTTTTTGTCAAACAATCGTAAGCTTCTTGTGCCGTACGCTTGCAATATAATATCTGAAAATACAATTTGTATTTTCATGCATCAATAAGCAACAGATTTTTTTTTTCTGGAAAATTTGCATTTACAAATCGTAATTTAAAAATTAATAAAATTATAAGAAAAAAAAAATTTGCTATTACCGCATAACTTCCTATGAGAAACGCAGCGTTGACTCTTCTCTCTGCATCCATTGTTGTATAATGCACTAGTTTCTTTTTACTGAGCGCGATGCCTTTTAACTTCTTATTAACTTTTTGGCAGTATCTATACAACATCGCCAAATTTAAAGGACCAAAGTCAGAGTAAAAATTCTCGTATATCAACTCGTTGTCAATACTGAAGTAGTGTGTGTTTGGAGTACTTTTTGGTTTTATTGGTGTCCTGAATGTTACAAAATACAAACGATCTGAAAAAAAGAAGCAAATTAATTTTTTTTCTCCTTACGTCGAATGCGAAAAAAACTTTATTCTTTTTTTTTTTTTTTTTTTTATTCCGGCAGGCTTGGTCAGCTGTTAAAGATAATCGAGAAAAACTTAAATCAAGAAAAACATAAATAGCAGTTATAATTACAGAGCTGCGTTAACAGTAACAAATATTATCCGAAAGTAAGCCTTCGAGATACCCGAACGTCACAAAAGTATCATAGATTTATATGTCATTAATTTTAATTAAAACTGCGTTTTTTTTTCCGCAGTAAAGACCTCGCAGATGTTCCGATATAGAAGCGTTACTAGGTGCCTCTAACGAAGTGCCACAACCCAGGCTGAATTAATCAAAGGGAGTGCGTTACTCCGCGCGTCATCAAAAATAGATTTCAGTCCAGGGCGGATTACCTTTTATAAATTCACACGCGCACATCAGAACCTCGTTCGCGTCCTCCATCGTGATCCAGTTGCGGGTGTACGGCGCAGTAGCAGATACCGATCAGGTGGATCTGTCATCAGCGCGACGTTAATGCAAATAGGAGCGTTCAATTAGCGCGATATAGCGCGGTCGCGCAGTAAACACGGGGACGTTAGAGTGGGCGGGTAACTAGGCGAAGTCATCCGCCCGCGGTGGATGCTAATCAGCGCGGCTGCTCTGCCTACGCGCGCAAAAATCGGAGCTGCGTTACGTCAGGACGCGCGCGCGCGCGCGCGCGCCGCCGCCGTCGTCCTCGTCGTCGTCCGGTCCGGGCGCGCGCGGGGCTTCCGTCCGTGAACACCGAGCACACCCACGGTGGCCGAT
The DNA here is from genome assembly GCF_019399895.1 of Cardiocondyla obscurior. Taxonomy (NCBI): domain Eukaryota; kingdom Metazoa; phylum Arthropoda; class Insecta; order Hymenoptera; family Formicidae; genus Cardiocondyla; species Cardiocondyla obscurior. Next base: position 995,851 of record NC_091891.1, on the reverse strand, counting down.
CGGCGCCTCCGCCTCCGGGGAAACAGAGGAGTGGGAGCGCGCACCTCGAGACTCCTCGCCTCGCGTACTGTCGCGTACTCACCGCGAGAACCGTTACGGAATTCAAACTCCGTGAGGGAGCGGTACCGGGCGCGGCGCTGCTCGTTCGCTCCGCTTTCTCCGCCCCGTCGCCCTCCGCCCCGTTGCCAACCCGTCGGCGGTACGTCGTACGCGACGGGCGCCGAAGGCGTTCCCGAACCCATCGCGGAAGGTCCTTCGGCATTTTCGTTCCCGTAAAGCAGGTTAGCGTTTTGAATGCGCGCGTAAACGTGGGCCGAGACGTGGAGAGAGAGAGAGAGAAATTTGTTAGGAGATTGTTTATCCTCGCGACAGCGGCCCCCGTTGATCCCGGACAGACTGGTAGGCTGACGTTTGTTAATATATTGGACGAGACGCGGCTTGTCACGGTTTCAATGAGATTTCATTTTAAAGCACGTGAAGTCGTCGAATACATTTGTACGGTATCTACGTTGTTCTTTTCTTTTTTTTCTTGTATCTTTTTGATGCAATTTTTTACTGACATGTATGTGTAATTCGTAGGATTGAGACAAACGCTTAATTGTACGGGAGAGATGGACGAGATGGACACCGATATGATGAGAGAGGACGCAGCCTCGGACTCCTTCGTGTTCTCGAAACCGAGCGCTGTGTCGGATCTTCCAAGGATCGTTAATTTCGGCGTTGAATCGGACCATGTCTTTGTTTCCTGCAATAAGAAAAATGATTCAGCACAACTGTTCACTTTTGCAGCGCCTACAATAGTATCGAGATACGATCAGAATCGTCCATTAATTCATACTAAACTTAACAAGTATAAGCCGAAAATTACTAGAAACGCGTACAATCCTACAATCAACGTGTTCGCCAATGCTCTTAAGGATACGGGGGCGTACAAACTGTTGAAAAAGAATACCAGGACACGTACTGTCAAAGTCAATTTGGATAATTCGATAACGTGCTCCAATGTACCTAAAGCTCTGCTGACTAAAACATCAGCAAAGGAATATTTTGCAAGGTATGGAAATATCGTGAAGCTGACTATACGCCCAAAGAGGCACATAATTACAGTAGCTTATACAACAAAGACAGAGGCAAATGCCGCTTATTACACCAGCAATAATTACAAGGGTGAAAAGTTTCAAGTAGAATGGACAAAGCTGGAACCAGCGGCAAAAGCAACGATTAAAAAGAAAGATTTACAAAGGACAACAGTGACCAATCTACTTAAATCATCTGACGACGAGATAAAATCGGAATTGGAAGCTATGGCATCATCTGAGGAATATAATTTACATTCTAAAGGAACCGAATTACCCGATGTAAGCACATTACATCAGTTAAAGCCCAAACCATTGATAGTAAAATCGATTTTAACACACGACAAAGCTGTTGCAAAAAATGAGAAGCATGAAACGGACAGCCAGGCCGCTAAGGCTTTGCCACACTCGTCCATGGAAGAATTGCAGAATATAATACGTCAAGCTGCTCTCACGGTTGAAGACAAGTACAAAATATTAGAGGCACGGGATCGTCTTATGAGATTAAAGCGAATCAAGCCAGCCTCACTCGCGTCGGTCAAAGTAACGAACGGCACTTGTCCAGATATGTGCCCGGAGAAGGAACGTCTGATGCGTGAATCGCAAAGACAAGTCTCGTCGTACGAGCTGCTGGAGGGAAACGAGTACAGGATAAATCACGCGACTGCCGTGAAGCAATACTCGAGGTCCTCCGCAGATCAGGAGGAGCCGATGCCTCACGAATTAAGGCCGGTGAAATCTTTGAAGATGACCATGAGCTACTTGCTTCACGAATTGATGGATCTCTGCGAGCAAGAAAATACAAATCTGGCCGAATGGTATCACTTCCTCTGGGATAGGACGAGGGGTATCAGAAAGGATATTACGCAACAGGAGCTGTGCTGCGAGGAAAGCGTTGAGTTGATCGAGCAGTGTGCTAGATTCCACATAGTATGCTCGGAGAGACTCTGCGCGGAGGATGCGTCTGTATTTGACAAGAAAATCAATTCGGAGAACCTGACAAAATGTTTGCAAACGCTTAAGTATATGTATCATGACTTAAGAATAATGGGCGTCACCTGCGAAAACGAACCGGAATTTAGAGCGTACGTCGTCCTGCTGAATTTAAACAACGGTAACTTCATGTACGATTTGCAACAGCTGCCGAAGTCCGTGCAAAAGTCACCGGAAATCCAGTTCGCGGTAAAAGTATACTTCTCATTGGAGTCGAATAATTACTACAAATTTTTTAAGCTCGTTCGGGAGACGACTTATTTGAACGCCTGCATTCTTTTAAGGTACTTCAACCAAATCAGATTGAAAGCTCTTTCGATAATGGTGAAGGCGTACTGTAGAAGTACTTCGACCGCATTTCCGTTGTACGAGTTAATGGATATTCTTGGCTTCGAGGACGAAAACGAAGCTATACATTTCTCTGTACAAACCGGATTGAACTTGTCGAACGACGAGCTGTACATCCTCCTGAATCGTCAGAGTTTTAGCATGCCTGCGGGTAACATCGCGCAAAGAAGAGCTTGCAACTTGATAGAGTCCAAGAGGATCAACTTGAATTTTAGTATCGGACAGTGCATCGCCGGTAGAAAAATGCCGGAGAAGACTTACAAAAATCATAAGCCGCATAACAGTTTCGACGCGCACGGCTACCTGATGCCGGAGTCTGTCAACGCCGCGGATCAAACCGTCGACGCTTTCTCCGCGGGGCGAAACGATCCGTACGAATTCGTGGAAGAAAAGGAGACGAAGAGGATACCGAAGCTGACTTCGATCCGGGATAAAATCACCAGGGACAGCCGCTCGCAAACTCGGAAGCAGCCGACGAGCGCGAGCAACGAAGCGGACACGTTTAAGCATCAGCCAGTTTCAGAGCCGGCCACTTCGAGCGTCTTCAAAACGGACACGTGTAGTCAATCCAAACCGAAGGAATTTAATGCATTCGGGAACAAAGCTAACTTTGGAACTCGAGCTAACGTAACGACAAAAGTAACGACTTCTGAAAAATATTCTAACGATAAAGATACTGCGAGCAACGAGAAACAACAAGCAGCGACGTTCGGCGGCAGCAATACTCTTAATGATAATCCGTTTGCGGGTGGCCCATCCGTGTTTTCGAAGCCGGAAATATCACGTAATGCAGAGCCGGTTCCACCGTTCGTAATGGCCGTAAACAAGAGTATATTCTCCGGTGCCGAAGGAAATATCTTTACGAGGAATAGCACGCCCTTCGCTCCCTCGCCATTCGCTAATAAACATTTTCCCGTTCCAGTGCCTACTCAACAATCGACATTCGCAGATGATACGGATAAGGCGACGAAGGAACGAAGTGTCGTTCACAAGAGGGAACAAAAAGTTCAAGAGGAAGCACTCGTGGCTGAGAAAGCGAGGCTCGAGAAACTGGAGCGCGCGAGGAAGATGAAACAAATTGAGGAGCAATCGGAGGAGATTTACAACGGCTTGCACATGGAGGTCACTCGCGAGATCTGTTCGGCGGTTGTCAGGCAGGAGATTGAGAGAATAGAAATGTACGACACGCTGAGCAGGAAAATTCTCACGGACATGATCGGCGAGGTAACGCACGAGATGTGCGACTCGGCATTGATCGAGGAGATTGACCGACAGCGAAAATTACAAGCGATGTTACAGCGGATCAAAAACCGCGCGATTGTAAAATATGTTAACGTCTGGAAGCGGCACGTGTCGAGAACAAAGCGGCAGAGAGCAGCGCTGGAAGACACGCCGGTTTGGCTGCAGAAGCATTCCGTGGAGGAAACCGCACGGATGCTCTACACGAAAGGGCAGGAGGTCGTGATACAGAATATGCGAAGACGACGGGGCGAATCGGAAGACGTTGCACCCATCGCGACGGAAATTCTCGCGCCAATCGAGGCTATCGTGTACGCCGGCATCAAGGAGAACGTGCGATCGCTGGACATTGATCCCCTGCCCAATGTGTATTGGAAGCTCGTCATCTCCTGGCCGGACTTGGCCAACAAGCCGGTCTTGTGGTACCACAAGAAAATAATGAACGAATATTTGTACCCCGAGAATTTTACGATGGATCCTATCGTGAAGATTTATCGGCCAAATCCCTACGAAACCGTGCACGTCTGCATAAGGCATTTCGAGGGCCTGATCAGCGAACGTCACTTGGTCGGCACCGACGCGCTTCTATTCATCGCCGATGCCTCTGAGAATTATAAATCTGTTGCGAAACGTTTAACGAGGACAGTATTATCGCGGCACAAATTAATGCCCGTACCCCTCGCCTTTATCGTCCTGGGTAACGGAGACTTGGAAAATCAGAACGATAGTATAGTTTCAAATTTAGAGTCTTTCTTAGAATCTGGCTACATATCCGAATATACGATGATGTACGAAGAGAATTTATCGACAAAAATTATTTTAAATTTGACGCAAAGCACTATTTTATGGTTGACGATAAATAAATCACCGCAAAATCCGCTGGAAATGGATTATCTACGTAACGTATACGACATTTGTCTGTCCAAAGAATTGTGGCTGAGGTAAGATCACTTTTCTATTTATATTCTTATCCGATTATATATTTTTTTAAATGCTTTATGTTAATTAAAATATTATTTTAAGACAGTAAAAAAGTGAAACGTGTCATAATATTCGGTTTGCTTTTATAATTTACAGAATACTGAGCGATTCCATGTTTAACGAACATTTAACTAACGCATTGGAGGATCCAAATTTTATAATCGACTTGCACAACGAGGCTGTGAATCACTTGATAGACATAATCTTAGATCCAGAATCCATGTTATACACGAATTTTGCTCCCGAGTTAAAGAAGTTCCTTAAAAGCAGCAACACCGTGCCGTGCAGTTACGAATATTTTGACGACGTGTGGAAACGAGATGAATACAGGGCAAAACTGGAAACCACGATGAACGGTTTCATACTACCACCATGGAAGTAAGTGAGAAGTAATCGACATTATTATTGATTTTAATCTGTATTCTAGGCACTCATTAATGTCATTTATTTTCTCGGTTTCAGTGCACCATGGCCGATAACGGATATACAAGATCTACGACGACACATTATGAATTATTGCAGAGAAGTGCTATCCGACTCGAACTGCAATATTGTATTTTGCGATATATTGAGCAATCTCTTTCTTACCTCAGGCAGTTTACAAGTATCATCCTTCGTGCATATACTGTTACATGTTATCAAAGAGAAAGTGCGCCTCCTAGACGAGAATCAAATCGTCGTTTATAACAAAAATCACGTTAAGCACTTCCGGACTTTACCGTGGTGGTTCAAATCTACCATATTAACAGAATTTATGACGAACGAATTAAACTCGAATGTCACGTTAAATGAACCGGCGAGGAAACGAAAAAAATACGATAAATTGGAGAACGATTCAGACGACAGTGCGTTGGATGATGAATTTGGTTTACTGGCAGAGTTTTGCGAGAGCACCAAGGCTCGCGTTATGGAAATACACTCTGTATCCATGGAGGTAGAAACTCGCCTGCAGGCGCAGCAATTGGAAAACTCGTTACTGGAAGACAAACTGAAGAATGCCTTGCTCGAAGAGATGGATCTATCAAAAGAAGAAGCATAAGTTTCTCTCCTCTTTTCGTTTAACTATAAAAATTTTTAATATCTTTTGTTACGTTTTATATTATGTATGTACATACAACATGCATTATGTTTATATACTGACATGCGATGATTTACCTCGAAATAATGTTTTCCAGTCAAATATATTTCACTGTGTAACATTGAAAATGTATTTTTTAAATAACCAAAAGGAGTACTATTAAATCGCTGCTACAATATCTTAAATGTTAAGTTATATGCACAGAACCACAAAAATAGAACTAGTCATTAATTTATTTTTTTTTTTTTTTGTAACATAATTATCTTATATGTATATACAATATGTAATTCATAGAATTATATGATTTGGAAAATATATATTTTTAACAAAACCATCGCTTTCCATATTCTTAAAGGTATTGTCATGATATTGTACATTCACAACACAGTTAAATTCTCATAGAGAAGACAAGAAAAAGAAACTTCCTCAGAAATAATGTATTATTCTGAAAGAATCAGTGCCATGAAAATATATTAAATTGTTTATTAAATTAGTCGCACAAATTTTCGTTGCTTCTTATATATTAATATACCTCTCTTTGATTTATATTGAATATTCTTTCCTTCCTCTCCCTCTTCCTTCCGATATAATACTTCTGTTACATATACATATAGAAATCGAAAGCTATGCGTCTTCAAAAAGAGATATTTAATATAAGATATTGCTTGCAACTAACAAAAGATGTTGATAACATTCATCAATGAACTGAGATCAAATGTCGTTATAATACAAGGTTTTGTGACATTATGTACAGAATATAATACAAATTGACATATTTTGCTCTCGTAAAAAATTTCTGTATAATAATTTTATACCATGTATAATCATATAAAATTTCAAAACCTGTTTTAAATTAATGTTATAATAACTCTTGTATTACCAAAACTTGTTTCATTTTGCTACGTACAGAACACATTTATTTATGTATTAATTTTATTTTTTTTTTAATATTTCATTGTTAATCGATTATCAGATAAATCCAGGTAAAAGCGAGCTATGTATTTTCATTTGGTTCCGCTATGTTTTTGATTTATTCCTAATTCGAGTCCTCTATTTAGGAAATAAATGTTACAGCCGTAAGTCTCTTACAGCGTTTAAACAAACGGTGACATTACAATATCTGTTCTATGAAAGTGTCTAAAGATTATGTATGCTACGCCATGATAGAAGTATCTGTTAGTAAAGAAGAAGTTTTATTTAATAAAAATAGAACGATTAAATTGAATATAATATGTTACCGAAAATATGATATACAGACATACGCGTTATAACGACAATGTGATCTTTGAAACATCACTCTGTTAAAATCATTACACGCGTAAGTGATAATATAAATAAAATGTTACAACAGAATAATTTCAAGTCAAAGGAATACACGTGCTACACACTTATGTGTATTCGTAAACGTACAGAGCTATAACATAAAATAAATACGCAAAAGTCTTTCTAAAGAAATTTAATTTAAGGGGTTCATATAAAATATTTACTTGACTCGTAAGTAAAAAAGAAAAGAGACATGAACGAAGGGCTGTATTCTTCCGTTTTGTTCAAGTTTCGACATCTGCGAGAGTGATATTTTTATCTTTTAACGAAAAGTGGTAATGCAAGCGCACTATGTAAATAATTCAATTAAATCGCGGAAGCTTTACTTTACGATAACCACTTTAAAACTGATATGGATAAAATTTGTACTTGAGGTGAATGTAACATAAATATCTTTGAAAAAGAGTAACGTTTTTCTTTTTCTTTTTTTTTTTTTTTACAATTGTGCTAAATATAATTTGAAAGATTGCGTCATTCGTGGAGATCGAGATCTTTTGATAAAATTTTCAAGTTTCTTAATTAACAAGTTACACCGAAAAATGTATTAATTAAAGTCCAGCTTCATCAAAACTTGAGTGCCTTGAATTTCCCTTGCAGATGACCAAAACAATCGCATCTGAATTACATTACGACATAATCAAAAATATTCAACATAATTAATTAATTTAAAAAAGAAAAAAAAAAATTGGTTTTGTGTTTTATTTTTTTGGCTTGTTCAGAGTTGCATTTTCAATTGCAATTCGAATAAAATTTTATTGAGAAAAATGTCACCGGCTGGTCGGATACAAGAAGTGTAATTCAAGACGATGCGAAAGCTCTATGAATGAATTTACAGATAAGGAAGCGAGCTCACGAGCCAACAAGCAACGACATACAAGATACCTAGAAACATATTTAATCTGGCTGTCTGTTTAGGCACATTTTGAATTCTATGCGGATTGCGAAATTCCTTTTCTATTTTGAAGGCGGTCGGCAGAGTGACCACTGGCAGTAAAAACCAGATGGAATAGCTGAACGCCCATGCTATTAGATTTATGTATGGTGCAAATAGTAAAAAAGCATATAAAAAGTGAGACGCGGTGTGACCTATATAGATTGCTAGAGTCACAATCCCCGCTTTCTTATCGCTCTCCATATCCCTCGTGTTGTTACTGTGCAAAATAGCCTCGGTGTTTAAAGCGAGCGGTATCGCATAATAAATTGTTCCTAACTCAACGTAGCCGGTTTGCGCCATGAACGCGAATAAAACTGAGATTGGACCGAATATGACTAAGATAAGTACATCGCCTAGCGCGATATATTTGAATCCTATACCTCCTGTGTAGAGGAAAGAGGAGGACAGGCCCCCGAAGTACACTAGGGCCAGATGTTCCATCTTTGCAGGTGAAATCGCCGCCAGTAGGACGAATCCTAAGCAGCCCACCGCGTACAAGAGTGCCCCCAGCGTCACTAATCTGTCTTTGGACAGCAAATGATCTACCAATATTCTGTCGTCGCTCTTTCTGCTATCAACACCTTTCACATAATCAAAATAGGTGTTCACTACGTTACCAGCACCGTGCACACAAAATACCACGAGTACAGTCAGAATCAGTGATATCCAACTAAAACTATCCGTCGACCGATACGCGAGGATCGAACCGAGGAACGTTGGCATCAGCGATGCGCTCAGCGACCATGGTCGAACTGCTAGGAAGTATGACGACCAGTTCATTAGAGTGGAGTCCAAGGCCGTTGCCGACGGCGCCGACGATGACACTAAGGACGAGTGGTGGACATTGTTCCCCATTGAGTTATCTTCAATCTGCTCGGTCAGGTTTTGAACACCGTTGGACATCATGTTTCGTATACAGTACTGGAAAAAAATAAAAAAAAAAAAAAAAAGAAAACGACATAATTAAAGTGCTAAACGCTAAGGAAATCGACAACGCTAAAGAAATCGACCACGCTATAAAAATCGCGATTTCAAAGTTAACTTGTCAAACGACAAGGCATTCCGCGAATGCAATACTATAATACACCCCCGTTGTAATCGTAATTTTTAAGAAATTCGCTCAGCGTTGTATTAAAATAAAATTAAAGAAAGGTGGAAAGTGATTACCGACCGATATTAATCGTTGAAAGATGCCACGACGCACAAGGTCCATCGGTGCATCGTACTTAACGGTATCCTGACTTCATGCCATGTACGTAATGCATCGCCCGTGCGTTTTCACGTGTCAAACTTCGTTAAACGTCGGCGAATAAGCGGCAAGATAACCGAACGCGTAAACGGGGGAAGCAAAGGGTCATGTCGCGGGGATATTTTTCCGGACGATATCCTCCGCCGAGCGAAGACTGTCACCCTCGCGTTCTCGATTTACGCGACCAGCCGTGAGGTGAGAAAAGGAGAAAAAAAAAAAAAAAAAGAGAGAGAACCCCCACCTGAGATTCCTTTCGAAGACAGATACGGACGAAGTTAGGTTAGGACCAAGACGCTGCTCGTGGAAGCTCGCGTAACGTTTCGAGCCTCGCGCGCGTGCTGGTGCATCATATAATCCTCCGCCGCCACGTCGGTGCTCGCTCGGACGGCATTACGAATTAACAATGCGAATCCACGAAACTCTGGACGATCCCTCCCTCTCTCCTCTCCTCCTAGTCCTTTCTGTCCTTTACGAAAGCTCACATACATATATTACATATACCTGTCGAGACCATGGCGGATCTGTACGTTCGGTTCGTTCTACCCGCGCGACCTGCGCCATTTTACGTTGATCTCGCGAAATCTGCGTTCATAAATCACCTCAATCTCGTCTTGATCCGTAAGGCACAGTCCACAAATCCAGCTTCAAGCTGGTCCCCCGAGCTCAACAAGCATCTAATTTCCTCAGTATGTTCTAATGCATATGATGGATCTACTTTTCTCAATTTTCTGTAATATCCTCATGTTGCAGAAAATTGCTTACTTAGAAAAATGGAGATTTTGCGACGTACGAATAGGACAGTCGATATATCGGAGCCGATATTAGCGGAAGACAGTACATTTACGACGATAGCGTTGTCGTTGAAAGCGATTCTGGAACAATTAGACGTGACGGCTAAACACCACGATTATCTGGTTGCTCTGCTGCTCGTTTTACTGGCAGAATGTGGATTTAGTGTAACGTCTACTACTGACCCAACAAAATGGTAATATACTACACAACTTATACGACGTAAAACTTTGACGTTGTCTTTTTTTTTTGTTGTAGGCGCTTATTAATTTCTGTTAATTTATTTACAGGGAGAAAAATACACGATTAGTTTCTATACCCACCAATTGGAAATCCCAAGAAACGGGAATATACGAAATATATTTGACGTTGCGTAATATACATTTAATTGATTTTAAATCAAAGTTAATCGTAATACCTTACGGTGATAAGCTGGTAGTTAATTTATTGTCGCATACCTTAAGAAACAGAAATGTTTACTGTATGGTTGTACAGACATTGAAGTATGTGAACCCATATACGAGTAACTTGTTCGTTCGGTATATGAACGTTAAGGAATTATCACACAGGTAATGTTCTGTCATGTGTCATGTCGGTTGTGCATCAATTATTATCTTAAGACTTGCTTTCTCTTTCAGGTTCAAAAATATGCTAGCACACCCTTTGCATAGAGATATATTATTGGCATCGAATCTGATGGGTCCGTGTTTGGAGTGCCTACCAACAGAATTGCGTTTGAAAATTTTAAATATGCTGCCATCGAATAGTTTGAATTTTTTATATATGTATAAATAAAAGTGCCTAATAGCGCTTCCGAATTTAATTTGTAATTAATGCTGAACATATAAGATACTTGCATAATGCATTTATAAATTGTATGACTTGCATAAAATAGAAAATTAATTTAATAAATATATATTTTTTTAATACTTTTGTCATTTATTATCTTTTTTTTTACTTTAATATATATATATATTTTTTTTTTTAATTTAATTTTTTTTTTTTACGAAAATATTTTTCAGGTTATGTAGTAGACAACATGTGGCTTATTGAGGTTAGTAAACACAATTTTGATTCAAAATGAACACTGGTGCAACAGAGGAAGAAAGAAAGATTTTTCACTTTCTTAAATCCCAAGGGTGTTGTTTAAGATGTTGCTTTCGTTTTATTGGATGCCGCACGGCAGAATATTATTGCAAACCTTACGAATTTGCTGTACAGGTAAATTTATTTTAAAAAAACCGTGGTATCAATTCTCGATGAATTATTAATTTAATTATAATATTTAATAACTTCAATTTAATATTATAGTTGAATTATGCGAATGAGGGAGATTTTACAGAAAAAACACCTTGCATTGCGTGCTTAGGAGTTCTCCAAGACAAGGCACAAGAAAATGTAGTTACAAAAGTAAAGTATTAACAATATATATTTAATTCTGCGCGTTTTATTTAGTATTATATTCCCGATGTTTAATCGATTTTTTTTTCAACCGCACGCAGATAGTAGAAAAAGTGAAGGAAAAAGATTATGACTGCAAGACGTTCACTTGTGCACTGATAATTCCTGTATCTGTGAAGTTGAGAGAACATATATTGTACGCTTACATGTCTAAGGAGATAGACATGCATGATTACGTCTTAAATACTTTTAAAATGAAACTACAAAATGTCAAAGATAGTTGGAAATCTTTTATAATTCCACAACTTGAACAGGCTACAGGCAAACGTGCTGATCTATCGACACCATCACCCTTTCTTATTGAAATTTTTTTAGCATATGCCGATGACGAATTAATATTTTCAGGATTGTAAGTATTTTTTCCGGAACTTATTAAATACGAAACAAACCGGCTTTTTACAAATTTATTTTAAGAACCACTTTTTTTTTTTCTCACTTACAGAATGAACGAACATAAAGAAACCAATTATAAGCAAAGGAAGAGAAAATGTAATAATAATAAGTTTAGTAGGAAGAATGTTGACAATTTACTGATTGAAACGACGGATGAGCAACTCATGCAACATATTAAAATTTCGCAAATTACGCCAAAAACGTTCGTTCACGTTGACGATATTTTATGTTCTCATAGCAGTTTATTCATAGGAGGTACTATTACTATTCGAGCGTTTACTAAATAATCTTTGCAACGCGTTAAAAGAGTTTTTTTTATAGTCTTAAAATTTCAGGACGTTACAACAAATTCTCCAGAAAACTTAGTCAAACGCCATGGCTCATAAACGGTGAGAAAAAAGTAGAGACCTCGGTGCAAGACCTGCTTTGTAATCCCATCGCAGAAATTGTGAAAGCAGAATGTACGTTTCGATTATTTGATTATGTTATTTTATAGTATATGTTATTTTTTGATACGCTATAAAATGTTTGTTCGCGCAGCGATAAAATTTTTATCATCGGGAAGAGAAGACGTCGATGTTAGGAACATTTATAATGGTCGACCATTTGCTGTCGAACTATTGAATCCTCACATGACTGATATCACGACTGAAATTTTAGCGCATCTAACCGAAAGCATTAATCAATCTACTAAGCAGGTTCAAATAACGTCGAGCTTAAAAATTCTTACGAGGTACGTTTTCTAAATTTATTTAAAATAATAAAATTATAGGACGTAAGATAAAATTAAATACTATGAACAATCGTTGACGAATAACTTAAATTGTTAAAAAGATAATGCCGAATATACACTTACTTTTGCAGGTTTGATTTGAAAAAGCTCAAGGAAGGTGAGAACGTTAAAACGAAGTTTTATCGGGCATTATGCGTCTGTCGAAACGCAAGTGAAAATTTATCGCAATTGGAACACCTAAATAAATTAAAAAATGTGAAAATTATTCAAAAAACGCCAGTGAGAGTATTACATAGAAGGCCATTGAGTCCACGAACGCGCATTATTTACGAAATGCGTGCACGTTGGGTAAAACCGCATGAACTGAAGTTATTACACACTACTGTCGAGAGCAACGACTCGTTTTTCGTTCTCGACGTCAAGACGCAAGCGGGGACATATGTGAAAGAATTCGTGCACGGAGATTTCGGTAGAACTAAACCGAGCTTGTGCGATTTTCTTAATGCTGAAGTAGATATTATAGCATTAGATGTAACAAGTATTAATTTAAATTGGCCATAATGTAAATCATATTTAGTATTATATCCGATAAAAAAAAAAAAATAAAATAAAAAAAAAATAAAATAAAATAAAAAAAACGGATATAGAAATCGAATATGAATATATTATTGAATTAATAAAGAATATTGGATGAAAAAGATATTCGTATTTAATTTTTAATTCATCCTTACGCGATATAAATTACCTGTATTCATAAAAATAATTTTCTTAAATCTTTTTAAAGTTTAAGCCTTTCTCTTAGGCGAAACTTTGTGTTCTACGATCCACGGATGTCTTTTAACTTCAGCCAAGGAAATTCGTTCCGTACTTTTTTTCTTGATCAGCTGTGAAAATAAATTTGCAAATTAATAATTTTCATCATATGTATTTCGATATAAAGCACAAACGTCACCTTGGATATGAGATCTTTGGCAGAAGGTTTGATCTGTTCCGGCCACTGTACATTTATAGTTTTTATCTTTGCATAAGTTTCTTGTGTGGAGCCGCTTAAAAAAGGCGGTTGTCCGGTAAGAAACTCGTAACAGAGAATTCCTAAGCACCAATGATCAACATAAAAATCATAAGTCTGTCCCATTACCATTTCGGGAGGTAAATAATCCAACGTTCCGCATAACGTGTCTCGTCTAAAAAACATTTTAATTTAATTATTAAAAAAAAAAAAAATTTTTTTTAATTATAACGTAATATTAAATATATAGTAAAAAAAAAAAAAAAGTATGAACTTTGCACTGACTTTGAAGATGGCGCGTGCACAGACCATCCAAAATCTGCAAGTTTTATATCTCCACTGTAAGTAAGTAACAAATTCTCAGGCTTTATATCTCTGTGAATTACGTTATTTCTGTGACAATACTCCAAAGCGTCGGCCACTTGATAAGTATATTTAGCAGATCTAAAAAAAAATATTTTGTATAACTTTTAAAAATTATAACTGTATAATAAATTATATAATTAAACTATGCTTAAGATCACAAATACGTACAAATGTTCGTTAAATCTCTCGTTTGGCTGTCGTTTTAATTCTTTATACAATTCACCTCTTGCTGCAAATTCCAATACCAAATAAATTCTCTTCTTATCATAAAAATATGTTAACAGTTGAAGAATATGTGGATGTCTAAAAATTTATAAATAAAAAAATATTTGAGAAAATCAGCAATAAACATTTTTTAAATACAACATTTACAAAAGACATACCTCAAATGCGATTGTATTTCAATTTCTCGCATCACTTGCTTCTCCACACGCCCTTTTATTAACTCAACTTTGTACAATGTCTTTAGAGCAACCATATACTGAGAAGTCTTTTCCCTGGCTAGAAACACACGACCAAATTTTCCTCTTCCTAATGGTGAGCCAATTTGAAAATCATCCAAACTCCATTGATAACTTTAATTAAACATATTAATTTTTTTTATTAATTAAACATAAAACGATTAAACATATAAAAGACATTGAATAAATATTCAAATACATTTACTTAAATAATTTTAAAACTTTTTTATTATTCTATTTTATTATTCTATTATTATGTACCTTTGACCTCTGGTGTTTATATGATCCATCATTTTATGCATTGTATTTTGAATAACTTCTTTATATTCAGTAGGCATGTTTGATGATGACAAATACTTGGGCATAGGTTCCATTATAGCCAAAATATTACGTGCAATACTGAAAAAAAAATTAATCAATTAATAAAAACAATATACAAAACTGTGAAATTATTTTAAATCAACAATAAAAAAATATCTATGAACCCAAAAATTATTACATAGGAAATACATGTCAAAATGTTTACAATAAAATTTTCTCTCTCACGTAGCACAATTAATGCCATCATTATTACTTACGTTAAATTTAAATATACAGACGGTGACACACTCCTAACATGCAACAAATGCCGTTGAAGAATAACACTGAAAAAAAGATTTGTAAAATAAATAATTTGTCTCGCGAATTCAACTAGCAACACGTCTTGTAGCACCAGCTGTAACAGCCGTTTCCCTCGCATTTGAATTTTCAAGGATTTAAGTAGGTAGAGACTCTACTGTAGAGTGAGAGAATTATAGAGAGACGAGAGACACCTTGCGCAACAGCCGCAAATTACATAAAAACACAGCGAAACCAATCGCAAGTGTCGATTCTAAAAGTGCGTTCCTAAACTCATTAAAAAAAAATATGCTGCAACCGCTAAATTTAAATAGAAAAAAAAAATGTTTTTTTTTTTTATTATATGTGCATTTTATGAATGCATTCAGGAGAGCAGCCGCTCAGTAAGCTAACGAAAATTTGCACAAGTAAATTGGATTACATTTAAACCGTATTTATTTTAAATTTACCGCTATTAAATCTCTAAAATGATACATATAATCGTTCAAGCATATTTTGAAACTAAAATCGACTATTAATGTATTTGAAATATTGTATAAATGTTACGTTTTTTTTACGGTAGCGCAACTTTTCTCTCTGTGTAATAATTATTATACATTATTTCTCTATAACAATGAAATTTTATATAGAATCTTTAAGTGCATTATTACGTTGGGCAAATTTTAATCGCTATGCATTTTATTTCTTAGAGAATGTATACTAAATACTAGCATAAACTCTGATTATACATTTCAAGTATTACAAAGAAAATTTAACTTCCATTATATGTATATAACTAATACGAATACAAAGAAAAGTTTGAAAATTATATACAGGTAAATAAATTAATCATTTCTTATATATATATAAAAGAGAGAAACGCAAAATTTTGTCTCGTCGCAATTACATTTGCAATTAAACCGTATAACAAACTCCCTTTGCGCGTGCGGCGTGTACCTTAATAGGAATTGATAAAAACAAAAATTATAACAACGTATCTCAATATACAGACGTATATAAAATACAAGTAACAAGAAGGATGAACATTTCATGATGCATAGTAAAATATATAAAACACATATATGTATATATACGATGCATACATATACATATAATCCTGTCTAATACAAAACTGCAATATAAATTAAATATATAGAATGTAATTATATGCTAATAATAAATTTCTCGATCTATTAACATACAACGGTATAAACAATCGGTGCAAACTAAAATATTCACGTTCATGTTGTACAAAGTAAATTATTCCATTTCAGCTTATCCGGCTATTCATCGATTCCTGTCATCTCCAATAGATTAAATAACGCACAGTGCCTTCTTCAAGATACGCATGGAAGCGTGTGACACCAACGAACGAGATAAATGTCAACGCGCATATTAAACTTTACTACTATGCGCCGACCTCCGTGCAAAACCGCAACCAAAAGCACGACGACGTAGTCGTTCGAAATCTCGCGTAATTCACGCACGCGTTGTAAACTTAAACGCAGAATACAAAATACGCCTACGAACAATGGTTACAAATTAAACGAAGTAAATTATTGCGCCCTTAAAAAAACAATTAACTAAATTAATATTACAAAATCGTCGCTTTTTATCACGCATGGTTTTAACACGGAGCACCTGCACAAAAATATTTTGCCTGGCTTCCATTTCGTTTCTTTCGAAAAAAAAAAAAACAACTGTGCACTGTGAACGTGGAGTTTGAAATTTTTATTATACGTGCGCCCCCATTCTTCTTCTTCCTTTTTTTTTCCTTTTTCTATTTTTCAAATAAGTATACATACGCTTACGCTAGGTGCATGTTCCGTTTTAATCGCGTGCATGCAGATAATTCTTTCTATTCCTAGTTAACAGCGGAATTGTATCATGTCACTGAAATATTGTACCAATATATATATATTTAATTATTTATGTACGATACTCTTATATAAAATGCGAAGATTCTTAACGCGACCGTTGTTAAATCAATTTCGAGCGTCCGATAAATCATAGATCTACGCTCAAGTATGTGTCCCTCGCAGTTATGACAATAATATTCAAAACCTTTTTTTCATAACATTAATGTGTTCTACATTTTTCTATCAATATTGAAAATAAAATAAGATGATGTTTGCGATAACGTTAAATTAGTTAACTGCATGGATTACAAATTTATATCTTATGAAAACAAATGCGCAGTAACATTAAGTGAAAAGAACGTAAAGAAATCTGCATACTCAAATCCTGCATACACAATCATTACGATTATTTTAACTGTAAATGCACTTCGCGATCGTGTTCCCTATCCGCTTGTTTCTTTTTATTTTTTTATATTCTTTTTATTTGTAGGAGTACGCTTATCCGTAGGCGATAAGTACTAATTAATTAGATAAGATACAGCACTACGTTATTGCAGAAAACAATGTGTAACGGACACATCGAAGTGTATCTTTAGTTCAATATTCGGAAGGAATATGTGTGGTGTTATGCTAATAATCACTCTGTTTAAGGATGTAAATCTATACAAATAGTAGCCGTATTTTAAATCACACGAATATAAAAAAAGAAAATCAAAAAGATCGAAGAGAAGAAAAATAAAAAGAGAGAAGAAAAAAAGAATTACAAACTGTACCAATTACATTATCTTAATATTTTGGCAGTGCAAGAGTGACAAATGACGACGATCGTGTTTGATCATAATTTCTTCGCCGTAAAATAAAAATAATTAAAAAAAAATTAATAATAATAACAGAATTTAATTATTAACAAAACAAAATGCATAATATTTTCTCCTCGTTTTATTAAACAAGAGAGAGATAGAGAATTAAGAAATGTTGATTATAAAATTATCTAGAAATAGAAAAAAAGTTAATAAGAAATTTGTTATTTAGGTTTTTAAACCTAAAATGTATAACAAATGTAAAACAAAATTTATAAAGCACACAAGAAGAAAAATAAGAGACTTTGATATGTAAAAAAAAGAAAAAAAAACATTTTTAATTGAATATTTGCCAAAATATCTAACAGTGAAGCTATTTGTATTACCAAACAAAATAATTGTAAAGATTACGACGTGTGAAATAATCGTTTATCACATTCTTGCATACCGTGACTCTTCATATAATTTTTATAAATATACTTAACGATTTAAAAAATGTACACTTAAAAACGAAAAACTGTCAAAAGCACGAGGGAGCAATAATAATACGGGCGGTACATTCGAATGCAAAAATGAAACTACTTTACAGACTACTTTACCAAAAGTAAAGCATGGTTTAATAACGAATACGCGTGATTTGAGAATAAAATCGTTGTTAGAAAATAATGTAAGTAGGGAACAGCTGATCAGCGTAAATCCGGATTATCGTTAATTTGCTTTTTTATACGTAACAATATTGTCGTATACCACTGGTCCAATCTTGAAATTGAATCGTATTCTTTCACTGCGTCTGTGTAACCTTCTAGATTCTGATCTTCCAAATGCTCTATCAACGTCTACAGATATACAATAATTAACAAATTATCAAATGTTAAATTAGGTGTTTCATAGCAAACTAACATTTTTGCAGAAGAAGGTAAAACTTGTCGCGAGAAATAAATCAAGTAAAGTAATTATTTCAAATGTAAAAACGTACCTTCACCAGTTTGTATTCTCTAGCGTCTTGAAAAGCGGGATACTGCTCTTGATAACGCTCAATCGCATGCTGAGCATTTAACGAATCGACACACAAGTGGCATAATGCAGCGCGAAAGAAATACTCTTTGGCGCTGTATTTTAATAAAGAACTTTCTAATGATGAGGAAGCAACCTGTAAGAAAAAAATAACGAGATTTAAATAACATTTAAATTAATAAAAAATTATAAATATTTTCAATTAGTTGCTGCTGCAGAATTTATTTTTACCTGTTCATAGATTTGAATGGCCTTATCGTAATTTTCAAGTTGCGCGGCATACTGTGCAACTTTCAGAAGACACTTATTCGCAGAGGAGTTACTTTCCTCACCGCGGAAATAATCTGCAGCCTGCTCATAATGATGTACCGCACGTTCCAAGTCAACTGCTTCGCTTTCATAAATTTCGGCTATACTTTGATGATGCTTAGCTGCCATTGTAAAACGGCCCATATCAGTATAGATCTCGATCGCTTTCAACAAGCAGCTGATTGCCTCTGTAAAAAAAAAAAACAGCACATTATCGTCAGATTTTTTACAATTTAATACAATTTATTTCCATAAATTACCATTTGTATCAGACTTTTTGAAGCAATTGGCAGCGTCTACGTAATTACTAGCCGCGTCGTGACGACTACCCGCCTTTGCGTGCAAATCTGCCGCGTCATAAAACGCCTTTCCCGCGGAACTCCACTTCTTTGCCATCTTGAACATGTTTGCTGCCCGATGGTAACATTCCACCGCTTCCTCGACCTTCGAAGAGCTCCTGCAAAGTTGAACATTGCCCTGTCACAATATAAAGTAAAACGACGCGGTGGACTTTGTTATCATCCTTCGATGACACATCGCCCAACGACATATTGGTCTGTAAACCCCTCGTCGCAGATCGCCGCGAAGCCGGGCGAGCGGGCAGTTTTACGCTCTCCGAGGAACTTTATTACGCGCGCCGTACAGCGATAACGCTCGGAGTTACGCATCGACGCATATTCAAGCGCGAGATACGCATGCACGCGCGGAAGGCCGTTCGCGCGACGTCGCAGATACATGGTAGCGGAATCGCAATGTCGCAGTGAAACGTGCGCTGGGGACGTTCTCGCGGCTCGGGGACTCGCGATTGAACGGCGAGGATGACATCGCGGGAGAGGGGTAGCGGAGGTAACACGCGCTCGGGCGAGTTCAAGTAGCGGAATCGATCGTCTCACCCAAATAGGGCTCCGAAGAAGCCCTTCGACGACGACAGCTTCCTCTCGGCCTCCGCCACCAGTTGCAGCGCCTTCTGCTCGTTGTCGGCCATCTCGAAGGCGACGACGGCGGTTCGTTTATTATTCTCTCTTTTTTTTTTTTCTTCCTCTCTCTTTACTCTCTGCCCTTTAACCCCGTGTACGAAACCCTTCCTCAGACACTACGATTCATCGACTGCAACTCAATAGATTTCACCTGATCTTCGCCGCCGTGTCGTGTCCTCCCCTCGCCCTCGCGACGTCATGAAGTTCTCGCCATCGAACGCGTGGAGGCGTTGAATGTCGCGCAGTCAGTGGCGCCAACTTTGCCCGTGAAAGGAACGAGGAACGCCGACACGTTCAAGCTGCGCGGCGTGCGCGCACGAATTATTTCGCGGCTTCCCTCCGTTTCTTTTTTCGCGCTGATAAACGGACGCGTCGCGCTAATTGTTGACCATGTCGTTTCTCTACAGACAGGAGATTAGATCTCTGCAAGTCGGCGCGCCGAATACCTTCGTCATCGGCGTAATTATAAACACCATAAACATGAGAACGTTCGACGCCACACAAACCAAATGTACGTTGCCATCTTTTTCCTTTTCACTTTATTATATTCTTGCGTTCAATTAAACGGCGAATCGAAGAGAAAAGGAAACGATTTATTAATCGATTAATTCCTAAACGGCGGATCAAATAATTCCTTTTTCCAGGAGAAAAGCTTCTCTGCTATGCGTTGCGCTATCTTCGTCATTTTCAAACGCCTTCGACTTTCTGTCGAATTCACCCGCATTCGAGAAACTAACAGACAACTTGAATAACTTGCGTTTCTTATTTAATTTTCGATCTTTGCAGTTAGCAGCGGCAAACGTAGCGTGTGGACGTTCACTTTGCGTGACTCTGAAGAGGACTTTATTAACGTCACTGTATGGGGTAGCACGGAATTCGTAAAGAAATTGTCGACTGCGTTTACCATCGGATCCGTAGGCAAGTGTTTTTCAATTCCAATAAAAATTAGGTTTGCTGTTGATAACTAAACAATGCGTTTGCTTTACAGTGGAGGTAATAAGCGCGAAAATCGTAAGACGCAATACTAACGATAGAAACGAGGCGTTCATGCCGTCGACTTCCAGCCCTTTTGCTCTAATTGTGAATGAAGGGGCGGCTCTTATACAAAATCACGACGCACCGACTCACGAACAATATAAGGAATTGCTGACGCGGCCGACGAAGAGTGTGAGCTCTGCGAAAAGCTTAAAAGTAATTTTGGATAATATAGAGGCACTGTGCGATCGCTTTGTCGATCTTCTGGTCGTCGTTACGTTTGTAAGTTGCAGGAATTAATTTTTCAAGCTTGTCGCATCGCGTTACTGTAAATTATTATTATTTATTATTTTTCATGCAAAGCAGATAAATTATTTTATTGATTATTAAGAAGAAAACGTGATTTGTAGCAGCTTCTAAAGCTTTGATCTTTCACGTGAGATTTAATATGAAAATCTTTAGCTATATTTATGAATATCAATCTGTTTTGATGATCAATCAAATATGCAGATTGCCGATGAGCGTAATATAACGACACGAGACGGACGAGCTGTAACATGTCGCAGTTTCGAGGTTGCGGACGGATCCACAGAGAAAACGGTACCGTTGATACTTTGGGACAAAGATTGGATTGCGAGATCCGCTGTTTGGAAACCGAAAGAGATGATATTGTTTCTGGCTGACGCTCGCATTGCGTACGATCAATACAAAAAGAAAACGGCGCTGAGCATTTGTATGTTAAACATTAAAATAATTCCTTCTTACAATTATTTAGGCAATAATTAATTTAGTAATGTTTCTTACATTTATAGTTAAGAATAGGTGCTGATGTATTATAGAAAATTGTACTATATTCACAATATTTATTTTACTGCAGCAAGAAGAACTTTAATCACGGAGTGTCAGAATATACCACAAGCTGTAGATATTATAAGCGCGGTACAGCGCTATGATCCTGACTCTATATGCAGTGATCCATTCGCCATACCAAATCGTAAGAATAACATATTTTACATTAAAATTATTATTAAAATATGTAATTTTGTATATAACTAATTTATATTGCCATTACTATTGTTAATTATTTGCAAACAGCGGATACTATCACGACTGTAATGACGGTGCAGCAAATCACGGAAAAGTTACAAAGAAAAGTGATCACGGAGGGTGAGAGATTGCAATTTGCAACGATCGTAAAAGCTTCGGTGACTGAAATGAATTTGGATGGTCCGATTAAAGACGTAATATCTATAAAATGGTACTTCTTTCATTTGCGATATATTATTTAACTAAAGAATTGGACTATTGTTCACACACATTTTTATTTTGTAGTGCTCTCTGTAAAAAAATTGTTGCGGAGGAGAAAGATTCTTGTATGAATTTAAATTGCCCGTCAGGCAACGGAAAACAGACACCACTAAATGCGGTAAAGTTTAATATAAAATTTAATTTGAAAGACGACACTGGGTATCTTATTGGATGTCGTTTAACTGGCGACATTGCGGAACGTGTTTTAGGCTGTACAGTTAATGAATTTCAGGTACTCTACTTAAATTAAAGTTAAACAACTGTTTTTAATTATACTTACGAGAAATATGAATTAAAAAAAAAAGGTATAATTATTACAGACAATGGCAATAGAAAAGCGTAGCGAATTGAAGTGGCAATACCTAGCACAAAAATGCGACGTTTGCTTGCACATTCTCGGGCCGACGTCTGATTTTCCGCGTCCTTTGTATAATATCTTGTCTATTCAACCGGATGAGGAAATAGAAGAAGCTATCGAACAATTTGCAAATATATCCGAATATTAATATTTAATATCTTTGATTTAATACTAATAATTTTTTATGATTCATTATAAATAATTACTAAATATAAGTTAATTTTACTTCACATTCGCAAAAATATTATACAAATATATCTAAAACAATAAAATTTTTTTTTTTTTTTAATAAAATGTTAGAAAATGTAATTATAAAAATCATCGGCGATTTTCACAAGAATTTCTTCACGGGCGAAATTCGTCAATGTGATTTTATGATTGTCGTAGCTTACGACGATTAAAACGGAGCAAGATTTCGTGCTTTGGGAACGCAGCAATAGCGTCGGTGTCGTTATAGAAGTATTTGAATGTAATACTGAAAGTTCTAACGTATTTCTCCATTATTGTTGGATTATTTTGTGATTTTTGATCAATTGTTCATGTAGCGTTTATCGTTCAGTAGTTAAGTCGTGTGGACGACTTAAAGATTTTTCACTTTGGTTTGTACTTAGCATCAAATAAATATTATCTGAGTGCTCCAGATACAAACTTTAGTCAGGAGAAAGCGATGCCTTCTCATGACAAACATACATTGCAAGTTTTGCAAATGACTTATGATGATCTACAACGCTATTATACTTTATTACGATTAATCAGGGCCGATCTCGAGAGAATAGCAAAGAATTTTTCCACGATTAGCGGTGAGTACTTAACCTAACACTTACCCAAACCGGTCAACTTCAAACATTTTCAATAACTATAATAATATGGTAATTATTAAAATCTTTAAAAAATATTTTATGCTTTATCTATTTTTATGTATTAATTTTTAATATTTTAATAATAATGCGTTTTGTTTAAAGCTCTAGAAATGAAAAATTTTATATTAAAACATATTTTCTTTGTTTCAGAGGCATAAAAAGCAATTTAAGGATAAATATTGATCCAACGATATATATAAATAAAGAAAAAAACAGTTGAAAGTCTTTATAAAAATGGATTCTCGTAAGTCTGCAGTTCATAAAAGAATTGAGTCCATACAAGCTGCATCATCCTTATCTCCATTACGGAGAAAGTCTGTTGGTACTGTGAGCACTTTCTCAGAAAATGATGATGAGGCAGAACGTATTAATCGTCGATGTGAAAAAGTTACAGTATCATCATCATCATCATCACCTAATGCTAACAAAAGACGTTCTATGGGTTTGGGATTCCTAGCAAATATTCCATTGCCTCAGATGACTGAGAGTATAAATCAATGTATAAAACTAAGCACTGAGAACAAAATCAATACTAAAAATGCATTTAGTTTAGAAATGATCGATTTTATGACATACATGGTAAAAAAGCAAGATGTTAACATGACAAATTTGCAAGTGGCCAGCACATCTTTGGATGTGAGCACCAAAATTTATGGATATCGTGTGGACAACTTGCATATGGAAATACTCAAAATAATTGGTGGACTAGCGACAAACGATAGTACCCAAGATGAAGACGAACAAACAGAAACTACGGACAGAGAATCTAATGAGACAGATTTTAACGTGCAAAAGAAAAAAAAGAAGACAGTAAGGCAAAAAATCTGTAGTACTGAGGAAGCTTTGAGAGGCAACATTGAAATTATAAAGCCTATGTCGGCGATGATAAGCGAAGAAGATTTGCAAACCAGCGACATGCTTTACCAAATAACATTACCCAATCACGCAAACACAGGCTTTTATCACCACCCGTACAACGATGTGCTTGTCGATGTCGTAGAAGACGCATCCGAATCGCAAAACGATTTGAATGTAAAATACACCATATCACCGATTGAAGATTTCTCTAATTCAGAGATCGGTTTATCGTATTCAAATTTCGAGTTTCTTAATTGGTCACCGGATGACGAGGTGGAAAAAAATACCGAAATCAATGATGATGATGGCAACCGATTCCAATTTGATTTGGACGCGAGTGTGGAGCAAGATGATGATCCTGCACCTGAACAAATGAATTATTTCGATATCGATCACGATGACGACAATAATCAAGTAAACGATCAAAATAACTTTGAGAGATGCCAACAAATAGCGAGTCGTCCAAACGCGATTACTTTAAACATACTTAATGCCCAAGAGTCCGAGTATTCTTTCATTGCGCCGAATTCAAGCTTGCATTGGGTCGGCTTGTCTCATTGGAAATTTTTAAAATTTCCGAAATCTGCTGCTGCAGGAGGTAATACCAAGGCAGCTTGTATGCAAGCAAAGTCACGAAAGAAAAAAAATTTTGAGATGACGTATGATGAAGAGATGGACGGTTCTTTATCTGAGAAGTTTAAAGCAAGCCACTCAAATAAATTACAGGCCAAAACCGCGAAAACGGAGTGGAATACTGAGAATTTAACACTTCCGAAAGATATGCATTACAAAGCCACACAACTGATGAAGCTTTATTGGCACACGAAAGCAAGTATAAAGTGGACGAATACTGAAAAAGAAAACGAAGATGTACACTCCCCTTTCAGTGATAGATACGATTACAATAATCCACACGACACTTTGGAGTACTGCCCTAACGTCGAGAATGATGGAGATTACGGCGATGATGAAAATAGAGACGGTGGTAACGATGATGACGACGATTGTAATCACGTCGATGATAACGTCATTGCGTTAAATAGTCAGGGCCTTACCGGTGATAATCTAGTCGTCGCTCCAAAGTTGGTTAAAAAGATGCCTATAACATACTGCTTGAAGGCGAAAAGAATAGATATGCGACAACTGAAAAGATCTATATGGAGCTGCTTGACATCTACAAACGATATAGCAAAATCTTCTGAAAATGTGGAAAACATGACGGAGCCCAAGAAGTTCAGCGAAGTTTTCAAATCTCTGCCGAAGTTACTGTCAAAAAGCAACGCTGAAGCATTAAGCGTGCCGATTTCTTTTATATCTATGCTGCACTTAGCGAATGAAAAAGGATTGAATATTACTTCGATACCGGACATGTCTGATCTTATCATCCAGCCTGGGAATTTATCACAAGAGTGAGAATATTTCTTTTTTATTGTACACATGTTTAAGCAGACATGATATGATATTAAGAATAATATTTTTCACATATAAAATTATAATTTTTTTTCTTTTTTTTTTTATATTTAATTATATTTAATTATAACGAATAATAAATTTAAATAAAATAGTGTTTGAGTTTAGGACTTTTACTAAAACTCTGCGGCAATAATTCATTTGAAATTAAATACATGTTCATTTCTGTATTAAAAAAGTTACAACAAATAATTGTACAAATGCTTATCATCTATTTGCTTAAAATATCATTTTGCAAATTTCGCTTTTGATTCGATCTAGAAAATTTAACGGAAGACATACAAATTGCCTAAATTACAAAATATTGGATAACAAAATGTAAAATATGTTTATATAAAATTATTGTAAGTTGCTACTAAAGCAAAAAGAGAGAGAGAGAGAGAGAGGATTTTTTTAATACATTTAATACGTAAATATATCTGTTATACTATAAATAAAATACCTTTTTCTAATAATGCAAAAGCTAATTTTTTACCTCCATATTCGTTATAAGTTACAGAGATAATTTTTTTAATGGCTTCTTTTTTTTATGTACACATGATTCATTGCGTTTCTACATGTTTTACAGATTGCTTATTTGCTCTTGTGCAAATTCGACACAAGTTGTACAATCGTGGTGATGTAAAATTGTAAAAGAATACTATAAAAAAATCGTTTCTTTTCTTCTTCCATATACAAATATATTTTCCGCAAGAAATATTGAAAGTTATTCAGTCATGATCATACTATCAAGATCCTTTCTCAACCTGTCGCAACGATGCGGATGCTATTTTATTTTTATGCACCGTGAATCGAAAATCTTTATCATGGAGGAGAGTCCAGAAAATCGAAAAGAAGACTACGAAAAAATCGACAAGAAAGCAGAAGGATTAGGAAGCGAAACAACCGGTGCCTATTATTGACGAAGGAGTGATGCCAATTACATGCACCGCAATTTTCTTAAAAGTCTTGAGACGTGATGGACGCAAGAATTTCAGTATTAGAAGTTTTATCAAACTAGCTGCATCTGGAGACCAGCCACTGCACGGTTTATTTCCGTGAAAAGAATGTGAAACAGACTGTGAGTAAAGTAAGAGAAAATATTAATTGCGCAAGAAAACCTTTTCGCGTAGACTTGCCGAAATAAGCAGAGAAATATCAGATTTAATTCAATCGAGCACAGCCAAATTAACGCATTATACATATATATTTTTTTTTTTTTTATGCAAAGATCTCCTCGGTATGGTTTATATTTTGATGAAATGTTTTCATTAATCAAGTTATCAATGTTTATACAGCTGTATGATATCACTTAAGTGATAATTATGATAATAAGAGTAAAGTGAATTATACAATTTGTCTTTCCGTGTGATAAATAATTAATTATGTTATCAGGCCCAGCGCAAGATTCCTACAATCGTTCCGGGTTCCGTGATAAGAAAGCGGAGAGGATGTTTTTCGGCAAGAGTCACGTTATCACTCAGAGCGGCCCTGTGAAATTACTAATCAACTTCCTGATCCTGATCGAGCGAGCAATTAAGGAGAACGTTGACATCAGAGTCGGAGTCATACAGAAGAAAAAAATACGCATATAAGGACAGCGACGAACTGAGATATCATCCACAATTACTGGAAATGTAACGAGATTGATGAGAAATTTACGAACATCTCGGTCAGTGTTGAAATGTGTTTTGTTTCCAATATATCCGCGATACGTCTCGCCTCTCGTGTTAATAAAGACTCAATTTATAAAAGATAAATAAAACATAATTAAATATCGCGAACAAAAGAAATATTACTTTGTTGATCACGGGTGAGAAATCAAAAAGAGCAAAAGTGTAAATTTCACGTCTCCATAAGTGATTAAAATTCTTCTTACGGTGATTAAAAAAAATTCTCCTTTCTACTACATTTGTGCGCAAGCAATGTGAAGATTTATAAAAATAAAACTATAATCTCGCGCGTTATTTAATAGCAAATAAAAAAATGACCTTTAATATATTTTTACGCAGATGCGACGAACAGCTGGCAGCCCGCTCGCGCGACAAGCATACGGGGACAGAATATGTGGATCTAGTCATTTGTTAACATCGCAGTTCATCGAAGCCGCATGCTCAGACGCCTTTATCTACCCTTCTCCGGAGTCAGATTGGCTAGTGCCGTAGATCGAGCGGCGGAGCCGCGGAGTTAGTCACTCCAGTCAGTCGAATCAGTTAGCCACAATCATTCGCCGTTCTCGCTTCTCGCAAGCTGCTCGCAAGAACACCGTTAAACCTAGGAGTGAAACGCGCATTTACTATTCCTCTCACGCAGGCGGAACTTGATATTTCGCGGCGAGTCGCCACGGAAGTGTCCATTGTTCGAGCTCAAGTGACCGATGATTCCCTGAAGCATCAAGTGACCAAAGTGTCTCTCTAGCTAGCTCGCACGCACGTACGTTTGAACGGATTGAAATTTTCGCGAAAGGACGCGGTGGGATCGCAATCATGTGGAAACCTTTCGAGGCTGGCAGCTCGCCCGTGGACTGGTGCGAGCGCAATTATAATATTTCCCCCAGCATCGCAGAATTCATGAATACGGTTCGTATGCGTTGTGCGTTTATTTATGCAGTACGTACGTACGTACGTAGCACCTTTTCTTTGTCTGCAAACTTATATAGAAAACTCCGGGATATCTTTTTTGGAGTCTTTTGTTAGGATAGTTTCTTTTTGCATAAATTATACGGGTTTCGGAATACAAATCGATAAGTATAAATTAGTATTTTATCAAAGTGTTTCTTAAAGTTAAATTATGTAAAAATTAGAATTTATAACCGGTTTTCAGTCTTTCACACGAGGCAGAGAGTTTGTTTCTTTTTGTTTTTTTGTTCGCCGTGAAAAATAGTCTTCTACGTCTCAGGTAATTTGTCAAGTGCCAAATTTTAAGTGAAAGATATCTATAAATATCTTAAGAAAACATTTGTGATTCGATGAAAAACATCGAATAAGCTAGACGGTGTAAATATTATAATATTTCTTTGTTAAAAATTAATTTTTTAAGCAAATACGTTTAGCATAATTATTTAGCCATATAAATTATGATGCGACTGAATTTTTAGTTAAATAAAAAATTTTTAAATAAAGAACATAAACGGATAACAAAATCTTAATTAACTTCCTAAATCACTAGCACTTTCTATATTATTTACCAAGATATCCAGTTTTTTTTTTGTTCGAGTTAAATTCTAAATTTATTATTCAACGTTCTATAAATTCCTGTGAAAACTTGTCGCATAGTTACGAATAAAGAAATAGTATTGCGCATAAACGAGACAAAAGATACATATACTATATATACTAGAAAGATAACAAAGCAAACATATTTTTATTACAAAGACCAGACCAGAAAGAAAACACATTTAATCATTTTATATCTTAATTTTCGTAAATATGTTCTTATCTCTGATAAACCTCCTATATACGATATGTATTTTGTTTTTTTTTTTTTTCTTTTTGCACATAACTATATCGGTATCTAATTATGAATAATCCCATTAGGATAGATAAATACACCAAAGTTTTTTCAGTGTTTAATTTATCTATTGTTCTTATTTTTTTAGTTGAGTAATGTGGTCTTCGTGTTACTTCCACCAGTGCTCATGCACTTATTTAGAGACTATGCACGCTTTGTAAATCCAGGAATTCATATATTTTGGTTCTTATTGATGGTAGTTGGGCTTACTAGCGCATACTTTCACGCTACCTTGTCCCTAATAGGTAAGAATACCGAATATCGATAGATATATATATATATATATATATGTATATATATTTTAACAATTTACGAATAATGCGTTACAGCAAAAGGAATAGCGTTTAGAAGCATTTGTCGAGATATATTTGCTTAATCAGTGATATATTTATGTTGCGTAATAGCTAATCTTGTGCATATATGTGCGATAGGTCAACTATTAGATGAATTGTCTATTTTGTGGGTGTATATGGCAGGCTTCTGTATGTTCTTTCCCAGAAGATATTTCCCCAATGTCGTACGTAACGACAGAAAGCTCTTCTCTATATGCGCAACGTTGCCCACTCTAATTGCTACCGGCTTGGCCCTGATACATCCAGCCGTAAATGCTTTCGCATTAATGAGCTTGGGTATACCGGCGTTCGGATTCTTAGTCATGGAACTGAAGAGGTAAATTTCTTCGTATAAATGTCTAACACAAAAAATTAAGCAGAAAGAGAAACTCCGCGTAATGTAACGTAGGCGTAGAAATCTTTATCTCAATGTTCGAAACCCGTAATATGGAATTACATTGTTTAACAATTTTTAAAGGACCACCTCGATAAGAGTGTACAGACTAGGATTGCGATGCGGCGCCGTATGGATTCTAGCAGTGACCTGTTGGCTGAATGACCGACTATTCTGTGATACCTGGCTGAATTTGAACTTCCCGTATCTCCACGCGCTGTGGCATCTGTTTATATTTATTGCGAGTTACACCGCGGCGGTGCTCTTTGCTTACTTCGCCGTACAGGATGAAAAGCCGCAACAATCGCCGGTGCTAAGATATTGGCCCAGAGACGACTTCGAACTCGGTATACCGTACGTGACTATCCGAAGTTACATGAATACGGGTTACAATATGAATATATAGCTCTCTTTAGAGCTCTAAGATTTATTGATATCGTAATGTGTTATTTATTACGATGGTATATCTAGTATTTTATACAATATTCATGCATTTATATAAATGTAAATGCGAAGATACTATATAAAGGTGTGATGTCCCGTGATTTAGATAAACATTAATTTTATCGTATTTTACGTCATATCTTGTTTTGAATTTTTACAATTAATTGTATAGTTACTTTAAAAAATATATATATATATTGAAAGAAAATTAAAAGGGGGAAAAATAAGAAGTTTTTATACAAGTAACAGTAAATACTTAACAATTTTACACACGAAATTAAGATATAACATTTGATTCGAGA
This sequence comes from Cardiocondyla obscurior, assembly GCF_019399895.1. NCBI lineage: Eukaryota > Metazoa > Arthropoda > Insecta > Hymenoptera > Formicidae > Cardiocondyla > Cardiocondyla obscurior. The sequence continues at coordinate 965,072 of NC_091891.1, read as the reverse complement.
TATTCTGTATTAATTTATCGTTGCTCTAAAAATGCTGGTTTACTTATTTAACATATAAAATGATTGAAAATATCAATGATAAAACAGATATCCCGTAGTAGCCTAATTATTCTAAAATTACTTTTTTCTTTAGTGACTTTCATTAATAAAATGTTCCTTGTTTCAAAATCTGGAGTAGATCTTATGACGATATCGGATTTATAACGAATACTTTTGCTTCATTTTTCACAAACAACGCAATAAGTTCTGTATATAATTAAAAGCGCACATAAAAAATTTAATGATTAATTCATCATGAGAGTAAAAATTACAAATTACAGATATTTATGATTATATATGTACATTAGCAAATTAGAAATTATTTATGGAATGATTATATTGTGATATGCACTCTTGTTAACTTTTTTACAAAGGACTATTTTATGAATGTGCTTTAATGCAAATTGTATTAATCGTTATTAAGAATGACATGCGTGTGTATTATATATTTTAAATAAAATAACGCATGAAGATTTAATATAAATATACATGCATAAATATTAGTATCCTATTAATTAGAATAAAATCGAGATCGAATCGGAATTCTGATCATCATAAATGTGAGATTAACATATACACGTGCAATAAAAAAAAAAAAAATGTTACGGGTGAAGTATTTAACTTTTTTTTTTTGCCGTATTATAGATTTTTATCTGTAATTCTGGTTTGATAAAACTGATAAAACTGGAATGTTAAATTTTCTAAATTACTATCTTATTCTAAATTACTATCTTATATTATGCGAGAATTTATATTTGCCACTGAGCGCACAACGTAACTATGTAGATAAAGAGATGATGCTGCTGTCCCTACAGTGCGGCACGAAAACTGTGAGTTTACATCAGAGAATATTGTATATAAACCCATAATTTACATGCATTATTTTCGATTAATTTAATATAACTGTACGACCGTGTAATAAAATTATGCAAATGTAATAAAAATATCTAATAAATATTAAACAAGTACCAATTTGTACAATTAAAGAACCTTATTAAAGAGTCAAAATTCAATCGTATTCTCCTCTAAAACACATAACGTTCTTGTCAGTTTCGTGAACCTTAACTTCATATAGCAATTCGGGATTGGTCATGTGCGTTTTTAACTCTTCGAATATATAAATTGCGACATTCTCGGTTGTTGAAACTCTCTCTTTAAAATAATCAATTTGCTTATCTATATTTTTATGATCCATCTCATCCATCAATACCTTCTGCATAGAATTTTTCAGGTCCACTAGATTCATAACCATACCTGTTAATGGATCTACTGGTCCACGGACAGTTACTTCCACTAAAAATGATTCAACTTAATTAATTTAATTTCGCGTTTAATCGTCAAAATTAACCCAAAAAAAAAAAAAGTTATTTGTTTCAGATATTGTCTATTTTTGCAAATAGGTAGTAATATAATTTACCGGTATAATTATGACCGTGACCCCATATATTGTTACACTTTCCATATACTCGTTTATTCTCCTCTTCGGTTAGAAACAAACTAAAAATTTAAATTCGTTAAAAAATCAATACTTTAAACTACATCGCAAACTCTCTGGCTAATCCAGACAATCAATTTTTTAAATTTTAATTAACAAATATATTTTTATTATGCTCATGAACGACGTATTATATCAAGCGTTCTCTCTTCTTGAAAAATATCGCTCGTGGGATCTATAGATCCGTTAAAACAAAGATCTATTCATTTTTTTATTTATTCACTAGTTTAAATTCGCACCTGTTGAGACGATGGCAGCAGGAGATATGCGCCTTCCGCGTCAAGTAAGCGATTGGCTTTTTCTTGCAACGTTCCATTCTTTAATGAGAATATACTAACGCGTGGATCGAGAGTAATAATTAAAAAATTGATTGAAGACCTGAGAATCAATGTATGTTGACAGTCAAAGTATATTAAATTGTCTAACCGTCTCATTGAATCTGTTTTTTATCAGTGCGATCTATTCTCAATGTATCAGATTTAATTAGCCTACTAGTTATACCTTTCACTGCATTAATCCATATAATTCTTATAGTGAAGTCTATAACGAATCCGAATGCAAACATCCAACGAGCGTCATAAATCTCTTGCCTTGCAAAAACGTCAAGTCGATGCGGGAAGATTACGCTAACACCACGCTAAAATACACATATTACCATTTTACTACGAGCAAGTAAATTGCTAGTACTACTACTTTGTAATGATTGATTTTAAACAAACCGTTATAACGATGAAGTTTTTAATGCTAATGATGAAACTATGAAGAGATTCTGATTCTTGAATGCAGGTATTTTATTTTATTTTTTTTTTCTCTCTTTTATACAAGCGTTCTTTCGTCATTTAACAACGTTTATGGATGGTCCAAAATAAAAAATTCGTGGTTAAAAGAGTGATTGCATAATTACAGTTAATTAGTTATTGTAAAAGAAGGAAATAGTGCATCGCAACCGATAGGCCAGCGCCATCGTCGTTATTTTATTACATGATTTATGATCCGATTACTATCGCGCACGCTGCGAAAATTCCTTCGTTTACTTATACAAGCCTTCATGATACTCGTAAACGTTTTAACAAGAAATCGAACCTTTCGCACAACTGTAAACTTCGGATCCCATGACGTAAACGTGTTCGACGTGTCACGGGAAAGTGCCTCGAGTCTAACCTTACTTTATCGTCACGGAAGATTTTTTTTTTTAGGCACGATTCGAGAGCGCAGCTCCGGGATCGGGGATAACTATCATTTCAACGTAGAACACTTTTGACATTTCCTCTCCATTTATATTAATAATTTACGTTCAGTCATTATTGCACGTATGCTTCGAAAGCATGAAGTATGTTACGTCCGCGGGGAGAGCAGGCATTAAGCAAACCGCGCATAATGCGATTTTTTTTTTTTAACAAACTCGCGCGTCATTGGCCGAGAACAGCAAATGGCGGACGCGCCGACCAATCGCGACCGTGAGTTTCGTAAACCCGGGGTATCTATGAAACGTGATTGGCCCTCCACGGACAAGCAACATTTTTTTTTTTTTCGTCTCTCACAACGATGGAGGTTCTCGGTTTGAGTTTACGCTGGCCTGCACCGAGCTATTCGACCGCCGCTCACCGTGCGCCTCGAGTATATAATTTACTCCAGGGAACATCGATTTCCCTGTTTCTTTCGCTCCTGTTTTCAAGCTGAATCCCGCTACTCTCGCGCAAATTTGACGATACGAGACGGTAATTACATTCGAACCTAGCATTTAACGATTTGATGCCAAACACCGGTAACGCCCTGTCTCACCCGCAGGTATTAGTCACCCGATGGAACTGGCGATATGACGGCTATCTGAAGGAGCGTGATAGAAAGCGAAAGAGAGGAAAAAAAAAAGAGAAAATAAAAGTGATTACTCCGACGGGATAAATACGTCGAGATGGACAGCAAGGGGAGGAAGATCATCGTCTGCGACAACGGCACCGGAGTAAGGGCTCGATATTTTTCGTCTTTCTCGCAAAATGCACCGAGTTTCTGGTTGCATCAATTAATTGAGAATGAACCGAGATGGAATTATAGAGACGGCCTATCCACGTGTTTTTGGTGCTAATGCATTTTTTTTTTTTTTAATTGTAGTTTGTCAAGTGCGGATATGCCGGTGCGAATTTTCCGGCTCATATATTCCCATCTATAGTTGGACGACCGATAATCAGAGCTGTCAACAAGATCGGCGACATTGATGTAAAGGTACATAGCCCTAGACTCTGGCAAACTTACGAATATAGGGCCAGTAATTGCAATTTTGCTTTGACGTAAATGTTTTAGTAGTTGATGTTGGATTCATCGAGATATCATCATTCGATGCTTCGTTCTTAACGTTTGATTTCTCACAAAAGTTATTTATAAAGCAAATCTCGATTTTAACTGCAATTAATTTATAGAACAGCATACAAAACAATTAGAAACTTGTGGAAATTACGAAAGTTAATGAAATAAACTAAGATATAATGTATATCGATAAAATTGCATATAAAATCTAAGTCAGCTTCAAAGCTTTCAATTTTTTAGCAATATTCAGATTATTAATAAGCACAATTATATTTTCAGCAAGAATATTGCGTTCGTGTAAGTCCAATATATAGTATTACAACGTGTGCCCTTCCTGCCCCCTCTAGCGCTTAAGTCTGACTGAAAATAATCCAAGTTTTAGTCCACTGATGTTAAATAATTTGAGACGCTAATGATGTTTAACTAACAAAAGAGAATATGTACTTACAATGTAAGATAAATTATTCATAACATTTTAATATTTAATTATTTGAACAAGTTTGTTAACAATCTTTTTTTCCTTTTTTTTTTTTTTTTTTGAAGTTACAATATTATTATTAAGCGAGTGATTTATTGGTTGCTATATTTTTTTGCGAAATATCTTAAACATTTTTTAATGATAGATTTATTATGTGTGCTTAATGAAGCAAAAATACGTACATACTATGCTGTTCCTACAATTATCTAATATATTTGTGTGCTTACATTTGCTCTCGTAGGATGTGCTTAACATGCCTGTAAGTTTATTATACTTTTTTGACGCTATATACATCCATTACATCAATGTCTTGACAAGGAAGATTGTTTTTTTTTTCGACTGTAAACGTGAGAGTAGCGTGATAAAATTTGGCAAAACTTTTGTTTTCAAGCTTAAGTATACACGTTTGGAAACTGATTTAACATGAAATACGTTTTTTAACGTGAATTCCTGTAACCTAAGTCTCACTGAAGTAACATTACTGTAAACCGTAACGTCTAATGAAAATATTAATTAATTTTGTATATACAAAAAAATAATTACTAAATTTTTTTTTTCTTTAATTTCTGTTGAAAAATTTATAAAATAAAATTTCATACATTAGGAATTATTTTAATCTTTTAAACGTAGCTTAAATACAGTACTTAGAATTTTTGTATTGCAATTATTTTTATTGACTACAGAGTATATAGTAATATTATCTTCACGAAATTACTAAACCTTGGTAACGAGTATTCATAATTTTATATTATTGCCACAGGACTTAATGGTTGGCGATGAAGCGAGTAAACTACGTTCTATGTTAGAAATAAGTTACCCAATGCAAAATGGAATTGTTCGGTATGTACAATTTTTTATCACATTGGATATTTACTTGATCCTAAATCGTTACGTTCAACACCTGGTAGAAACTGGGAAGACATGTGTCACGTGTGGGACTACACGTTCGGCAAGGAGAAAATGAACATTAATCCTAAAGAATGTAAGATTCTGTTAACCGAGCCACCAATGAATCCAATTACTAATAGAGAAAAGATGATAGAGGTAACGTGTATTTTAAAAAAAAGTTAAGTCAAGTCTATTAATTGGCAATGTAATAAACGCATTATTATTTCAGGTGATGTTCGAAAAGTACGGTTTCGCCGGTACGTACATCGCTATTCAAGCAGTACTGACATTATACGCTCAAGGATTGATTAGTGGTGTCGTCGTGGATTCCGGCGACGGTGTCACGCACATTTGTCCCGTGTTCGAGGAGTACGCCCTGCCACATTTGACTAGACGGTTAGATATAGCTGGTCGTGATATTACAATGTATCTAATTAAATTACTGTTGTTACGCGGTTACGCTTTTAATCATTCCGCTGATTTTGAAACGGTGCGCATGTTAAAAGAGAAACTATGTTACATCGGATATAACATTGAAACCGAAGAGAAGCTAGCCCTCGAAACCACCGTATTGGTAGAATCCTATACCGTAAGTAAAATATTTGTACGTAGCAATAATAGCTATTTAATTTAATTAAATTAAGGAGACGTGAATCATCGTGAATATTTCTTTCAGCTTCCTGACGGGCGTGTGATAAAAGTCGGCGGTGAAAGATTCGCGGCACCGGAAGCACTTTTCCAACCTCATTTAATTAATGTCGAAGCGCAAGGAATAGCCGAACTGGTATTTAGCACAATTCAAGCGGCTGATATCGATATTAGGAGCGAACTGTATAAGCACATCGTTTTGAGCGGTGGTAGTACAATGTACCCGGGACTACCATCGAGGCTCGAACGAGAAATTAAACAACTTTACCTTCAAAGAGTATTAAAGAATGATACCACTAAACTGAATGTAAGTCTATCATAATTAATAATATTGTAATAATACTTGTGGACGTTGAAATGTTGATTAATTCTTTTTACAGAAATTCAAAATAAAAATCGAAGATTCACCACGACGTAAGGATATGGTCTTTATGGGCGGTGCAGTGTTGGCTGATATAACCAAGGATCGAGATTCCGTGTGGATAACGCGAGAAGAGTACGAAGAGAAAGGTCTTAGCGTATTAAAGAAATTAGGCTCTTACGAATCAAAGAGAACGTCATAATAATATAGGTTATACAATTTTTAATGGGCAATCAAGTTTTTATACCTACTAAAAGAAACCATGCGCGCGCGCGCTACTCGCGCTCTGTTTTTTTTAAGAGACTTCCCAATTCCAAACTATGAGAAAAAAGTAAATTTTATGCGACTTACCAATCTGCATGAACTTCAGCGGAGGTGTAGAATGCTGCCGGTGACTGTAACATAAAAGGAAGAATATTAATGTTGACACATAAATTAGTTAATAAAATTAATTAAGAAAAAATAAAAGTTTTTATTTGATAAAGATTTTATAACGAAAATTTATGCCCACCTAAGAGTTGCTCCGCCGATGCAGGATACCCTTCCTGGGCCTCCTCCTCCACTCAGATGGGACGTGTCGAGTCGTCCTTCCGCGCACTGGACACTCGCGATCCGCGACACTCCCGTTTTAACGATTCTCGAATCACGATCACGAGAAATTGTAAAGCGAGGTCCAAGACTTCCTTCTGATTCTTCCGTCAATTCCCGTCGGCGGAATGAACGAGTTTGAAAACTGGCGCTAACCGGCGAACGAAACGAGCCGCGACGTGAAACGTTCCGCAATATGAAATAATTCGCAAAAGGTTAATGCACATCGAATGGCAGGTATGGCACTTGCTTCGGCGACGGCAGATAGCGAATATAGTACGTGACCGTACGTGGTGTGTGTCGAATCTCACACGAAGCGCGCGTAATGAACGTGCCGCGAACCATCACGTAAAGCGGGCAATCGAGGACTGAGGGGTAACCAAGAGCAGCGCGCTCTACCGCTGCTTCCTCCACTCTCGACCGCCGAGGGGCGAAGGGAACGGACGTCCCGCTACCCTTCCCCTGTCTCTCTCACTACTGTTAAAAGAATAATCCTTTACTTTGATTGTTAAATGAAAAGTTTGGCGAACAATAAGATATAAAAGTAACGAGTTATTTTTTGATAAGTCTACAACAGTCTCAATTATGTTTCTTTGTGACCTTTGAATCACATAGCAATGTACACTGAAATAGATAAAATGTTTGCTGCGAGGACGGCGGCTCGTGTACGTGATTCTATCTCTCTCCAACTCCTTCCTCAATTCTCGACGGCCGATGGTCCACGGTGCTCACCGTCAGGAATAGTGCTGCGACGGCGGCTAGCGTACGTGATCTTGCCGTGGTGTGCGTCGAATCTCAGGCGAAGCACTTGCGTAGATGTTTCACAGAGGATCGAGTGCAAGGCTCGACGTACACCACGCCAAGGTCGTGTTGTGTGTACGCCAGCCGCCGCCGTCGCCGCGACAAACACCATACCTGCTTATCAGATCACATGTTTTCACGTACGAATAAAAATAACAGTATAATCTGATATAATACAATTCAGTGTTTAATTAGATCATAATGTGTAACAAGAGATAAATGTATATGTATCCAATTTTCATTTCAGATTTGTACAATTGGATTCTGCGACAAAGCATTCTGTATACAAATATAACAGGCTGTTTATCCATACAAAGAGAAAAGGGATAGTTGGTAAAAGGTGCTGCAGCCACGCGTGCTTCATCGAAGTCATATTTTTTTTTTTTTTTTTTTTTTTTTTAAGTGTATATAATTGTTATACACTTACTTATACCATAAAATGGCTTTTAACATAATAATTCCCCACCCGTTCGCATTCACAAGCTATATATCGATTATCTTAAGCAAATAAAAAAAAGAAAAAGGTAATATACAAAACGGTATCACTTACATCATAATGGCCATTCTACAATTCCTACAGTATGTAACAATACAAACTTGTTTTTACAATAATCACGTAAAGACACTTTGAAATAGTGAATAAGGAATTGGATGGAAAACATTAAAGTTCTTCTTTTCTTTTTTTTTTTTTCTTATCAGTCACATTTAAAATGTGATTGGCTTGTTCTTGCATTGATCAATACAAAAGTTCGTGAACCGTTTAAGGAACTTTGGATATTCTCTCTTGTAGACAGCCCGTAAAACGGATGCTGGAGCCCATCCTCCCGGATTTACTGAAATTAAAATCAACATACGTATACATTAAAAGAAATAAAATATAAATATGTAACTAAAGTCCATTAAAAAATGCCAATTATCGGAATTTAATAGTCATTTTAAAAACATTAATTACGATAAAACTGATTAAGTTATGTATAATTCTTTCCCTTACCAACTGAACAGTACGTTATTTTACACGTAATATTTTCCCTTTTTATTTCCTCCTCGTCTTTTGGTGGATCGATAAATGTTTGGCATACAAGACCAACCGTCAAATAAACTCTCACGCATTTACCTGCATTTGGCTGTAATAATTAATTTCATTTAGCACGTCAAACTATTTTAATAAATAAAAATTAATATTTTTAAAACATATAATACCGGATGATCGGGATGTTCGGTACTGTGATTGCAAACTATCCACAGATCGTGTGCGTCGCGATCCTGATCATCGGACACTCGGCGTATGTGTGACCAGAACAATGCGTCCCGTTGACTTGCCGGCCAGATACGTTTGTGCGTTTGTAGAAACAGTAGTGTGTCTTTGGAAATGGTCTCAACAATCGACATATCTTCTAAAGTAGCCTCCCAACCGCTCCTGTACTCAGGACTGAAAAATATCTCGCAGACCTCGTGGCCAGTGACGCCCTTAACAACGTGACATGCTTTAAGAGGATCCACGACCAATCCGTCAGCTTCCTCTTCCCGTCGATACATTCGCATATCACCGTCTTCGGCGAATAATTGCCAGCCGCCCGCACCGCCTACACCGAGGCGAGCGTAATGCAATTGCTCCATCGTAATTTTCTCTATCTGCAAGTTAGTTAAAACGAAAAAAATTAAGTGATAAAAATAAAATTCATTAATACAATAAATATATATTATAATAACTTAATATTTTAATACAATAAATATATATTATAATAACCTCTGGCCATAGCCTGTGCGTAGACGCTTTCGTCGCAGGAGACGTCACAATTGAAACAGACTTTTGTTTTAAACGATCCCTTAATTGATTTTCTTCTTCGATTTTGTCCAGCCCTGTTTCGACGGCGTCGTAAAATTCTTCGTCACAAAGAGCGCTGTGTGGACCCTCCTTAAAAACAAAATTTCAAAATGTTATTGAAAAATATTTTATTTAATGTATAGTGAAAAAAAAACTCACATTATAACACTTAATTTTCAATTTCATATTGTTCTATTAAAAATTGTTTTAATACAAATTAAATAGTAGAGGTATTTATATATAAAAATAAGCACACAAGTCTTTACTCCTCAGTGGTTTCGAGGATACTAAGCAGGCGAAAGATTTCCAAAGTAGTGACCTAATTGATAATTACGAAATGTATTCAGAAACGCATTTCTCTTACTTTCTAACACATAAACACTACTTATGTCACCAACAGAACAGTTCGACACAATATTACGTAAAAAAATTTTACGATTAAATAACTGATAATATTTTTTAAATTAAAATATTGTAATAATGATAACTTCAAAGTTTCAAGTTCAAGGAAAAAATAATCGCAACTAATTTCAATACATAAAAACATAAAATAAAATATAAAAAATTATTTAATAAATAAAATTGCCTTTCTAAATGTCTTAATTTCTTTTAAACGTTGTCATAATATTAATAATCATGTAAGTGATAGTTATATACACATGCTATTAAAACGTTATATAATATAGTGGACAAACAAGTTGAAGACAGATAAGTACATATTGAAATCAATGAGTATTAAAACTTGATAGTGCAAAAATATTTTTTTTAACACTCAAATTATTTTACTATGTTTTAATAGATATTTTTGAAAGAGAGCATTTGCCGACTAAATATTTAATTAAAGTTTGCGTTTCTAAAATATTCAACGTTTAATAAAATACATTTTATGTACATAAAAAAGAAAGAAAGAAAAACCAACCTCGTAATCAGGACCTCCGTGTATGACGACTCTAGGTCGTGGTGAGCCATTATGATGCATGGCAACTTGATCTTTTAAAGCTTTATAAAGTTCTTGCAGCTTTCGTTTTTTCTCAACTTCCTTTTCCCATCTTCGACGCCACGCATCTTCTCGTTGCACCATCAATTCAACGCAATGTTGCAAAGTCGCCAAAACCCCTTCACTGGTGGCTTTAAACGTTATCGCTTCCCCTTTAAAATCTACCGATTGCTCAGCTGGATTGAACATTGTCTCAATTTTTTTTTCTATAAAATTTATCACAACGTAGATTAAATTAAAACATTTTAGTGATACATTCCAAGTATTCAAAACAAGATATTGAATTATAAAGTAATATTCACGAGTTTAATGATATTACCTTCCTTGGAAGTATTCTTGGCATTTTCTGCACAGTTATCGAAATATTTTTGCAAAGTGTCGATTTGTTTGATCAAAATGTCTCGGAAGGTTTCAATTTCGGCTAATTTTTCCTTCAGCCCTCTAATACCACGTTTAGTAAGACTACCTGCGCTCGTTGTCGATTGTGTATTTGACACGAGCGAAATGGCACTACCATGTCGTTTGAGACTATTTTCGCTCCCATAGCCAGATTCCGACTGTTTCGCGGTAAATAAAAAATTATTAAGCACAATGTACAAATTTTATCGCGGCAGATTTAATTTAAATGACCAAAGCAAATAAAAATAATTATCTAAATTATCTATCGTTACCTTGTAAGATTTTAAAACATCCACCCATCGCTGCTTTTCCTCAGGATTATTTGCCCTTAAATACCAAACCAAGCAATCATTTACAGACACATCAAATCTACATTCGTCAAACTGGTGTGCCTATTAAAAAACATAACAATACAACTTAATACAACTGTTCGATCATTTATGCCACATTATGTTCACATTGCTGAGTACATTTACACATATAAGATATATCTTGACCTCTCACCTTGATGTTGGCTTTGTATAGACTAATCGAGCCACGACACCCATACCCACTGTCCTGCTCAGATTTGTAATAAGACAAGGTACCATCTTTGAGAACAATGAATCTGGTTTGCCAGCCGTGTATGTAGTTCGTCCATTTGGATAGAGTACCCTGGAGCTCCGGGACTATAACCCCGTCGGAGTCCTCGTCGTCGCCGTCGATCTCGGCGTCAACGATGCACTCGGTGTCTTCGTTACCGAGGCTCCGTGGTGTCTCCACCACTTCATCGGCCATTCTCGAACGATCCTCGATCGCGATTAACTCACGATTTAGCACTCGGTTGAGGAAGCGCTTCCTGACATCGCCTGGAAAAAACGGATTCCGGGAGAGGGTTGTGCGAATTCGTTACCGCGTGAAAACGATGACCCCGGCCCGGGCAGGTGGTGGAACGGAGTGGCTCGGACGGGTCAGTGAGTCGCCACGGAATGACGAAACGTCTCAAAACATCACTTTTTCACAACTGTTGTACATAACCTGTACACCAAATAACGCTTATCAAACGACGTCACTCGAGGGGGAAGCGCTGATATACTGAACGTGAGTATCAGGGTGTTGACGTGTGCGTGCGTGTATGTATGTATGTACGTGTGCACGTATTAAAAAAGAGGAGAAAGTCGGCGAGGGGAAAAAGAAATATTAAATACTTATACGGCAGCTCAAGTCGTAATACACGCGCACCCTTGAGTCGCGAAGAATAAAGCGTGTCTCACAAAGGAAAAGAGCGCTTCTGTATTCCGTTATGGTTAAAGCAATAGTCGCGTAGTGTGGAATCTCCGTACTATAATATCCTACACATACTTTTCTATTTATAAAAAAATAATATAACACAATGTAATATATTAAAATATGAATAATGTAATATAATTTTGAAAGAAAAAATTTAAGAGTGCAAGGTAACAAGGTCTTTTTTTATATTTATCGTTAGGATTATCACAAAAATTACGGTTCAGCTTTAAAGTACCTATAATATAATTAAAGAAAAGAATTCTTTATGTGGAATGCAGCAAATAATTTCCCGTCCCACTTAAACAGACTGCGGACTGTCGGTTGTACATATTTTTAATATTTTCTGTAAGTATAACCGGTGTGGTTAAAAATTTTTGATGCATTCCACACATCATTTCTCTGAAAGCAATATAATATTAGTACAAATAAATATATGTAATTCTAATATTTGTATACAGGCGCGCGCCTGTATTTTAATTCAAGGAAATAAGACAGCTGTCTTATTTAATTTATTAAATAAAAAATTTGTAAAAAAAAGCATTATTTCTCTGAAAGTAATATATATTAAAGTATGCATATAAAAATATATAAGTATACATAAAACATCTGTAATATAACGTTTAAAATAAAAAGAAATAAAGACAATTAAATAAAGAATTTGTAAAAAAAGCATTATTTCTCTGAAAGTAATATATATTAAAGCATATGCATATAAAAATATATAAGTATATATAAAACATATGTAATATAACAATTAAAATACAAAGAAATAAAGACAATTAAATAAGGAATTTGTATAAAAAAAAAAAAAAAGCATGCGACTCACGAATCTGCATGAGCTTCGGCGGAGTTGTTGCCGGTGACTGTAACATAAATAGGAAAATATTAATTCAGACAGTTAGTTAATAAGATTCATATAAAAAAAGTAAAAGTTTCTTTTTAATAAAGATTTTGATTTAAAAATTAATGCTTACCTTAAAGTTGCTCCGCCGATGCAGGATGCCCCCCGGGCCTGCTCCTCCTCTCAGATGGGAGGTCGTCGTCGTCGTCGAGTCATCTTTTCGCGCACTGGAAACTCTCGCGAAATACTGTCATTAACCCCTAACGCTATCACTCATAATTTAAATTATCACTCGTTAGTTTACATTATCACTCACAGTTTAAATTATTATTAAAACACGGCACCCCGTATTATAAACGAAAACGCGAAACTGTACACTCACACTCACTCACACTCACTTACATAATATTCATCGCGCACTTTATTACACTATCCCTCATACCTAGTTTAAATTGTTACAAAACAAGAAAAAATTGTTCGAATAGGACTTTAAAACTACTAAAATGCGCATCGCACAATCCGGCGTAACGCGAATCTCTCAAGCAGCAGATGCCAATTTCCCGAATTGCGTGCAGTAGCGCACGCACTATCAGTCACGGCTAACGAAACAGAAAACGACACTCCGCGAGGGACCGACGAATACTCCGGGCTGTACGACGATCCATTAAAAAATAAATTAAAAACGCGAATTATAACCCGAAAGCGCGAAACAATATTCCGATCACGAGAAAAGCGACCTTGTTTTATAATAACTTAAACACGGCACCCCGTATTATATGCAAAAACACAAAACTGTACACTCACACTCACACTCACTCACATAATATTCACCGCGCACTTTATTACATTGTCACTTAGAGCGTAACTTATCATAAAACAAGGAAAAATTGTTCAAATAGAAATTAAAAAATACTAAAATCCTCATCGCACAATCCGGCGTAACGCGAATCTCTCAAACAGAAGATGCCGTTTTCCGAATTGCATGTAATAGTAGTGACCGGCAATAATAGCATGACTCAATGCGGCAACGGCGACTAACGCGCGTAAGCTAGGGTGGAGTGCGTCAGGCCTTACCGCGGATCGTGTACGTGAGTCCTGAAGTACCGAAAGAAACGAGAAAACGAGGGAAAAGTTGGAGAAAGACATCTTCATGCTCTGTTCTGTTCGCGACCGTACATGTGAGAGAGAACGCACGAGTGATCGCTAAGAAATCATTAGAGGCGCCTATAATGATTTCTTAGCGATCACTCATGCGTTCTCTCTCACACGCACGGTCGCGAACAGAACAGAACATAAAGATGCCTTCCTCCAACTTTTCCCTCGTTCTCTCGCTTCTCTCGGTACTCCAAGGTTCACGCACACGATCCGCGGTAAGGCCTAACGCACTCCACCCTAGCTCACGCGCGTTAGCCGCCGTCGCCACAGTGAGTCAGGTCATCATTGCCGGTCACTATACACTATTAGCACGTCTTACCAAACAGAAAATCGACACTTCGCGAGAGATAACGCGTACTCCGGCTGTACGACAATCAATTAAAAAATAAATTGAAACGCGAATCACTATATCCCGAAAGCGCGAAACAATATTCCGATCACGAAAAAGCATCCTTGTATTATAATAAAATAACGTTCTCCGCGCACTAGATCACTCGCGGGATATTCACGACACTTCCGTTAAATCTTTAAACACGACCCTGAGACGTAAGCGCGGTTTAACTGTCACTTTAATACTTCGGTCGGTGTAACGAACGATACAAAACTTGCACGAAGCATCGGTATAACACGCGCCGCGATATAAAATATTCCTACCGCGGTAGACACTCGCGGGATAGTCCACGACACTTCCTATTAACCTTGGATCCCGACACAAAAATCTAACTGTCACTTCAAGCAAGGTCCACGTCACCTTGTTGCGCGGTCAAAAGTCGTCGGTAGAATGACCGCGAAAACTTCCCCCAACCCCTTCCATGTTTTCCCTACTATCGCGCGGGATATTCTTTACCCCCTTGTGTTACCCCCACCGGGGGGTATTCACTATCCCGCTTTTTATCTTTACCGTTATTCAAAACGCGCAACCACCTTTTTCGTTAAATTTTCGAACGATACAAAACTTGCACGAAGCATCGGTATAAAACGGGCCGCGATATAAAATATTCCTACCGCGGTAGACACTCGCAGGATAGTCCACGACACTTCCTTTTATCCTTCGATCTCAATACAAAAATCTAACTGTCACTTCAAGCAAGGTTTACGTCACCTTGTTGCTCGGTCAAAAGTCGTCGGTACAATGACCGCGAAAACTTCCCCCCTTCTATGTTTTTCCTACTATCGCGCGGGATATTCTTTACCCCCTTGTGTTACCCCCACCGGGGGGTATTCACTATCCCGCTTTTTATCTTTACCGTTATTCAAAACACTCAACCACCTTTTTCGTTAAATTTTTAATTTCGACTCGAGAAATCGATAGCTCAATAATTATCGAATATAACAGAATATTAATCATAATTTCATTATCTCGCGGATATTCACTATCCCGCGTTTTATTTCTACCGCGCTTCAGAACGCGTTACCGCCTTTCTCGTTAAATTTTTTATTTTGATTCAAGAAATCGATAGCTCAATAAGACATCGAACAGAACAGAATATTAATCGTAATTTTTCTGTTTCAGATAATACTCTACCGATGAAGGAAGGACCGACCCGACATTCCACAGACATCCTGAGAGGAGGTGGAGGCCCAGGAAGGGTATCCTGCATCGGCGGAGCAACTCTTAGGTAGGCATAAATTTTTGTTATAAAATCTTTATCAAATAAAAACTTTTATTTTTTCTTAATTAATTTTATTAACTTGTCTACATTAATTTACGTGTCTACATTAATATGTTTCATTTTATGTTACAGTCACCGGCAGCTTTTTACAACTCCGCTGACGCTCATGCAGATCGGTAAGTCGCATGATTTTATTTTTTTCATACTTTGTAATCGTTTGTCTTAAATCATTAACACGTCGTCGACTATAGATAACTTAATTATGATGACACGCACGAATTGGGATCTTTTAAAAAATAGTGTACGCAAAGTGTGCGCATGGTTCGTTCTAGTCCAGTTAAATAGTGACGGAAACCGTGTTAACCAAACTGCGATATATATTTAAACCAAAAGGAATAACTTGATCATTAAATGCCGCATAATATACATAATACGTTACAGTAAATTTGCAGGATTAATAATAATCGTGAATATCAGACCGTCATCTAAATTCATTTTCCTGATAACCCGCATCATCAAGAGTTATAGGTTATGTTAAGTTGGACGATTTGATTAGATTCGACTCCAAATGGATTAAGATCGTGATTAAGTCGGTTCCTTTTATTTTAATTTCTTATCCGTCAACGTATGATTGTTTCAATCCTATTTTATACCGCGTGGTGTAACGACGATGAGACACTATCGACAATTGATAGAGCTTGCAACCAAGCAAGTAAAGAGATACGGCATGCTTCACAATGCAAAGGAGATCGTGGAAAGTGCCGCTGGAAAAGCACACAGTAAGATCGCCACTGCACAGAATATCGCGGCCGAAAAGTACAATGTTGTTGTGAAAGTAAGCAGTAAATAATATTTTACACGCATGTATGAGCGTTTTTATTTTGCGCAACCGGCCCAAATAGCCGGCATTCTACAAAAATTCTGAGATTAGCTTGAGGATGCTTTAGGATGTAGATATGACAATTAAAGAACTCAAAGTTTGATCGCATATCATTTTTTTAATAATATTATACATTTACATAAAATTATCTTAGTTATAAAAAGGAGGAATATGTTTTATAGTTGGAATCATGGCTTTACGTACAGTATAGAAAATAACTAACTTTAATGTTGTAGAAATTGAATGACCAAGCTGTTGTAATACAAGATTTAAATGCCAAGGCTTTAGAGCCAGGGGTCCCATTGCCAGGAAAAATAGTTAAATGGTGGCAATGGTACAATCACTTAACAGGAATAGATGCTGTTGAGGCAAACAGAAGGCAAGTGATCGCTCTTCAAGATAAACTGTTTGAGTGCCAAGATGCTAGGAGTAATCTAAATAAAGAATTAACGAACATCACTTACAAATTGCAAGATATTTATGCAGAATTAATTCAGACAAAGCGAGATGACCCTAAGTATGTGCAATTAACAATAGTAGAGCACAAATCTTTGCAGGAACAAAAAAAAGTTATTGACCAATTGAAATTGTTTGAAAAAAATGAGAGGGATAATTTTACTCAGCTGGCAACAGCGATAAAAGACTACCACATTAGCCAAAATTTGAACGGAATTAAATACAAGTATTTATCTGTCATTGCCTCTGCCGTGCTGGCAATTGTTTCATTAATCGGTTCAATGGTACTTAATAATAGAAGGATAACAGACGTACGAAATACCGTAAAAACGGCGCAAGAAAAAAATGAATTGCTACTTCAAAAAAATTTAAATGAATTATTTAGCATTAAAGAAAAATTAGAATCAATTGATATTAAGACTTCTCAAAGAGTTACCACAAATTTAAATCAAGAAAGCTATCAATTGAACTCGTCTAATATATTAACGACTTCTATCAAGTACTCGGCAAATTTATTGATTTCAGGAGCAAGTTATATTAAAAAAGGAATTTATCAGTCTGCATCATATATTTTTAACAAGTAACACAAATAATGTATATACATAATTAAAGTTATAATTGCTCAAACGTGAACTAAATTTATCCAGCTTAAACTTCCTTTTCACTTACAATGAAACATATACAGAATTCGTTATAATTTGTAAAATATATTAGGACTTGAGAATGTTGCCATTAATAAGAAGTATCGGTTAAATGTAAAACACTGTTTTTTTAATAAGGTGTATAAGCTACGCTTGTTGAACACTTGCCAGTCAAAATACTTTTTATCTCGTTTTGTAATTAATATAATATGCTGTGAGCATTTATTTTCATTAGAATACTATATGTATTATAATACTGTACAATTATAACTGTAAATTAGCTATTTAAAATTAAATGTTATGTAAAGATTGTAATATAAGGAAATATTAATAATTTAATATATTTCATTACAAAATAAATTTTTTTAAACAGCAAAAAAAGTTATCGTATAATAAAAAGATTATCACTCTCAAGCAAATATTAATATGTTAACTTTCTTATACTAAAAAAATTTTTACATTACATAGATGCAATAATTCAGGATTAAACATGACAATTGTATATAAGAAACTGTGAAAGTTTTAGAAAATTATTCGAAATTATGAGCTCCAAGATTTCCATTCCATTCCGTTTGGTGGCTTTTTCTTAACTGTCTTTCGTCCTACCTCATCCCAATTGGTACTTAAAACAGTGCCACCAGATTCTATCTGTATATAAAAAATATTTTTGACAACATTAATTCATATTAACTTCACTCAATCAGTCAACAATGAACATTTTACTTACAAAGGATTTGTTCATTGCCCGCCTTACTTCATCAGATCCTTTGCCATATATATTTTGGAAGAGAGCATTTACTGCAGCCTCACCATCAGGTTTTTCTGCTGCCTCTTGTTCCTCTATTTCTTTTTCTACCTTATCCCAGTCTTTAGAATTCTTACAGGAGCTTGGATATTTAAGTGGATGTGAACTAGCTTGAAGTATTTCTTAAATATACACAGTTTAAAAAATATATGCCATCCAATTATAACAATGGAATGTGTAGCATTAAGATAAATTTTATTTGTTAATAAAATGAATAAATTCCAATATAATTTCGACCAAATATTTCAACAAACATTATTTAATAAACATTATTTTTATTTTATATTCTGTTTGACATTTATATTTTAAACATACTTTGACAAAGTAACAAACTGTTTGCAACTTACCATTTGGTATAGGTTTTACTGTACATGGAGTTGGATTTCCTTCCAGTTTCAGCCATCTAATACCATCGCGTTTCTTCAATTTTATTTCTATCTTGGATGGTGTCACTTTATGTGAACATTGTTCTGCTACTACAAAGTTAGCCAGATCTAATTCAAGACTATAATCACCTCCAGAAGGTAATTTTGCAGTGACACTTAACTGAAAATTTATAATTTAATAATTTCTTCAAATTTCAGTTATCTTTTAATTAATAAATGTCATAACTTGTTAAATTTCTTTTAGGTCTCGAAAATATGTCAGACTTGAAAGCATTTATAGCACAAAGATGACATTTTTAGACCATGAAACACCAGGCTTTTGTTTAAAATTTTTTTACGCTTGAAAAAAAAAACGAGCCGCCGATGTAGATACTTACTGTAGTTTCCCCATAAACGATCTTTACGTTTTCTGTGCTCTTAGCAAGAATCGTTACGATTACGTGGGTCTCCGTTTGGTACCAATCGTGTTTTATTTTCGGTTTGGGCATCTACGACAGTCCAAGAATATATCATTTTCAGCAATCTGCTTTTTCACGGTCACGTATTCGCCGCGTTAAGTTACACGTATTCGCCAGCACTCACCTCGTCGTTCTTCTCGATTTCCATCTTGATCGCGGCCCGGCCTGTCGCTTATCCCACAATTAGATCACGTCAAAGCGTAAACAACGTAACCTTCAACCTCCAACTTTCTCGAACATTTGCGTGGCCTGATAACCCAGGTCTCCACTGGTCACCACTATCCAGGGGATGCTGTAAGACAACACAAGCTCGCCTGCGCAGAGCCTCTCGTCGCGCATCTACGTGCCAGCCAATCCGCAACTAGGCGGAAAACAAATGGTCATTTATTCCGAGTAATGCAAATCAATTTCAACTTCGATTTAATTTAATTCCTTGCCGTTTTCTAATTGCAAAAAAAAAAGAATATTAAAATTAATAAAAAATAAAATAAAATAAAATAAAAAAAAGCGGATAAATTGAGCGAGAATTAACATTAATTTCAAGCCTCGTTTAAAATTTATTCGAAGTAGAATCTCCCGCTGGCTGACGTTAGTGACATCTCGGCGCCGGACCGGCCTGGCAGCAGCTGCTTCCGCGGGCTACTTTTTCACGACAGCGCGGCCCTCTAGCTGAGCGCGATTACCGCATGGCAGTGCAACAGCGACTGATTTCAGAATGGCGACTGTCCTTACTTAGGAGGGTTCTGGCTACGCGCTCGCTTGTGGCACCCCGTGTGACTGACGCGTGATCCGCGAGGCCTTCTATGCCAGACCGTGACGCGGCACTCGCCGAGGATGATAATCAACAATCCGGACCAGTTCAAGGCGTGGCTCACCGCCGTGCTGGAGCCGCTGTAAGTAGGCCAGTCCGCGCTCCCCCTGAGGGAGAGCGCACCACTCCGCGCGCGTATGTGTGTACGCGCACGGTGCTCGGTAAATGGCCGTACATGTGGCTGCGCCGCTCTTTACCCCCGTGTGCACCGAATATTTATACGTGAGCTCGGCACCGGCCGATCGCCGTTTTCCGCGTCCGCTTCCCTTCGGTCCATCGGCCACCTCCGCTTCCTGTCACTCTGCTCTCCTCGCCAGCCTCAAACCCAGCGAAATTCATCGTCCCGCTCGCTGCGACCGATCTGCCTAGCAGCAAACGCTGAATTCGAGGACCGTATTATGGTGCTACTTTGCTGGTCCCTCGTTTGACACATCGCGTGCAGCGCGAGGCAATATGTTTATGTCGAACGAAATTTATTTGTAGCTTACTTACGTTGACGCGACAGATTGACGGATTATCTCATTGAGTGGCAATAGATGCTGCTCGCTTTCGATGCATTTTGCACAGAATTTATTTGCATCCAACTTTCCGCAAGCAAAACCTGCGGAATGGACGTGACGTTATTTTTCCGCTGACATTTGACTTCCTCATTGTGGTTGATTAAAAAGAAAAAGTTTATTTTATTCTGAATGTGACACAATTTATGGTTTAATTGCTACAATTAGTGCATAATACACAATCTGTTTTACTTTGCATTTATAATTTACCGAGTTTATGTCTCTCGATTTAAAGCGCTTCAAAGAGGAAGAACTTTTAACGTTTACAGTTTCAAGCAAATTGTCAATTCAAGGATTACAATGAATGAAATTTAAATAGGAAAGCACCAGAGATAAAATGTAAAATAATTATTCAAAATAACAAACAAATGAATAGATTAAATTACACTAATTGAATTCAATGAAATATTTATGTGTATACAAATTTTCGTCTAATTATTTTGCTTTTGTTTGTTAATTTTTCATTAATTTTTTTTTTTTTTTTAGATGCGATGCAGATCCTGCTGCCCTTGCCAAATATGTCTATGCTTTAGTCAAGAAAGACAAAACTTTGGAGGAACTGCGCGGTGGTATGGTAGAGCAATTAGATGTATTTCTCCAGCAAGGTAGGCCTTTTAAAATGTTTAACGATATAAATTAAAAAGATCGATTTATAAATTAAAAATATATCGAATATACATATAATACATTGCAATTATTGTTTCCAGAAACCAAAAGCTTTGTGGAATTGCTCTTCAAGACATTGGAAACTCAAGAATATGTGCTCCCACCGGCTAAAAGTGATCCAGACGGAGGTGGGACGCCACCTGGTATAAACCCACCAGCTCCAATTGTCCCGCCGTCAACAGAAAAAATAATAGACACAGTAATTCCACTGGTACCTATAATTACCAATCCTTCTGTTCCACTTCAAATCAATGGATCTGCACCAGCGGCAATTAGTAAACGTGAGACTAGAAAATCTGACTCCGATAAGGATAAAGAAAAAGAAAAACGATCTCGAAGCAGGTAAATTTTCTTCTCTTTCTTTTAAGGAAATATAAAATTAATACTCGTATAATTCAGTGAACGCATTCAACGTTTACTGATACGTACTTTATAAAAAAAAAAAAGAAAAAAAATACAAAGGAAGTTAAAAAATACAACTTTTAATTTATTAAGTTTTAATAATATTGAATTTTTTTATTATTAATTGCATAAAGTAGGAGTGGAAGAATGAGATCGAGAACACGATCACGATCACGATCGTGGGAAAGGGATAGGCGTAGATCTAGAAGTAGAGAACACATTCGGCGTGATAGAGAAAGAGATCGAAGTCGCCCATGGCGAAATGAATCTCCGCCGATAAGCACTAGACGACATGATCGCAGGTACGTGTATTTTCTGTATTTATGTGTAATAAAGTTCGATTCTAATTGTACTTTTAATTGATTTAAGAAAAAAAATTGGTTTTCTTTTACTTATTAAATTTTTATTTGCTTACGATTTTTACTGTTTAATTATCTTATAATGTATTTTTATCTTCTAGACGTACTAGGAGTCGCAGTACATCACCAATACGACCTAGGATACGCGACGGGCCAGATAGTCGTGATCATCGAGCAAGGTTTAGAAACAGATCTCCAACGCCGCTCCGATCTCGATCACGTTCAAGATCAATAGAACGAAAGAAAATCGATCGGTTCGAAAGGCTAGAGATAGATAGAACAGATCGAATTGAAGGAAGTCCCGGTGGTACACCGACCCAAGATAGTAATCACGGAGATGTAGACATGAGACTGTCTACAACTAGTCAATCGATACAAAGTGTTGTCGCCGTTGCGAGTAATATTCCAAATAATCAGACCGGTTCTTTTCAACAACAACAAGCAAAGAGACGTTGCAGAGACTTTGACGGTATGTATTTTAACAATTTAAAAAACAATATTGTGTTTAAAAAGCTTTTTTTTTTTCTTGATTTTTTTTTGTTCTGATATTCATTTAACAGTTCTGATTACGCTATTATCGTCATATTTTAAATTGCATTATATTTAAAATATTACGATTTTTTTGAATGTAGAAAAAGGATTCTGCATGAGGGGAGATCTCTGCCCTTACGATCACGGAACGGACCCAGTTGTATTAGAAGATGTGACACTCAGTCGTGTTTTAAGTTTCGGACCGCATGGTACTCAAGCACCAGGAACAGTTCCAGTCACGGTACCAGAACCACCACAAGGTCCCAACGGTAATCCACCACCACCACCGCCACATCTTCCTCTTACCAATTTACCACCGCCTCATTTAAGGAATCATCATTCTAATATGGGTATGTATTTGAATAATTTTATATCAGAATAAAATAATATTTATAAAACTACGTTTTTAGTCGTACATATAATTAATATAATATTTAACTATGTAAATATAATACTTAAAGAAAAAGTATAGGTAAAAATTATAAAGTTGATTATTTTTAGATTTTTTATTTAAAATATTAGGCCAAATTATAAACTATTAACACATTGTAACTTTGAATTTATTTGGATTGATATATTTAAAAACAAAAATAATTTTAATTGTATTATATATAGCATTAGAGTTACTCTGCAATAAATTGCAAACACCGTGTCGGCAGTTAGTGTGATACATCGATGTGTTTCGATAAGGCGTTTGCAACTTATTATAAATTGCCTCTTACAGTTGTAAGCATGGTATTTCCATATTACATAAAATGTAATAAATTAAATATGTTAGATGCTTTCACAGAATATAATCCGGACGCACCAAGCATGGAGCCACGAATGCCATGGGGTAGACATCCACAGCCTGCGCCTGGGATTTACGGCAGGGGACAACGGGAGCTGATAAGTGTGCCAGTTATTCCCCATACAAATTCATCGGAAATAACCCACTCCCAAAGCAATCCATTAAAACGTAAACAATCGTTTGACTTTAATCGTTTGGGACCGAAACAGAGAGCAGTGCATAACCCGGCGAATTGCTCTCTTGAACTGAAAAAGGTTCCGCGAAGCTTAAATAATATAACGCAATTAAATAACCATTTTTCCAAATTTGGTAAGATTGTAAATATTCAAGTTAATTTTGGCGGCGATCCTGAGGCAGCGTTGGTTACCTTCCAACTGCCAGCTGAAGCAAAGTCTGCTTACAGAAGCACAGAGGCTGTGTTAAATAATAGATTTATTAAAGTATTTTGGCATAATAACGTCAATAATAATGCGGCTGGTGGAGCCATCGAAAATGTACCACCAGGTAAGATAATTCATTTTTTGTTAATCGTAATAAATATTTACGTAATAAATATATGCCTAACAAAGAATTTTATTTTATCTAGGATGCCGTCCCTCTGTGAAAGAAAGGCTAGGCGCTGCGGTACCATTACCGGCAAAAACTGACGATAACGAGTACGTTCCCACGCGTCGTTCGACCGAGGAACAGGTCACACAAACCTTAGTTCCAACTTCACCTAAAGCTGCCGTTGTTCCTACTCGAGAAGACAAAGTTCTTGCGATTAAAAAAACGCAAGAAATATTAGCCGCTAAGGAAACGCTAAAGAAGAAGCAAGAGGAGAAGCGTAAAGAGGCGATAAAGATAACTGCCGATCTACGCAAGAGAAAACAGGAATTATTAGACAAGCATTTAATCGAACTGCGCGCTTTGATTGACAAGGCTGAAAAGAACCCGGAACAAAAAGAATCTATCATGCCGACGATAAAAGCTATGCAACAGTCGGTTGACAATATACGCAAAGATTTGGCAGCGAATGGCCAGATTAGCGGCAACAAATCGCAAGCGAAGTCTAGAGAGCAAACGCAGAAAGAAATACTGGACGCCGAGCTGGATTTAATGACCGCGCAACAAGAGGGTCAAGATGCTGGTGAATTGCAGAAAAGATTAAATGAACTTCGTGCTCAGGCGGCCGCGTTAGGTTTGAACACGAATTCCGGTGTTGGTAGAGGCGCAAAAGTCACTCGGGTTGCACGTGGCACCCACGCCCTATCCTTCCGAGGCCGCGGTAGAGGAAGTTTTGCTCATGTTTCGGTAGATCACCGGCCAACAAGTCTTCTAGTCTCGGGTTATGAAACTGAAGAAAAAGCGGAGGTTCTAGCACATTTTCAGGTAAGATCCATTTATAATATTACGATAAAGTGACTTTTTCGTCGGCATATGTTTTAGTGATTAATTTTTTATTATATATTTTATCATTAACATTTTAATGAGTATACGGTGGGTGATTAATTTTACTAATTGTATTTCAGCAATTTGGTGAAATAGTAAATCAAATTGTTGACGATGCTACGCCGTCGATTGTTATCAATTTCAAATCGAGAAAAGAAGCTGAAGTGGCCCTAGTAAAAGGACGCACATTTCAAGACAGACTGTTATCAATAACTTGGGTATCTGGCCATCATTTACATCGTGGAGGAGCAGGCACTAATTCAAACGCATCTATTCAACTTTCATCGCGTTCCGAACAAACTGCAGCTACTACAGACGAAGATATCGACTTAGAGGTAAAACATAATAAGTCTCGTATTTTAATGAGAATAATTATTTAAGATTACATAAAATAAAAATTATTAAAAAAAAAAAATATTTTAGGTGTTATTAATGGAGAAGACTTTTGTATGAATTTTGCATAAATCGTACCATTGATACGGCATGCTATTTATTTGAAAAAATTTAATTAATACGAATATTTTACAAGAGTTTTTATATCTTCTTCTAAAGTTAAAAGAATATTCTTTTCAGGGTACGGAGGCTATACTCTTGGAGGAGAACGAAGAGGAAGAAGACGAGGATGGAGAGTCACGCAGTTGGCGACGATAGCAGCATCGGCGTCAGCGTCAGCGTCAGCACCGTTTGTGACAGGAGCTTGGTGTCAAATGTAACGACAGCGTGACCATCCGGGCCGATCGTCATACGCGACCTGGTACTTACGCCTACATAGCTGCACCGCTGTTCGATGCATCTATTGCCATGATTTTCACGAAAAAGTCAAATTGCGTCGTGCTCGTCAGCGTTATCATGAGTGTTACACTATTTGTTAATATTATTGAATATACTATACATGTGCGCACTAGTGAATGGTACAACGTACTATATTAAATGGCGCATCACAAATAGAGAAAAAAAAAAGAAAAAAAAAAGAAAAGGAAGAAAATGAATCAATATGCAAATTTTTCGAATAAGGAAATAATTAAACAAAATTTATCCCCATTATTTGTAGAATAAAATCGCTATGTTTTGTATGGGAAGAAAAAAACAAAGGAAAACCTATTACTCTGAGTTTTACAAAGTCCTCTTCTTTTGTATGTAGAAACATTTTTCCTAGTTCTTGTTTTAAAAGGCTCGTTAACACGATAGACGGACTTAGGATAAGTAGGAGCTTGTAATTTTGAGAATATTCTGAACTTTTTCATTCGAAGATGAGGAAACTATATTTGTAATTTATATAAATAGGTATCTACATTGTATAATTCAATCGTAAGTCGTAACATCTCGTTCGATTGGCTGTTGACTTTTACCTATTGTACACTGAAAGGCAGATTTGGCATTTCCCGCGACGAGCGGCGACGGAGGCTGGCGTACGTGACTTCCCCCTTTCTCGGCCGCCGAGTGCGGGGAGGGGTAGTAGGTAGTAGGCCGCGTTCTCCCTCAATCCTCTGTGAACGGTGCTCCGTGAAACATCGACGCACGTGCTTCGCGTGAGATTCGACGCACACCGCATCAAGATCACGTACGCTAGCCACCGTCGCAGCATCACGAACGCCATTCCTGACGGTGAGTGTACCTATTTAAAGGTTCTTATAATAATGAACAGTACAATGTATTTCATCTCTATTATTTCTTTAAAAAAAAAAAAAAAAAAAAAAAAAATGTCAGTGGATTAAATTGCTAAAAAAAATGCAATGATTGATATATATATATACATATATATATATAAATATATTTCATATATATTGATACATATATATGAAATATTTCGCACATTATTTACATAAATTCTTTCAATCCAGAATAAGTAGTGATACATTATTCCTGTAAACCATTCTGTCCACAGTTTTAGGGGGTGAGTATCGAGTTTATATATTACAACGATAAAGAATTATTTAGGAAAAATGATAAGACTTGAAAAACAAAAAAGAAATATATATATACATTCAAACAAACGCGAGTGCTGAGTCGGATCACTTTAATTTAATTTTTATGGAGCCAGCCAGCTGGCTAACAAGCTACCCAACAGCAATTGTGCAACGGGTAATATCGTCAATGGTAAATTTACCGCTGGTCCGTGAGCTGAGCCGTGATATGCCCCTCGTAGGATCCAACCACCAAGACTAACGGATTTGTGGGTGCTGGTGAATAATACGGCTAACAGAACATCCCGTGGCAACCACTGAGAACACAAGATCCAGCACAAACTGCTGAGAAGGAGTTGGCCCAGGCACGCTTGAAAACGGTAAATATAATTTTAAACACGTGAAATAAAAAATAACGTCAGAGCCACGAGATTAAGTATCCGTCTAGAAATTTACTTATAAGTACACAGAACAGTATATCCACCGCTTGTAGCGACGAGGCGTCTGCCAGAACAGCGTCGCAAAACCAATGATACGCTATCGCTAGCAGTAAACTTTGGGAGAACAAGTTCGTTTTAATATTCAAGCATCTATCTTTCAGTACGAACATTCGCAGAGTAATACCCGCTGCTAATGGAATAAGTGTGCTGCATAATGTCTCTTTGATGTTAATCCCGACTAACGGTGGGGTGGACGTTCCTAGCTGTCGAAGAAAAAATAAAAAAAAATTAATTACAGATATTTTATAATCTTTCAGAATAGCAAAGCTTCGTACCATTAAATATAATAAAAAAGGAGACAGGAACAATCCTCCAAAGTGCGACACCAAAGTGATAATTACGCTCGTAGGCAAATCGGCCTGTGCCAAACGACACAGAGCGAGTCCTGTGCTGAACGGCGGTGGCATGCAATAAAGGACCTGGAAAATTATTTGCAGGTATGAGTACCATGATAAAAAATTTTATATAGCTGTCTTATCAGCAAGGATTAATTATTTGCAAAAGAATAATTTCCAATTCACCTCTATTCCTTTGAGTAGCCACACATTAACTTTTGCATAGGCCAATAAATATGTTCCTATCCGTGCTAAAAAGGGCATCAAAATGTATACGAAAACCATTACGAATGTCAATAGATAGCCGTCCCTTAATGTCGAGTAAAGAGACTTCGGTTCGCATAATAATCCAGCTTCCAAATACATTAAAGGCACAGCAAAATGGCTAATGATAAAATTACCATTAATTATACCTGTAATGGAAAAATATAACATTAGCACATTATTATTTCAATTTATATAATAAAATATTACAGCAATTCTTTCAATGTATAATAGAAAAATCGATTTACCGTTCGTTCCGCCAATATGTGGTTGAATAGTTGCAAGTACCATGCATGCCAGCATCAAAAGTACATAACCATATCTGTAGAAAAGATTAGCTTTCTTTCTCGGCTGTATGTTAACATTTACACACATTTTGAATGATTTCAAAAGGCACCTAAATGAAAGAAAAAAATACGTTGCATTTGTCTACGTTTAGAAGTAACGCCCGTAAGAAAAAGGATTGCAATATTAAAATTAATTAAATGCATATGTAAAATAATAGTCACTCTTGATAATCTTACCTAAAGAAGGCATGCGTGAAAGCTACAATTTTCAGGCTCTACAAAAACCATTTTTCAATGAAGTGAAAAGAGCAAAGAGAAATCAAGTTAACTCTTCAATTTTAAAATACCATTATCACTAACAAATCCATTTCTGGCAGTTGTATATTCTAATTGTAAAGCTAGTTAGGTTCTCAAGTAATTTGAAAAATTTAATTGATATCGTAATTGTAGTCAATTGATTTTCTCGAATTAATATTATTAAAGGTAACGTTCTTAGAAACAAGATGCATAAAAATGTAGATAAAATTTTTTTTTAAGATAAGCTTGCGCCAAGTGTATCCTAGTAAATGTAATTAGGATGTAAGCAGAATAGAAATAATTCTAATGTACATTCTTATAATACTCTCGCATACGTTTGTTAAAATGTTATTGCAGATAAAAAGAAACGAGTGTTTACGTTAAAGAGCAATAGCCTCGATTCTTATAACGTTCTTATACTTTATACAAGAGAGAAAAATATCGATTAGTGTATATAAAGTGTAAAAATGTGTCGAATTATAAAAAATTTAAAGGCACAAGCGCACCATTCTTCGTGACTTATCTATGTGGTTCTCTATCATTTCGTTGAAATCTGTGTGAAAGCGATTACTGATATCTGGAAGCGATGAACGAGTGTGAAAGAAAAAAAAACAAATGTGTTGCACAGGACTACTTTCCGTGATGTATTAAAAAGGAATCAAAGTTTGGTGCCAGCCGAATAAGGTAAATTCCTTTCGTACATAAAAATTATTTATTTAATAGCTATTGTATAGTAATCGTTACATGCATCGTTACACTGCTATCGTACATTACGTTCTATAATTGAATAAAATAAAAACGAAAAAATATTGCGACCTATATAATTTGCGAATCTATAAAGAAAGAAAATTGATAAACTGGTCGTGAAAGTAGCTCTCGCAGACGTAATAACATGCGGTATTATTTACGACATTGAAGATTATCTATTAGCCGATGACACGGTTCGCGAAGATTTATTATTATTCCTCATTTAATTGTCAGGTTCTTATTTTTTCGGACGTTAATAAAACTGCACTGAGCAATGTGACGATCTTTCACGATATTTTCAAGGCAGGATGAAACGATGAAACCAACGAAACGTTTCCGTAGATACGACTGACGTAAGATATGTATATAATATATATATGTGTGTGTTAGGGCTCATGCACACGAGATGCGGAAACTCGCTGCGCGACAATAGGTAACGTAACAGCTGATAAACTCGTCCGTAAAAGAGGAAAGCCGATTGGTTACCCCGTATCACTTTTGCTACGCGTTTCCGCGCACGAGCGCACGACCATTAACCCTCCAGTCATCGTGCGAGGTCTAAATATCAATTCCAAAATAAAATCTTTTCCGTATATTTTACATGAACTTGAAAATCTAACAAAGAAAATATTAAACAAAAATACTTGAGTAAGAAATATAAAAAAATTTTTAATTAGAGCCTCTTAAGACTCTACAAGTCGACGAAAAACAATGACGACTGAAAGATTAAGCTCTTATCAAATTACCCACAAGAATCAGAATTGCGAACTGACGATTAGAATTCTGTCACCGTAGTCGTTGTTCAATCCATTTCATCTCCAACTGGATAAATTCTAATCTCTAAGTTGTAATTCTCAATTTCCAATGCGTAATGTGAATGCTTAACTCTCGACGATAACGTTTGGTGCGATAGACTTCAGATACATCGCCGCATCATGAAGTCTTTTGGACAAGATCTCGTTCTTGAGTTTCTCAGCGTTCAACTCCCTTCGCAGTTGCGCTTTGGTTTTCTTTCCAAGCGGACATAAAACACGATGTTGCATCAAAGATACCGCCGATGGCCTCATTTCCGGATTTGGATGGATCATCAGCTGCAAATGGCATAAAAGAACAATATTTAAAAAAATGTCAATGGTTTCTATCGAGAAAATAAACTGCTACAGGTAAAATTTTTATACGTAACATACAATATAGATAGAAAAAGAAACGATTATTTGCTATTAAACTGTTGAATTTCCAAGAATCCTACCTTCAACAAATTGTTCAGATCGCGACTGCAATGAGGCAATTCCGGTAATTTTCCATGTCTAATGTCATGCCAAGCGGGTCCGTTTTTCGGTAGAGGTCCACCACCTCCTGCTTCGTAAACGGTCAGTCCTAAGGCAAAGATATCGGCCTTCGATAGGTGGTTAAAATCCTCTTGCAGAATTTCTATCGGAAGGTATCTGCAATCGCCCTCTTCCACTTGCGGATTATTGATGGAAGTAACGTGGCCGAGATCGCCAATTTTGTACGTAATCTCTTCGTCAACGGTCTCCTCCTCGTCAAAACCGTCGTCGGCGGAGTCATAATTGATGGCAAGTAATTTCTTTTCCTTAGTAATAAAAATGTTGCCAGGCTTGATGTCCATGTGTACGAGCTGCATGCTGTGTATGTACCTCAATCCTTCAGCCACATGCAACAGAAGTTGGCGCATCTCAGCCTGACTGAAGTACTGTTTCTGCTGCTTCATTAAGAGGATCGTATCCGCGAGACTGCCACCGTTGCAGTATTCGTTCTGGATAATCATGTGATTGTCTTCCGCCCAAGCTGAGTAGTAACGAACCACGTGCTGGTGTTTGCCGAGCACAGCGTGTGCGTATACCTCGTTCAGCGCATTCTTTTCGTTGGTGCTACCCGCTACAGGTTTAATACTCTTCTTGATGGCGTATGTACATCCGTCCAACCGATTGATACACTTATACACAGAGCCGAATTCACCGGTCCCGAGTAAACCGAGTTCGTGGAACTCTTTATGGTAACGAGATATATTCGAGTCCTGCAGTGCCACACGTTTTGTCGCGTGCTCATATTCGTTGTCGGAATCTTCGGAGTCAACGAGGTCAAACTTTGGTATTTGCATGTCCGGTAAACTACTACTACTGCTATTGTTAAAAAAACAAAAACAAAAAAAAAAAGAAATTAAAAATCCTGAAGTGACTCTTTTGCTAATGTCTTGTCTACACGAGAAGATAATTCTAGTAAAAATCTGTAATATATGTGACGTGATTCTCCTCAAGTGTAGACAGAACATTATTAAAAATTAATAACAAATAAATGTTAGTAACTATAGCTGCTATTAATATTAAATGTCAGAAATTAAATCTCAAATTTAATCTTAGTAAACGACAGATATAAAAATACTATATATATATATATATATATATTTTTTTTTTTTTGCAAATAGTAAACGCGATATTCAAAGCATGAATTATTGTCTTACATCATAATTAATCGCATAAATAATTTATACAAATATAAAATGCATAGTTGAATACGTACTTATTGAGACTATTGAGACTACGTTTGGATCTGCTTCTTTTTCTTGCTGTGATTAGCATGCCGGTAGGTGTAAATGGATTTACATTCGCAGCGGGTTTCTCCGATTTATTCTGGTAACTGGGACTTATTTTAGAAGGCCTAGGTTTATCTAGATTAAAAAGTCTAGAACACTTCGACGCTATCGGAGTTTGTAACACGCTCTTCTCTATCAATGTCTTTGGAGTAGTAGGCGAATCAAACAGACGTAGAGCCCTGACGCGCTTGTAAGGTGGACTACACCCCATCGGGCTCTTGTGAAAAGCATTCTCACGAACGATAGAAGTTTTGTTGCTCTGGGGACCTGCAAATAAATATTTGACATGAAAAGTTTGCAATGCATAGATTCCATTCGAACTTTAATTAATTTTTCTCATCAAAGTTTGCTTAATCAAAATAAATTATAATTTTCTTTTAAAGCGACAAGCTTAAACTCATGGTTTGAAAGCTTACGAAAATAATTACATTTCTTAACAGACTTGCGTGTTTATTACTAAAATATGTATATTTCTATCAATGGGTTAAAGTATACTGTGCAATAACGTATATAATTTATTATTACCAGTCCATCAGTACACAGACTTCAGAATTACTGATGCAATTAATTATTAAAAACAATCGTAATCAGAACATTGTACAATTTACGATTGTGACTTCAGAGAAATCGAGGCAGATTAGACAAGATCCAAATTTTATTAAAAAAAAATACTTACGCCCAATGCAAATACAATTGTCTAAATATATCTGTGTCAATTATTTTGCATTATGTTAACGTGATTTCGTGCAAACACTCGAAACATCAATGAAAATCACAGGAAAATATCAATATTGAAATATTAATAGAATCTACAGAAGGCAGAAGATAACAAACTTACAGAAAGAACAAAAAAAAAAAGAAAAAAGAAAAATAAAAAAAAGAAATATAATGAAAGAAATACAAAGATAATAAAAAGGAAATTAGAGGAGAAAACAGCCATTTGATGCGGCTTGGAGTTTTTTGTGACAAAAATATTCTCCTTTGCATTCTGCATTGTCGGTCATCTCAAACGCGTATGAAACACGATCTTGGAATCTATTGGTTCCTTCTTCGTTTAATTACGGACGGATAAAGTTCCCGAGCTCGTTTCTGCAAAGTGTTTCTTGCGAGACTGTTTCCGGATAGATTCGATT
The DNA here is from genome assembly GCF_019399895.1 of Cardiocondyla obscurior. Taxonomy (NCBI): domain Eukaryota; kingdom Metazoa; phylum Arthropoda; class Insecta; order Hymenoptera; family Formicidae; genus Cardiocondyla; species Cardiocondyla obscurior. Next base: position 932,120 of record NC_091891.1, on the reverse strand, counting down.
CGCAAATGAAAACACGAGGTCACTTTCGGTGTGCGTCTTACACACCGGGGGGGCAAGGGACGCCATGCACAGGACCGAGAGAAAGGGTCGTTTCTTTTGTATAGCTGCACCACGTCGCGCTCCTTGCATTTATGTGAAACAGGTATATAATTAGATGCTGGAGAGAAGAGAAAGAGAGAGAGACGAAAGTACGAAGAACTTTAGGCAATGGTTTTCCTAACATTCTTACATAGTTTCATCACCTTAGGCGTTTCTGCATTTAAAATGAATAAAATGAAATATATACGCGACAAAGTGTATATAAGAAACAAATCAAATGACGAGTAGATTTTCTGTGGCAGAAAGAAAGAGAAAGAAGAGAGAAAGAGAGGATAAAAAATAGACGAAGTTCAGATACAGCAAACACACACACACACACAGTTTTTTTTTCTATTCAAAATGGTCTACGGTACACGTTCAACAGGTAATGACGTTGAAGGAAGAGAAAAAGAGAAAGAAAGGGAGAGACGGAGAAAGAGAGAGAGAGAGAGAATAGATGAGGCTCCGCAAGAGAAATGGGCGATCCGAAAGCGAGCTTGAGCAAACGGCGTCTAACCTGTCACGAAGATCTGGATCTTGTTGTTGTTGTTCGTTGGCTCGTCGTCGTTGCAATCCGCCGCGTCGAACAGTTTGCGCGGCTGCAGCGGCGGCGAGTCGAAATCCTCCACGGAGGAGTCCAGGGCGCCGCAGAATTCCGGGCTGCCGGCGCCGTCGCCGGCGGCCGCGCCGGCGGCGCAGCTCCAGGTCAGCTCGCTGTTCTGCATGTTACGGGCGTCGTAATGCACTTTCCGCGCGACCTCCATGTTTCGGCAGGCCGTGGAACGTACCACGTCGCGCACGTGCGACGTGCACGCGCGTCGTGACGCCCGGCGATTCACGCTTCCACGCGGGCGTCGATCCGTGCGGGGCCGAGGCAAGAGAGCGAAAATCACCGTCCGCGGGGAAAGTCGGCGCCGTCGGCCGCGCGCGAGGAAGTCGATCTCGATGTCGGGAACGGACGTTGTCACAGGCCGCGCACGTTCAAACGGGAGGTAAAAAGAGCACCGTTCGCTCCGGCGTTCGCGTTTACTATGGCTGCCGGCGGCGCGTTCGAGCACCCGGCGGCCTGGAGGTCCTGGCCAATCACCGCAAGCGACACAGCTGCCATCGTTTGTGCAACGCGCCCGACGATTGGTTGCGCCATCGCGCGGCGCTGCGCTCGCTTGTTGCACCACCGAGGCCGAATCACCAGCTGGGGACCGCTTTCACGGGACTACTTCGGGCACTCGGCCGAGGATCCAGGCTTTTCACGGTAAATTTTCCCGGACAAGCTGCTCATTGACAAAAGGATGGAAATCAAGTACCTTCCTCCTTCTTTCTTTCTTCGCGCAGGGCGAATGAGAAAATAATTTCAGACGCGGCGACGAGCCTAGCTGGTTGCTGATTGAACGTTGATTCACACGGCATGCGCGAAACGAGGAGAGAAATGGCTTTTCAAAGGTTCTTTTTCGAAATTTAAACTACCCGTCCGCACTCGTAGAGTGACGCACCTCGCATAGCAGGACGTCACTTGAGCGATGATTCGACATACAGGTAGTACGTTTTGAAATATTTTCATTTTTAACATACACGTACTTAGTTAAATTGTGATTTTTTTTTTAAAATAAATAGTAGTCCCTGCGATGTCATCGAATATGCATAGAGGAGTTTCTTAAATATTGTTCGAAAGGAACGCATAACGATGAATGCTGGATATTGCGTTGAAAAATTGAACAACGATCAACATTTAATTCGGAAGAACACGCAGGGCGAGAAAAAGATTGGATAGAAATGAGTTAAGTATAATAGCTAGGTAATTAAACATATATTGCGTAATATGATTACGATTATTTAATTATATATTATATAATGTCAATTAAAAAAAAAATTATATTATTTTATTATATAATTTTTTGCAAGAAATATTGGATGTGCCGTTCCACCGATATTTATTACAGCAAACGTTATTTATAAAAATTAAATATCGTGTTTTCAACTTATCCAATCAGCTGTTTTTTTTTTTTATCGTTCAGAGAACAAAAGTACAATTTGTTATTTACATACAGGATTTTGATGCTCGAAGAATTAATAAAACGCTTGAAGAATTACCTCAGGCTAGAACTGCAACCGGCTCCGTTGAATCCAATTTTTTTCAACATAGGGCAAAGGTTCTTTCTTAAGATAAAAAGACAAAATATGCTCGGATATGTCAAACGTTTGGTAAGCATAAAATCCTTTCTTTTAGACTATTAATCAATCAACAGTATTGCTGTAGATAATAGCAAGTTATTTTGTTTAATTTATTATTTTTTTTATTTTTACTTTTTTGTGATTTAAAACTAAAAAAAAAAAAAAAAGAGAGAGAGAGAGAGAAGATAGAAATAAATTAAATAAATTCAAGATTAAAAGAAATCAGCATTTAATCAGTAGAAAAAGATATTAGATACATTTAATTATTGTCAACGTTTAAATGGCTCGATGCTCGTCGCGCGACGAGCTCGTGCTTTGTTATTATTGCACGAATTCGTAATTCTTAAACGATCGTCTATACAGCACGAAAGCGATGGGATCACGAGGTAGCAATCATTGGGCCGAGTATCGCGGGCGATATCTACACTGTGCGATACTGCAGCAGCTGTTGCGGGCCAGCCGGACATCTGCCGCTGACTATTTCATCTCTTTGGGCCCGGTCTCGTCTTGGGACCGTAGGGCCCGTAAGCCCTGAAGATTTTAAACGACGGATCGCACCGATAATTTTGTCGTCGTCTCGATTTGCTGGCCAATCAGTCAGAGCGAAAAAATACGACTCTTTTTACGGTGACATCGCGTACAGAGTCCACGACTCTTCACGGGTGTCCTGATTTTCTTCTGTGGAACAAAGGAGCTCGTCCTTGTGACAGAAGTTTCACGGCGAAGGAATTTTCGTCGAGCAGCTGCAACCTGTGGCTGGCAAACGTGGAAAGAGGCATCGAAAACAGGGACGGCAGACACGAGAACGTCGCCCACCATCGGTATCTCCTTCTCCTTTGTTGTCTTTTATCTCCTGCCTTCCTTTATCAATCAATGAACGACCCTTTTTGAAGTACAATTATTTTTATTAGTTTATTAAAGTATAGAAGTATAGAAGATAAAGGACGCAGAGGCTGAAAGAGTAGTCATGCGAGTAGGAAACGAAGTAAGAAAGATTAAAGAAAGTTCTTTGTCAGAAAAGAGAACTTTAAATATTTATTGCAAAAAGAAAACAATTTAAATTATTCGTGTCTATGCGTTTTATTGTTTTTCTCAATAGTTCCTTTTAACGTAAAATTTTGTTTATATTAATATTTTTAACTATTTTGTTATTACCTTTGATATTTAAAACTGTCTTTTAAAACGCGTTTTAAATGTTTTGTTTTTGTTTTAGAAAATATGAGAAGCTAACGAAAAAAAAAGAAACGAAATAAGAAAAATACGATAAAAAAGCGTGCAGTAGAATAAAATGTTTTTATGCAATATATTTATTGGAAAAAAAATAGCCATTTAAATTTTCGTTTTTTTTTAATTAAAGAACAAATATTATAATATTAATTATAATATTATAATATTAATATAATAAATATTAAATTTTATAATATTAATTATAATATTATAATATATTATAAGCGTAAAATTATAAATAGAGTCATATTTTAAATTCTTATAAGTTATAAAATGGCTTTGAATACTGCGCTACTATTTCTCGTACGTATAATTGCGAACCACTCGGTATAAGCGTTGGCCAAATCATAAATCCATTCGTACTGCAGCGTCTCCTCGTCTTTGCTTGTCCTCCTCGTGCTTTCCTACTACTTGTAAAAGGACACCTACAAGTATACGTACACGAGCTTTTTGCGAAAAATCAAAGTACACGAAACATAAGAAATCAACTTAGATTAAAAAGCGTTACAAGCTACAGCAAACAGAAAGCAGATCTTCGACAGCAAAGAGTGATTTTTTTATGAGCAAAAAAAGGAATTATTTGTTTTAGGAAATAATGGCACACGTGGAAGTTCCGATGGGTGAGATGCAGAGTCCGCCAGAAAATCAAAAATTCACGAACGGGTAATAAATGTACACGTTTTTTTAGCTTTACTTTTGATTTACCCAACTTAACCTGTAAGAGAGTACCATATTGTGTATTGATATAGCAACATGGATACTTAATTATTGGATTGATATTAATTATTTGCATTTGATTATGAAATCATTATGATTATTATTAATCACGAAAAGCAGTACTTTGCGAAATCTGATTTGTTAGATAATCAGATAAAAAATTTAACTATAAAGAATCTATTTCACTCATTTGATTTTTCTGCAGATTTGAGTTTCTGCAACTACCTCAACTACCGCTCGAACAAATAGGCTACCCTCAGGCCCACAACTGGATTGAGCATAGAAAAGCAAATGTTCGGCCGTGGTCATTATTTCTTAACACAAACCACATTAGACCACCACCTAATATATCCAGACTGGGCAAACGCATTGTAAAGAATATTGAATATTTTCAGAGCAATTACCTGTTTGTATTCATTGGATTAGTGATATATTGCTTGTAAGAAATATTTCATCTTTTATTAATTTGCTGATTCGATGTTTATATTATAAATTATGCAAATATAATTATATTAATCATTTTAACACTTTTTACATAGCTGTATATGATTTATTCTAACTTTTTTTTTTCTTTTTTTCCAGAATTACTTCACCTTTGTTGTTACTGACCGTGATTGGTTCCCTTTGGATATGTTATAAGCTGTCTCAGCGACATTCAAAGCAGGACTTGATGATACTTAATCATAGATTAACTCTAGCACAAGTGTATTCTTTAGTAGGAGTTTGTTCACTGCCTATATTTTTCTTAGTTGGTGCTCATGCAGCTGTTTTTTGGGTACTTGGTAAGTGGAAGAACTTTAAAATAATTTAATAACATTAAAATTATATCTATATCTATTTTTTTTTTTTTTTTAGGAGTCTCTTGGTTTTTGATAACACTTCATGCAGCCTTTTATAATATTGATGCAGTATTGTGTCCAGGAGAAGAGGAACTCAATGCATTAGTTATGCAGGAAGTATGATCAGAAAATACTCATCTTTCGTTAAAATAAATTAATCCTTTCATCTCGTAAAATATTCAGAGTAATAAATTGATCAGAGTAATATCGATCTTCGTATATTTAAATAGAAAAATTATACAGAAATGTGCATAATATATTTACTTATTGTTTGATAATTTGGCAAGTGTTACTTTTTTCCTGTATATAACGTGTATATACTATATATAAGTATGTCTATTTACTAATAAGCTGTATTAAAACGAATCTGTTCATGTAATCTACATATCTAATAAGTATTTTTACTAAATACATTGCGCAAACGTGTTAACAAGCACGTTGATAAAAACTTCGATGTGTACATTTGTACAAGTAATATAAAATATTAACATATCTTTATAGTTTATTCAAACTTGTTACTGAGAAACGGCACATGTCACTTTGTACGTAGATTTAAAATAAACTTACAATTTACAAGATAACCGCGATATAAAACAGGCTCGAAAGCTAGTCATCAAGTAGATTAATTTCTGCGATAGTATATAATAATCTGAGGAAATTTATTTCCGATTTTAAACATCTCTTTTTTTTCTTTTTGTAATTATATATTTTAATACAAGATAATTTATCTCATTTGTACATACAGTAAGGTGAACAAAATCGAGATATATTATTAAAAAAAAAAAAAAAAAAAACGCAGAATTCTCACAAGGAACAAGGGATTTCTGTTGAATCTTTTTTATTATAATTATAACGAAGTGTGGTTTGAATAATTTTTCTTTTTGTTGCAAGAAGACAATGCGGCTCTCGTAACGACAAGTACAATGTAATCTCGAGATGAGTAAACCCGAAAGTCCAGTTTTATTAGTCATGACTTTGCAACAATCGCGAGCAGCGTGTGCGTGTGCACGCAACTGCGCCCGCATCGCCGGTCGTGCTGAGATCTGTAAATGGAGACGGCCACGCGAGACGTACTCTAATCATTCGGTATGTCGCACAGCATGTAGCATGTTGCTTTGAAATTCGAATTATGTTGCCGGAATATTCGTAAATCCTTCGCTTTCTTATTCTGTTTTTTTTTCTTTTTTTATACAACGACGACGCAGCCACACAGAGCAGTTCGATCAAAACCGAGTCTTCCAAAGATAAACGTGGCAGTGCAGTAAATGGACTCGACGACGATATTAGGTGAGTGCTCCGATTTATCCGCGATGATAACGCTGGGGGGGAAAAAGAAAGTAAAATCAAGACCACTGAGACCGCAGTCTCGAAAGAAAATGGAATCTTATAGTGAACTTATCGGGATTGTCATTTCTTGGCGCGAGCTCGAACTTTCGAAAGCACGTTACGTCTTGGTTAGCTTTGGCAAGTAAAAACACTGATTTCTTTTACCGTTGATTTAATTTCTACGCACATCGCGTGCATATACATGCGATATTAAAAATGTGCACGCTTGGAGAACAAATATCATCCATCGTGAGGTAAATAAAAAACGTGGGAAGGATTCAATTATAGAATTTTACATGTCACTGTTTATTCTGATTCATTATCTTTACATTATTGCAAAAATATTATGTAAGAGGTTAATGATGGGAAGATTATTGTTTTTTTTTTTTTTTTATTATGCTTTTTCGATATGCAATGCTCTGGATTCTTTTCCTTTTAAGTTTGCATGACGCACATGGTTTGTTTGGTTTGCAAGCAGTAGGGCTTAACAATCAACGAAGTTATTGAGCAATGGAAGAAGATGACGAGGAGGTTTCTCTTACATGCCTGCAACGACATGGAAGCAGTGTGCCCGAATCCACGGTATATCAATCGGTGCAAAACAGCTTGAATCAAGGCTCGCAGCAGACGTTGTATCAAAGTGTACGCAACACTTTGTACGAAGACACTATGAGCGTGAACAGTATGCAAAGCGCCGTTTCGTTGGACAATCTCGACCCTACGAATACTGACGCGTCGTCCACTGCAAATAATGACACAAATGATACAGTTATTGATGGAGATTACACAGAGAAAAATAATATACACGACACAAGATTGGTAAGAATCAATCTCTGTTCTATAATTTGTGTGTAAAAGACAAAGTACAATAACATGGGACATAATATTTTTTTATTAATTGCAATTAAGACTTATTTAAATAAAGATTTGTTTAATTTAAAAACATTTAAATTTAAAATAAGATTTAAATAACGATATAACGTGAATGTAATATTTCGATATATTCCAGCTTTCGCATTCTGGTACAACATATAGCTTATATTTTCGTGACGAAGTACGCTCGGTTGACTTTGTACTCGTGTGGGATGAGTATAACGGAGACGCACAGACTTATCGCAGTGTCGAACGTAGAAGAGTAAGTATAAATTATTTAATTAAAATGTATTCAGCTACTGTCTGTTATTTATTTAATGTGTATTACATTTTATTGTATTTTTAGATATTTGAGAAAAATCTAGAAAAAGAGGGACTGCAATTGGAGTATGAGCAAGTAGAATCAAACGGTTTGCATTTTATAAAAATTCACGCGCCCAAAGGAGTTTTACGACGATATGCCGAAATATTAAAACTCCGACTGCCAATGAGAGAACTGCCTGGTTGCCAAATGCCCGAGACGAGCAGTAATGTTATTATTAAAGAAGTTAATTCATTTTTTCGAAGAATTATGAATAAATATTACGTGGACACGACTATTTTTCCGACGATGAAGCAAAATTTCACAGCGGTGTACAGCAGGGACAAAGATTATTTATTCGATTTGGATTCACCGAATTTTTTCACCTCGGCAACTCGATCGCGTATCGTGCAATTTATATTAGATAGAACTAGATTTATGGAAACCAAGGAAGACGATTTTGCATTCGGCATTGAAAGATTAATATCTGAACACGCATATATTGCGGCGTATCCGCTTCATGATGTAAGTTATTTAATTTTATTTTTGTGATCGTGGCTTGCAAAAATTATAAAGCATGAAGCAAAATGACTCACTTGATATATATATATATATGTTACAGGGAAATCTGCACACTCCAGACTCGATGCGATATCTTTTGTACACCGAATGGGCAAGTTTGAGAAAGTGCCTTCACTATCAACCTTTAGATTACATCAAGGAATATTTTGGTGTAAAAATCGGGCTGTATTTCGCATGGCTCGGATTTTACACTCACATGCTGATTCCAGCCAGCGTCGTCGGTCTCTTATGCTTCGCATATAGTTGCGCTACTTTGTATTACAACGAACCAAGCGAAGATATTTGCAATGGCAATGGCACTATCCAAATGTGCCCATTGTGCGACTATTTTTGTGATTATTGGGACCTAAAGGAAACGTGTCTACACTCGAGAATTACATATTTATTTGACAACCCATCGACAGTGTTCTTTTCTATATTTATGTCGCTATGGGGTACGCTAAAACTTTTGCTAATTTATTAATAATTGATTTTCGAAATTAATTATATTTGAATGATATCGTAACATATCGTAATTATTTTTACAGCCACGCTGTTCCTTGAATTGTGGAAGAAATATTCTGCTGAAATAACCCACAGATGGGATTTGACTGGTTTAGATGCTCAAGAAGAATATCCTAGGCCACAGTACTTAGCGCGGCTTGCACATATTAAAAAGAAATCCATCAATATCGTGACAAATACGGAAGAGCCAAAAGTGCCATACTGGAAAATGAGATTGCCTGCTACAATACTTAGTTTTTCAGTTGTTTTACTCTTGGTATGTTTAATTATTTTTACAATAATTATATTATTTATTAATATTTATTTCAAAGATATATATAATTTCTTACAATTTGAATAATACTTATAAATTTACAGATAGTTGTAGCCATGGCTGCTGTACTTGGGGTAGTTCTGTACAGAATGTCGGTTTTAACTGCGTTAAGTGTTTCTGGACATCCAATGGTGACAAGTTATGCTATATTGATTACTACAGCAACTGCTGCGTGCATTAATCTCTGTTGCATTATTTTATTCAATTGGCTCTATGTTTGGCTAGCAGAATATTTAACAGAGGTAAGTTTATTGGAAAGATTATTACAAATTAAAATTTAAAATAAAAATCTTACTGCAAATGCAGTTTAAATATAGAAATAAAAAATTAAAAAATTATATCGAATTCGTAATAAAAATTCTTATAATTGTTTTCAGATTGAATTACTTCGTACCCAAACTGAATTTGACGACAGTTTAACTTTGAAAATATACTTATTAGAATTCGTAAATTATTACGCCTCTATATTTTATATAGCGTTTTTCAAAGGAAAATTTACCGGCTATCCGGGAAATTATAATCGTTTGTTGGGTTCTCGGCAAGAAGAATGCGGGCCAGGCGGTTGTCTTTTGGAATTATGCATTCAATTAAGCATTATTATGGTCGGAAAACAAGCCATGAATACTATCTTGGAAATGCTTTTTCCACTATTTTACAAATGGCTGAATACTTTAAAAGTTCACGTTGGCTCGAAAAAAAAGATGGAAGATCCAAATAAAAGATATTCGTCTAGAAAATATTTGCAATGGGTGAGAGATTATAAATTAGTGCAATGGGGACCTAGAAGTCTTTTTCCCGAATATTTAGAAATGGGTATGTAAAAAAATTTCTTTAACAAATTATTATAATTGAATAGTTGAAAATGCACAATAAAACAAATTTTTTTTTCTTTGCAGTGCTGCAATATGGATTTGTTACAATATTTGTTGCTGCATTTCCATTAGCTCCATTCTTTGCATTACTGAATAATGTTTTTGAAATGAGATTGGATGCAAAAAAATTATTGACGATGTACAGAAGGCCGGTGGGACAGCGCGTCAGGGATATAGGCATATGGTATCGCATTCTCGATTCTGTTTCCAAAATATCTATTATCACAAATGTAAGTCTTATATATTTATTTTAAATGATTTATTAGGTAAAAAGAATTGATTATTTCATAAAAATTAGTTATTAATCCTTTTGTTAAATAATCTTTTTTAATTTAATTAACAATTCCATTTTCTAGGCATTCATCATAGCTTTTACTTCAAATTTTATACCAAGATTAGTTTACCGCATAACAATTTCTGATAAATATTCATTGGAAGGTTTTTTGGATCATTCTTTATCAAAATTTGATACTACCGACCTACAAGTTGGAATTAATCCGAATATGACGGTAGACAAAACTCCGGTCGCGATTTGTCGCTATCCTGATTATAGAGAACCACCAGAGTCGCTAAATAAATATGAATATACCATCATATTTTGGCATATACTAGCAGCCAGATTAGCTTTTATCGTCGTTTTTGAGGTATGTATTTTTCTTTCAAATGTAATTAAATATATTTAAAATGCATTTTGTTTTAATTTATCTATTTTAGTTAAACACATTTAAAAGATAGTTATATGTATATCGGAATATATGTATTTTTCAGAATATTGTAGCGCTCGTGATGATTCTCATACGATGGTGTATTCCCGATATGAGTTGTAAATTGCGCAATAGAATACGTCGCGAAGCGTACATTACTAATGAAATTATTATACATCAAGAGGCATTACGAGCGTGCGAGACGAATGACATAGAGCCAAGAATCGCAAAAACATACGTGGTTGCCAGTGAATGTGCTGATAGGTGGAATCGAGTCATGGGAAATTGTTTGACGACTTCAGAATTCGACCTGGAAGTCCATGGGAGCCCCGTCTCTCCCGTCAATGCAACCCCGCGTGTTAATGCTTCTGTAGTCTGATAGATAGGGTTTGTTAAATGTGTGGGATTCGCGAATAAGCATAAGCTTTTGAAAAGTTCCAAAAAGTTCGTCGTTGAAAAAGATAGAATTAACGAAATTAATATTAAAAAAAAATTGTTTTTATGAAAGGTAATACATTAATTTTAATTATTATACTATTCTAAGCCTTAGTACATCTTTATGTGCTTGAAAAGTACAAGAATATTTTGTTGATTTTTATAGAAAACTTATCGTTGGATTTAAAAGACTGTAATAGAAGAAAATAACGACCAACTTTTTGAATCATTTTAACAATATCGTGATTTTTCGCTAGTCGTGATATTAGATTTGTTTTGAAGATCTGATAAAAAAGGATATTATTTTTAAAAGTATATACATGTACACATTGAAAGTATATTTTTAATGCAAAAATCACCGTTCTGATTATCTCTAGCATATTTAACTGCATGTAGCAGGTGACATATAAACTCGTGCTATATTTTTTTTTAGCAAATAAGAATCTCTACAAATTTTATGAACTTTATAACACGTTAACTGCTATGGTCATCATTCGTGGTCACCCGATTTTTTAGCTGTTCCCTAGTAAACTGTCAACGCTATTAAAAATATTAAAAATATTACGAGAATCACATCAAAAATAAATATTACCTAATATATAATCTCAAGTAACAAAAGTTAACAACATAAAGTAAAGACTCGGAACTCTCAATATAAAACGTAAAAGCTTATTAAATCTTATTACATATCATTATATACCAAGGATGAAAATTTCATCGACATATATGATAAAATACAACTTACTAGGCAGATAACGTGTTCACATAATTGAAAGTTTTGATGTTTATCTATATTGCGACTATTTAGAGTGAATTTTTCTAAATATTATTATTAAACATTGATATATAGATATATTATTGTTATCTCTATAGAACTATATTAACTTTATCACAGACAATTTTACTATTGTTGGTGACACTTTTAAATGATATAATACTATACAAGTTGCTGTTATTTTTATAACGTTACGTAAAAATAGGGAAATATGCAATGTATATAAATCTTTATTGCACCCAATGATTTGATTTCGAAGAAAGTGTAATTAATGGATTACAATGAATGTGATAAGCAAGCATAATAGGAATCTCAATATAATGACTCAGTCAGTATCGGACGCTACAATTTTTATTTATTAATTTTACACACGATTGTATTGATTAACATATTGCAAATGTTAGGAAATGCATTGTTTTATATTTTATTTTATTTGATTGATTATAATTTATTATTTAATAAGTACTAAATTCGAAATAAATCATTGGGCACCATGTTAAAAAACATGTACAATGAATAACAACTATATAGACTGTGTTTGATCGACAATTAATATGCAAAGTTATATCTATTATGTCTATATATTATGTTAAAGGCACAACTTTTCTCAAAAAAGATTATCAAAACGTGAAATAACTTCGACAGAATCTCAGGCTTAAGTAATTATGAAGGCTTTATTATTACCATATTATTAATTATTTACAGATATTTCTATTATACTTCTCGAAGATCTTGAAACAAACTAATTGTTCCTTTCAATTTAATGTTACATAATAAAAATATACATTTTAAATTTATAATCTATCCACATTTACATATTTTAAATAAAGAAAAAAAAATTTAATAAATAAATAAAACGATGGAACTTACGAATCAATTTAAAATTGATTGATTTTGTTTTTTGATAAGCAAAAAATAATTTTCTCTAGGTTAAAATTTTCTAATGTAATAAATGAGTTAATTTATTTTTGGGTTGACAATCCGAGCACTTCGTGCGAGGAGGACGGTGTCGTGGGTCGTGGCGCGCGATTCGTGTTCGATATATGTTCTTTTTTTCGGCATTCGATGTTTCAAATTCTAGGTTTATCTCATAATTAATCAAACACGTCAACGCCGTCGCGACCGATTTTGGCATGAGGTTTTAATGCGGCGGCCTACAAAAAAGGATAGAAATTCGTTGATGTAATCATGGGTATTGTTCACGCTAAGGCACGTATTTATTATTAGATATTACGGCATAACCTTAAAATTTCGTTTAGAAAGAGTAGTCTAATAATATGCTAATGAATATATTTGATTTACAAAATTTTTACCAGTCGACAGCAATTACGGCACATTTTACGTAATTTATGCGCTCACTGCGAATGTGATATGATGTAACAAATGCTACAATGGAATAATTGTTTTTTTAGAAACCGAATAATCCTCGAGGCTTTGGTCAACTACCTAAAGAAACTACTGCAAATAAATATGATGACCCGTCAAACGTAAATAATAATAATTTTATTGCTTACAATTTATATGTAAAACAGTATGTTCTTGTGATACTCTGGTTACACTTTTATATTCTTTATTTTGTATAATAAAGCGTTATATTTCTCCTAGGAACCATTTTTTAAAAGCAAACCACATGTACATGGGAAAGAAAAGGATGTTCAGATGCATTTAATACAGGTATGCGTCGGCAACGTTATTTGGTTGTAATAATTACGCGTTGCTTTCGTGGATTTTGGTTACTGATATTATTTTTATTAATTAATTAATTAATATTTTTTTTTAGGCACGAGTCGACAAGATACATGTGGATGGGCTTGGTCGAACGAAAGATGACATAATTACGTCGCAAGTAAAAGATTTATTTAAAGCAAGGAACTTCGAAGATGTTATTATATATGCCGATAAAGTGAAGGAGAGGCTGCAGGAGTTGGAATGCTTTAGAAACGTCAGAGTTTTCATCGACACCAGTAAAGGACCTGATGCTACCCCCAATGGTGTTGAAGTGGGTCTATATAATTACACATTAATTCGACAAAGAATAAGTAATTTTTTAAATTTAAACAACACCGTTCATCGTTTTTGTATATTGTTTATTGCGGTGCGTTTCTTTGTCTTAGCACTTATCGAATTATGGTTATTGTTAGGTGACTTATACGGTACGTGAAATGAAACGGCTGGTCGGCGGTATTAGCACGATGATTGGGGGAAACAATGAGGGATCTCTGGTCGTCAACGCAAAAGCACCAAATCTGCTCGGCAGAGCAGAACGCGTTCAAGTGGAATATTCTCACGGCAGCAAGAGTTCAAGCAACTTTAATATTTTGGCTATTAAACCATTTGTACAAAACTTATATAACGCAGTGTGAGTTGGTTTATCGACATTTGCATGTAATTCTTAATGCAAGGATTACGGGAGTCATATTAATAATCAAATTAACGCTTTGTAGATTAACCAGCAAAGTGTTTATCACAGCACACGATTATCCGTGGTCTGGTTTTAAACAAAACGATACGGGACTACTTTTCGACTTAGAGCTCAATCAAACGATTACCTCCAAGCATAATATACAATATGAAGCTGCATTTAGAAACATTAGTTGCTCGAAACAAGCGGCTTTTAACGTTCGTGAACAATGCGGCCCGAATTTGAAGTCCGCGTTAAGATACATTTGGACGATAGATAAAAGAGATGTACCTGTATTCCCCGTTTCCGGGAGTCTTATGCAATTAACAACAGAATTGGCTGGTTTGGGTGGTGATATAGGATTCTTAAAGAATGAGCTCGCCGTACAAACTAATTGGTCACCATACAAGTACCTTGTAAGTACTTTACATGATTCTCGCGAAATATTTTTAACTGCGAATAGTTTTAACAATTTTTATATGTGCCGCAAAATATATCTCATCGTTAATTTCTATTTTTAAACAGACATTTCAGCTGGGCCTTCAGGCCGGGCTGTTGAGTGCAATTAGCAACGATATGAAAATGAGTATCGCCGATCATTTCTTCTTGGGTGGTCCACTGAATCTACGTGGATTTGACATAAGAGGCTGTGGGCCACGTTATGATGGAAATTCCGTGGGTGGTGAGATGTATTGGGCAGCTGCTTTTCACGCGTACACGCCACTCCCGTTCAGACCCAACGATAAGAATTTCAAGCTGCACGGTTTTATCAATGGTGGTAACTTGTCTAATTTTACGTTCGCATATGGTGAGTGCAATAATTTAATAAGTCATTTGTAATTAATACAGAAGTTTTCTTTCTAAGAATTGATTACCCAATTTATTTTGAAGCAATTCTGATTATATAATTATGCTACATATAAATTAAAAATGTAATTATTTCGAGTTATTCGTTTTTTATTCGTTTTATTTCTTAATATTAATTTATTATGATCTTTATATATTTTATTAAATAATTTTCAGTTAATTTACGTGACGCTTAAACATGTTCGATATTTTCAGGTAATTTGTATAATCAAAATATGAAGATTTTCACGGAAAACGTTCGTTGTGCAGTTGGCGGGGGTATTGCGGTGAGTTTAGGAAGTGCCCGCATAGAATTGAACTTAGTTTCGCCACTTTTATTTGTGAGAAGTGACGTGCTCCAACAATTTCAATTTGGTATTGGTATTCAATATCTGTGAGCATTTTATTTATTAATTTTTCCTCTCGATAGTCTCTTGTGTTATTACGGTGGATTTAAATATAAAAAGAATTAGATGCATTATATGTAAATTTATTTCCGTTACTTGTCGGAGAAATGGAGTGTAAAATATTTGCAATAAAATACAATGCCATGTTACAGCATAATTTTGAACTTAATAACTGCACATCGAAAGTTAGAAATTAAGAAACTTTGGTTTGTTTTGTCGTAAAAAAATAATGGAATCAAAATTGTATTTCAGCGGTTATTCTAACAAATCGTATAAACGAACAATGAACTGTATTTAATATATTTAATTTGACACATAATTAATTATATATATACATATATATTTTAATATTGTTAAAGTTACACATTAATATAGCTTCATAACTTGGTGAATCCAGTCGTTAAATGAAGAAACTCTAATGAACACTCCAGGCATATTGCCAGGGCAAGCTCCGTCTCCATAACTCACGATACCGACTTGAACATGCTGGCCATTTTGCATTACAACGAGAGGGCCACCACTGTCACCCTACAAATAAAATCTCAAATAATATACTGGAATGCAAAAATGATATAAGGTAAAATTTTAGTATTAAACAGTAAATAATTAATAATCCGTTAAGTAGAGTTACTTATTCAACTCGATAACGAGCTACTTTTAGAAAGTAGCATTGCTAAATTTGATTATAGATTATTAATTATATTTGATTATTGTTTAATTGTAGTTTCATTATTTGTAGCTATTTTTATTTTACCTGACAAGCGGCTTGTCCGTATCCTGCGGCCGTGCAAACGTGCTCGTCACTAACAGGTAGTCTCCACCAATATTTATTGCATTCGTTATTACTTAAAATCGGCAATGTAGCGTACTTAAGTTTTCTCACACTTCCGCCAAACATTTGATCTTTTCCCCAACCGACCACAATTGCATTTACATTGGCAAAACTTTCAGGGTGATAAGCGAGTTTTATGGATTTAATAGCGGCTGAAATAAAGCAGAACAACGTTATACTTGATTAATACATGTCAATCAGACAAGGAACAAAGGAAGAAAGAACTTGGATGCACTCACTGGAAAAGGGAATATCCTGCGGCATGTGAAGTAATGCTATATCGTTTTTCGGGTGTACAAACACTTCGTTCGTCATCATCGACACACCTTGAAGAGGAATATCAAACTTGTCAACGATACCAAATGTTACCACAAATCTCACTGGAGAATCCAATACACAATGACTGGCTGTAAGAACCCATCTTTCGGATAAAATTGTGCCGCCGCATAACGAAGCGATTATTCCGTTGTCTAGAATATGATACAGCAGCGCCATGTAAGGAAAGTCTCCAATATCCGCATACTTTCCACCCGCTATTCTATTGGAGTCTGCGTCGTCTAATATTTAAGAAAAATTTCACCGTCGAGGTAATATCAAATTGATTATTATCACTTTAATTATTATCAATTCTTTTTGCTTACCATAATTATCTGTGTCGACAAGAACAGCATCTTTATCGTAAGCGTAATATAATTTGGTATCGTTAAGTTCGGCGTTTTCAACGTATTGACTTTGAGTATGTCGACATACTATTAAACAAATTGCAATACTCAAAAATATCTTCATATTTTGCAGACTCGTGATTGACTGTCCAACGTAATCCCTTTGAAAATTATCTATTAATAAAATTACACAGCGCTTTTGTGTATAATATAATAATGTATAATAATGATGTTCTGTTTAGATCTCACTCAAATTTAGTACAGTATGTACCGCGAGGAAAACACCAAGACAGTGAATCGGCACCTTCCACTGGCAGCAACGATTTCTGATCACCGTTCGACTTCGAAGCATTGCGATTTTTTCTGTTATTTAAACACGGAAAGCATCTCTATCTCTCCCAAGTACGTTTATCATGAATTCCGTCCACTTTTTCTTTCTGCATCTTTACTTCCATTACTTGAAAAAGCGCGTCCATCTATACGTTGATATCGAGGACCGATGTAATTATCCTAAAAGTCCGACAACAAAACTCTCGCGTTTTATCTCGAGTCAAAAAGCTTCTTTCTTTTTTTCTGGCGCATACAAAAATATATATCTTTTAATACATACATACCTTGACCGAGCTAGGCCTTCGCGACGTTCTAATAGAGAGCTCTTTAAAAAATAATTATTATACGATCTATTCCCCTTTCAATTTTATTAACAAGCCAAATTAGGAAGGTATAGTCAACTTTTTTTTCCCACGAATACCATTGTCATTATAGACAATCAAAATTATATCGCGGTGTTTATTTCAACACATGTACGACACGTGAGATTTTAAGACCCTACCGGTTTCCGTTCACGTGTTTTCTGATGCAATTATTTCTCATGTTCCGTCGAGTTGCACATGGCGATACGCATACATTCGGTAAATGGCTGTTATAACATTAAAACGATCATTGACAGCAATCGTGTATGTAAGAGATTAATAGTGATAAGAGGGAGAGAGGGAGCTGGAAAGTTACTCGTGACTGACCAGCTCGTGAGATCAGTTTAAAAGGCAAAAAAAAAAAAAAGAGAGAAAAAAAAGAGCTTTGTGACAGAATAAGAAAACGGTGATACATATATATAATACAACATCGAGAAGTATTTCATCACACGTTGCATACGTGAATCAGCCAATTGTTTCTAAATAGGAAACCTCGATGACTCACGCTGGTTAATTAAAAAATTATTAGTCAGATCAGCGGATAATATTTTATAATTATTTTTATTCTCTCTAATATTTTTGTATTGTCCACAGGGCTTGAGGATAAAAAAAGGAATACAAATTTTGATTTCTTATTACTTTATTTAAAAGAAAAAAAAAGAAGAAAAAAAAACAGATACATAGTCGGTAATTTAAATGAGGAAGAACGCGTGCATTTGATTTAAGGAAGAAAGCCGGGATCTTTAATCTTTAGCCTGGTTTTCAGGCTGCTTAATAACAGGTAATCTTACTGTTTCTAATACAATTTTGAAATGTGTTTTATTGATTCGTTTAAATATTATTATTATTATATTTCGCTTCTTATGAATTTGATCGAATTGAATATCACCCTTGGAAGCGATTATAGCCTTCGTCTCGGGTTGCTTTTTAACTATTTGAGACGAGCGATAGGACCGTATCAGTTCACATGACAGAACAGATAACAGTACACTGTAATCTTAAACCTAAGAGCAACCCAGAGAGCACAATGTCCAAATTCGGGACATAGGGCGTCTAAAAGACATTCTTTTATTTAAGACGTCGAAAGAAAAAAAAAAAAAGTTGTCTTTAAGACTAAGACATTGTACTCTCTGGGAAGCCTTGAGCATACAATTTGAACAAAGCTCTCGGAATATGCACAGTAAATCGATTATGTGGCATAGCTTCTTTAAATAGGTAATGAATATGAAAAGAAAACCATTGCCGCGTTAAGCTGGAAAGTCAATGCGCAGAATTCGTATGTGTATTTAACGATATTACGCGGCATAGTTCGTCGTTCGAGATGAGCTTCATGACAACACCTCGTCGTCATCTATGCCTGATCTTAAGCATTAGCGACTGGTTGATAACGGCCGTTAGATAACAACATGTTTTCTCGGTGCCTGTACATTTCCCGGCGTCGGTGACCTTTGAACGGAATAACTAAATAACCGAGCGCTACTTGAAATCGATCGCTTGCGTCACTAGGACATTGTAGATTTTTCTTTGTATTATCGTTCTTTTCCTTTTTTTTTTTTTTTTGTCTTTGATGAATATAGAAATGTATATTTCGACATTGAAAAATTCTTCTCGACCGTTCTACAAAAGAAAAGGCTCGCCACATGGTGCTTTTCATTGTGCAC
Source organism: Cardiocondyla obscurior (assembly GCF_019399895.1). Classification (NCBI taxonomy): domain Eukaryota; kingdom Metazoa; phylum Arthropoda; class Insecta; order Hymenoptera; family Formicidae; genus Cardiocondyla; species Cardiocondyla obscurior. The sequence continues at coordinate 912,904 of NC_091891.1, read as the reverse complement.
CTCAAGCAGGTATGTTAAAAATCAAAAGGAAACCGCGCGGAGCCCAGTATTTCTCGTTTTACTCGCTTGAGAGCTCCACGCTCGCGCATGCGCGGCTCTCCGCTCCCAGCGTCGTCTCGTCATCGAGCTGCGAGCAGCACGTCCCGGTCATTCTCATTTCGTAGTTGAAAATGGCCGCTTGAAATTTATCGTCAACATGCATGGTGTAAAAATGTGCCCGCTTGAGACAAATAATCTCGCCCACGCGACATCGACTGAGGCCAACTGTACGACCGGCGTTGATCTGATTAAGGAAGCTCCGACCGAATTGTGCTGTTTCTGCCGCTTGGTGATTAATTCGCAGTGTCACCGCGAACAGCAGCCGTCGTTACATCGTTTTTGCTTGGAGGACAGTATTATTCCATGTAAGTTCAAAAGCGTGTGCGTGCGTGCGTGTGCGGCCCGCGAGACGGGATCGCGCGCGCGCGCGCGCGCATTGCTCGATGTCGATGCATGTATATGTAAATGAGTCGACGACTGATAACTCGTCATGTGCTAAAAAAATGCGCGCTGAATAAGCGAACGGTCGCTGCGGGACAAAACCCGCCGTGGCGCCAAGTAAGCGTCATAAAGCATGCGACATTTTCCACGTTTCTCCCCCTCTCGTTCTCTGTTCTTGGCCGTGTTTATCGATTCTCGTGCAGAAATTCCCGATACGTTATCGGTGGGATGTATATATACGTAAAACATCTCCGATAACGTTCCCGCGATGGATCAACGGTTGCCAAGGTGTTTTCCCTGGAAAACCGTTGATGCTAATGACTATTTTTACACGGCAGCGAATGTGTGATGTTGCACAAATGTTGTGCAAAGTTGCCGCAAGGCTTGTTAGACGCACGCAAGTGCAAGATATTATTTTCAAAATTCTTTTAAACATTTTAGCATTGATTGAATTATACTACTAATTAGTAAAAATGGACAGGTTGTCGCAATATCGTAATATTTCCGTAATCTAGGTGGAATTATCTGTATTGATACAAGTAATTAATGACTGCAGATAAGGATTTTTTTTTTACCTTAGTTAAATTTTTACAGATAATATGCTTTTTAAAAGTCTTTGATTGATTTTTAATTAGTAAAATTATTTAGTAATCGGAATTTAAACTTTAGTTTTTAAAACGAAATAAAATTCTGCAATTTATGAAGAAGAAATTGATGTAATATTAAAATGTATATAAATGTATATTTTATTCAGTGTCTGATTTTTTATTTTTTTTTTTTTTTGTTACAGGTTTAATATCGAGAAGAAATATAGAAAGAATAGAAATTTGAGTTTGAATACATTCAGGATTTCTTTGCTTCCGGCAGCATCTTGAATCTGCACATTAAAATCTCTAGTAATGTGTGTTAGTCTTTGTCTTGTAAGATATATTCTCTACTACACACAATAATGTCTTACATGACAATGGAAAGAAACTCCCCGTGCCTTTTGGGCGTAAGTGGAGAAGATAAAGTGTCCACAATGAACGGTCGGAAGACATGTCTCACCAGAACATGGAACGAATTTATCAATAGAGATTATTATTATTTAAGAAAGAAGAATATGAATAACGAATATTGTGAAAATTGTATTAGCCAAATGCAAAATCCATTCAAACATCATCAGCTATCGTCGTATAGTTCGGAACCTTTGAACTGCTCTCATACTTTCAATTCTAAAAGATCTAATCCTTCTGAAAGCTCCGACGATTCTAATATGTCCAACGTTTTGGATACTTCTGCTAGTTCTTTTACCGTCGAGGAAGATGACGATGATGCGGACAGTCAAGATGGTTCGATTGTTTTTACCGACAGCGAGGAATCGACAATGCAAACAAAGAAAAAGGTATTCAAAGATTATCTGTCTTTTATTTTTTATAGTCTTTTATTTTTACTCTATTCAGAAGCGCGTATAAATTGTGCAGATTATTTTTGTGAATTTTTTCCATCGATATGCTAATTGCGTGTACGTACGTACAAAATAATTGATACAATAAAGTTTTCGTATGAAGAAATTAAAAAATTATGTTTTTAGGCTGTGAGTTTTGAACTGACTCCGGTCGTACATACGATACGCGCGTGGGATTACGCGTATCGAGCAGCCCGGATAGGTCCTTGGGAACAATGTGCACGAGATAGAGAGAGATTCAAGGGACGTATAAAATCTATCGCACTTGTCCTTGATCCAATTTTAAAAAGTACACATCGCTCGCGAGTTTGGCAAGACCGTTTCGTTTTTTCGGAATAATTTTAGCTTAATTAATAGTTGATATTTTTGTATATCGAAAATGTTAATATTAGTGTGAAAAAAAAAAAAAATTTCTCTCCACATGGCTGAAATATGTGTCACATTTAAAAAAGTTCATTGTTAGATATTTATTAATCAAAATAATGGTTATTAACAATTATAAAAATCAGTTTTTCTCTCTAAAAAAAATGTTCTAGGATTTTTTATTTAATAAAAAAGGCTTAAGTTGATGGCCTAATCATTAATGAAACGGAATTCAATAGGAAAGTAACTAATTTAATTTATTGATTTAATGAAAAATCATATTAATTTGTAAGACATTACAGCATCTCATGAAAAAAAACGTAATAATTCCAAAAAATTGAAATGTAAAACTGAAATTGTTAAAATATCTTTTGTACATATATAAAGTTATAAATAGAAGTATATGTATATTTCTATTATGAAAAAATATAAGGATATTTTACAGTTTTTATATTGAATACACACATGTCAAATATAAATGTATAGTATCTTCTTTCAAATCTTTTATTAAATTAAAGAATAAGTTGCAACCTAATTTTGTGACACGCTTATATTTTTTCATAATAGTAGAATATATGTGACAAACATCCATTTCAATGCTCGTTCGTGAAAATATATTGTAATTTCGTGTTTCACGCATATATTAATTGGTTTTTTTTAATAATTATCGCTAAACTTTAAAACTTTTTTAAATCTTATTCTTTATTAGTCGTATTTTATTTGTAATATTGATGCCCATGCATAATACAAAATTTAAAATGTTTATATCAACAATATTTAACGTATGAAGAAACTAATTGAAAATATTCTAAACGTAAGACAAATGTACAATAGAGCATGCAAAGAAATTTGATATGTTTAAGATTTTTCTTTATCAAGTGTAAATTTTCATAGGTATATGTACGTTCTTTTCTTTTTCTTTTTTTTTTATGTATAGTACGTGACGATCACTAGTGTTTGAGCAAATAAAATGATATAATGAAGATGATGATATTCCTAAGAACTTAACAAAATTCCATTAATATTAATAATTCTGTAAATAATGATTCATTATTTAGACTCGCATTAGATAATCGTCGATGTATATAACTATGTACATATACAATGTCACATGTGGAGGAAGTTATGTACGTATATGTAGTAAATTAAAATAATTAGATCACAATTTTAGGGATTATACTTTTTAGAAGTACAAATTGAATAATTGTACACATTCTTTACAGATTTTTGCTTACTACACAATAACTTCTTTCATACAATTGTATCCTGTATAAGAAAATTAATTGTATACTATTTTTATATGTCGGTATGTCGATAAGTGAAAGAGGCAAAAATTTTTTTTCTGGGATAATGGCAGGGTTTATTTTTTCTCGAGTTTTTGTACTTGTTCATGTAATGCGTCCGTCAGTAACGAATCGATAAGAATTAATTACGTATGCAAACAGAATAATCATTACTTGCACGTAATATAATACAGATTGGCCTGCTTGGGGAAAAAGTTCTCTTTTAATATTGGAACGAAGTAAATGCTTATTTTTTTGAAGTCGATTCAGGACTTAATACTGTTTAAAATTAAATTGCTAATGACACTGACATTCAGATGCAGAGAAATACGTAAGAAAATTATTCTGTAAATTTTTTTTTTATAAATTTTTAATAACAAAGCACAGTGAACAGTAAGTCTAGCATTTATCTCGTTATTAAAACGTATGATTTTATATCTTATTTTTCAATAATTAATGTTACTTTTTTTATACAGGTATTAATATTTATGTCTTGTCTTTTGTAACAATCTATTTTCTCTCATAAATATTTCATAGTTCTTTTTTTGTACGTATCTGCAGGCAGCTTTGCGCCGTCTTGTGTGTATCATTTTCAGACGTTTTGATTTCATTTTTTCCGTCGATTGTTTGCACAGTTAGCTACATGTTCGCTTACAATAATTACTTGTACTGGGAAATTTCTCATGATAACATAACAATAGGAAAATAATAGGACTGAAATTGTGTCAAGAGCAAGTTACGCGACTGTTGCCTACTCTAATTTTATAATCATTAAAATTAAGTACTACAATTGATTGATGCCTATTGTTTTTGAATTGGCTCCGACATATAATTTTACGAACTTAAGATTTTTAGCAAGAGCTTTTTTTCTTGAAATATAATTGTGAAAAAAAAATAGAAAATTATTTATAGAATCTGATACAGTGATGTTATTTAAGAAATATTTTCAAACTTTTTTGAACACTTGTAGAATTCTTTACAGAATTTTTAATTATTTATGTGATATCTTTAAATGAATTATGCTGTATAATTTACGACGTTTTTAGAATATTAAAAAATGTTTTTATATATATATCTTATTTAAAATGCTAAATATGTATAATTTTGGTCGATAAAAATTTAAATAATATGTATATATGTAAACAAGAAATAAAGCAAATTTAATCCAAATTAAGTAAAATACATGTAGACTAGGTACGGCTAAACGATAAATCAGACATTTTTTAATAAAATAAAATTAAGTTAAATAAGATAAAATACGGCGAAACATTTAATAATTTTTACCAATAAACTGCGGACGTGCGTACGTTAGAAATTTTAGCCAGTTTATCGAATATTTATTGCACAAGCATCATCTTCACTTGCACTTTCACGTGGAAAGTTTCAAAAGATCACTGTCGCTTTCTCGCCTATCCTCCACAAACAACCATTTACTATGTTACAGTTGACTTTAGTTTCTCCTCGACAAGTAGTAACGGATCGATATCGCTTGATTCGCTTTAGATTATACAAATGTTTAAAATAGTACGTGACGAGCCAAAGAAAATTAGTAAAACAACTCGGAAAGTTGTTTTTACTTTAATCTCTTTTATATCGTATAATTTTTGTAGTATTTATTTCGGTAAATGCAATGCAGCCAAATTTGCGTGTATAGTCACATATATTATTGCATAATACCCAAATATGCTGACGCAGACGCCTTGTTTCTCATGAATAAAGACCTAAATTCTATCATCCGGTGTCAAGGCTTAGTTCCAGATTAGTCATACATGGTGAACGTGCTCGAGAGATCGTTGTCTTTCCTTCTTTTTTTTTTTTTTTTTTGTATTACACAGAACTTCTCTCTACGGATTATTCCATACGATCTGCTTTCACCTTTTCACGCCGAAGCCGTCTGAACTACATGCGAGAGTGGATGAGATATATGTTTTGCAGAAAAATAATATAATAATGTGACATAATAAGTAAAGAAATATGAAAATAATATTCTTGTCGTACACTCGTTGTATTTAGAAAATGTTACGAAAAAGCAAACGAGCTAGAATTATTCACACAGTTTCGGTAGTGCTTTATAAATGAAAAACTCATTGCCGCGTGAACTTACTCAATTTTTTTTTAATGTATTTTTTTATATTTTATCTTTTCAGGCATTATAGTTGAAACAATTCCTACAGTTCACACACTTGCCGGAACTCGTATAGATTTTTCTGTCTTTCTATTGTCCTATATTTTTTGACTCGCGTTACGAGCGATAACGCACAGTTCTTACATAGGCAGCCTTACATAAGCCGGATTCCTAATTAGTTATACTTAATAACAGCGCTCGACTTTCCTGCGTCAAGTGGCGTTTCCCCGAGATTTATTTCAACAATTATCTCGAGCGCGGCGCAAGTCAAATACGACGGTGTCGGTACGCGCGGTCGTAGAAATCATGCGTGATGTAATTGAGGAAGTAATCTTATTAGAGATGTAATCGTAATATGAAAAATGAGTTCTAGTGCCGCGGCAGTTTCTTCTTTACGTATCATAGAACAACGTCGTCGTCAAACGGATTACTTTTCCTGTTCCATGCGAGTCGATTCTCTCTCGGCGAGTCCCTCGTTATTTTAACGAAGGCGACAAACAACAAAGTAAATATGCATGAAGCGTGCGTGAATATCGTTAATGCGGTAACTTTCTCCAATTTGGGCACATCACAAATTACCATTAGGCGTTGGTCGTGCAATGATCTCCGGTGCCGTGCCCAGCACGGCCGTTGTCCCGCTATCTCGGTGCACAATATCGGCGCCTGAATTGAGTTTCCGCCGGTTTCACACCGGATTACATCATTTCGCGCATCCGGTACGAATTCAAGGTATAGTTCGTCAGAAGTAAATCCCTTAGTTTGCAAAGATCTTCACACTTCTTCTTTCGTCTCAATCGTAATACGACAATATCCGCTCGACCTGGAAACATTAAATTATTTCAATAAAAAGAAAATAAAAGAAAAACTCTATTCTGTGATCTAATTTTAAGCGGCGACTCTATTTAAAAATTAATTTAATAGAAATGACTTTAATTCTTATTTTTCTAGGTGTAATAGTAAGATTATTCTCATGTCAGAAGAGGAAAAAAAAAAGAAATTAAAACATTCTTGGTAAGAATTGTAATAACGAAATTCACAATTCTCAGAACACGACCTTTTTTTTTTCTTTTTTTTCTCTCCCCCTCTTGTGACATAATTAAGTGTGATGTGCGTAAGTAGATAGAAGAAATTTCTTCGAATTCTTACACCGACTTCTTTCCGAATTGTTAAGTAAATATTGGCGAACGGTTAAGTATTTCCCAACTTGGAGCAGTTACTTACCAATGTTCCGGCCTTTTCTTTCGCAACGAGTAAACTCTTTTCCGCAGCCGAGCCAAAACGAAGGCGGGATATCTACCTAGAGACTAGGCGGAAGTGTGCACGACAGAACATTGAGATCACAGCTAAGACGGAAGCGTCGACGAATCGGAAGGACGGATCAAGACATAATCAAGGCCGTTGCTGTCAGTGTTAATCATTGAGATCATCGTCTATAATTGGAGCTCGCTGAAGGGTCCAAAAAATCGTCAGCATGCGGGTCAAAGACGAGGTCCGGATTGACTGTCAAGGTCTAGGCTGCAAAAACCAAAGATGGAATTATTCACAGTTATTGTAGCCGCTTTGTTTAATTCTAATTTGTCATCTTTGCGCATTACACCTTGAGCTTAAACTCCTTTACCTCCAAGAAAAAAAAAAAAGAAAAAAAACCTCAAAGAAGCATAGCTGTACTTTTCCTTCAGATTATCAATTAATATTTATGCAACAAGCAATTGCGAATGTCGCACAATCTTCTTTGCAGGATACTTCGTCGCGCCTTGCATATTAAAGTCGACATTTGAATGGAAGAACCATTCAGAGAATCAACCTCACACATCCGACGAGAATTTATTGCGTAACACGCGCGCGATATTGCTCAACGTTTCCGCGATTAATCGGCGTTTTTTTTCCTTTTTCTTTTTACAAAATGTACGAATTATATTATACATACGGGTCGCGCCTTTTGAGCAACTCTCACGCTAAAATGAATCAGCTGCTTTCCTAATGCTCGCCGTTTACTAATGACTTAAAATTTTTTTTTTTTTTTTTTCCTTGAGACGTCCGTATTAATGATGCCTCGAGATCCCGACGGACTTTTGCTCAATTGCTTTCCGGGAGAAAAATATTTCAGACTGCGGAAAACGAGGAAACCGGGAGCGCACAGCTTTTAAATCATCGTTCCGCAGTGTCCGAATTAAATTAACAGGTAGCTATTGTCGTGATAATTAAACTGCGGGATTATGCTAAATGTTCGGACTATTTCTACAGTAGCAATCATCCAAAAAGCTCGCAGCCACAACGGCCAGCTCTTTTCTAGGTCTGGCCGTCGCATTGTATCACCGCCGCGTTCGCTTCGTAAATTATTCATCACCGTAAATCCCGATCGATTTTAAGCGGGCGGCGGAATTTAAATCTCGATTAAATTTATAAACCTTCGAAGACGGGATCTCGTTTAACGAGTAAAATTCCTCTGCGGTATCCGTTCTTGCTTTCTTTTTCCGAAATGCCGCGGTTTTGCAGTAAAATTGCGTGCATCCACGTCGACACGCCTCTCTTCTTCGTTAACGTGTGGGTGCCGGTCGCAAATTGCATTACAGACGGCGGTATTTTATTGTTAGCCTGTCAGGCTGTATTTCAACGTGCATTACTGTTATTTTTTCTTTTTTTTTTTTTTTTCTTTGTAATTGCTAAAAACGAGCGGATTTTACGCGCTGTTATTTTACGCGCCGTTAACGTGACAATCAAATAATATATAATTTATATATAATTTAGATGATAATTAATTTTATACGTATACAGAATTTTCTATAAAAATTTCTAGCAGCTTTTTTTTTTACGTCACGTCACTCCCTGCCGCGATTTTATTATCTAATCTAATATTATTAATTAATTTAGAACGGACAAGTCTTTTCAATAAAATGCCACACCGCCACATTTGAGACGTGCTAATGAGTGCTCGCGAGATTTATTAATGAACGGATGAAAGTTAATGGCAACTCGTTAGTCTCCGAATAACATGTCCGCGACAGTTTCGCGATCGGAGCAGGAGATAATAAATAGTTGTCTGTAAATTAATCTCACTGTGAGCGCCTTATTAACTCACGACGATCCGACTAACCGTGATACATTGATCCATTAAACCTACAAAGCGAGCGCGCTGTCAATATACGTTTTAACGAGCCTAGATATATTTTTATCTACTCTTGAAAGCGCTTGATAAGTTAAAAAATCTCAGACCAATCTCTTGCATTTTCGATTAACATTAAAGCAAGTCAATTCTAATTATAAAAATACAACTTTGCCTTTCAAAAAATAAAACTCCGTACTATCTAATAGATAAATTATTTCGAGAACGTCACAGAACGTCATAAATATAAAAAAAAAAATTCCTCCAACGACACGACGTCTCCGACAGTCTTTCCGAGTCGACTTTTTCCTCGGAAATGTCCAAGCCGGTCATTGTCTAACGCGTTTAATTTTCTACGTCCTCGCCAACGTCCAATTAAATCACTCTCAAAGTAAACTTCGTCGAAAATTAACCGAGGAACGTAATTTTGTCAAGTCATTTGACTCTTCGGCGAAGTTCACTCGGCGGAAAAGTCCCTCGAAGCGCTTCCAGGTCCAGGAATACCTCAGTCGCGTGGAAATTTTTATTCTCCCACGTCGAATCTCTCGCACGGGGATGAAAGACGGCCGAAGTAGCGGCGGCCACGTTGGTCCCCCGTTGCGTCCACGCATCCCTACCTGTCCGCGGCGCGGAAACCCCCGGACCCAAGCGTTGTCCCCCGGTCATCACTTTGAGACCCGGTTCGCGAACGATGCCTTGGTGACTGGCAGTTCAAGAGGTGAGAGACCATATCTCTGATTCTGGAGGGGATAACAGAGACCCCGCCCGATGGCTGGCTATAAAATGCCGACACGGGGATCGGGCCCAACCAGTCGTAATCGATACAAGAAGCTCCATTTTTCAGCTTCTCTTTAACTTCGTCCCTTCCCGTTGCGAAGGAGGCCATCCCCTCGTGAAACCGTCCGGCGTCCGATCTCGAAACCATGAAGCTCGTCTTTAAATTCGCCCTGTTGTGCGTCGCGGTGGCCTACGCCGCTGCCCAGGATACCCAAGAACAAGAGCGGCCGAAAACCTTTCGAAGGCTGATACCCGCCGACGTTCTTCGTGGTAAGTTAATTTCAATTTCTTTCTTCAGGCAAATCTCATGCAATACCTGCAAGAACCACATGTAATTAGTCTCTTTCGAATAATGCATTTAAAAAAAAAAAAGAAGAAAAAAGCTCAGTCAGAGAAGTCTCGATTTAATGTTTAATTGCTGGTTGACAGCATTGCGGTTTGTTTAATAAAATGTTTAATAAAAATAAGTTTGCAGAGATATATCTTTCAAGAAATATAAATATATTTTCTTTATATTTTCTTCTAAAGAATATTTTTATCTCGCTATAGTGTTCATTGTCTTTGTAACGCGATACTATAATAATATTGCTTGATATTATCGCAAGATAAAAGTAATTAAAGAGTATATCTGACAGATCGATGTTGAGTACGTGTCAGTTATTAGCGTAATAAATTGTATGCTAATTTGTTGCCAAAGAAAAGATATTATCTTTAGAATGGCGATATTTCTTTTTTAATATCTGATTGTTGCACGCATCTTAGTTCGCGTAGAAAAAAAAATTTAATTATAATTTTCACCCAATTTTAATTATTAAATCTGCAAAAATAACCATTTTTTTCTGTTTCTGAGAATAAAATGCTTGCGAATCGAGTCTAAAATTTTGCGTCTCGTTAAACTTAGGAAGATTTAACAACTTTGTATAAATTAACGTTCGCTTTTTGTTAATGCGTGTAATACTTAAATGTAAGATTTATTTTCCAAAGATTTGCAAATAACTTCGCCCCCACGCGAGCAACGAAAAAAGAACAAAATGTAAACCCCCAGTTGAGAATCTCCGTTAGGTGTCTGGCCGAATTCAAAGAACTGAGTGTGCATAATTGAAGAAGTGGGACGATTGTCGTTATTTTCAACCGGTGTTCGGAGGACATTTGGCTTTCTTGACGATGCCGTGTCACGCGTATTAAACAGTTGTCCCGGTACCGCAAGTAATGTCGCAAATGCCATTCGTAACGAAAAACAGCGATTTATCTTAAATAGTCATGCCGAATCCTAGAAAATAATTTAAAAAAGAAAAAAAAACTCCCAAATATCATATACAAAGACTGCACAAAATCTATAAAAGGAAAAGAATTAATTTAATTTATATAACTAGATCTACATCTCGTCTGTTCTAAAAGAAAAAGAAAGATTAAAAAAAAAAAAAAAGAGTAGAGTCTACAGCTGTCGTTCAAAGATTCGTGACATTTCGAACAGTCCAACGTAAATGACTAAATCAAGATTCGCTCTCGATTCCGAGCAAAACCGAAAGCTTTTATTACATGCAGTTGAATCGTGAGACAATCCTGTCTTCTCGATTACACCTTCGCTTCCGTTCTCGCAGCCTTGATTATCGCTCTTTTTCTCGCATAATTATCACGTCTCACCGTGTTTTATCCCAGGTATTTATCCACGCGTGAATCGACCCTGATAATCGCCGGACATATTTTTCCTTTCTTGCTTCCTTTTTTTTTTTCTCTCTCTCGCGTTGGCTCGTCAATTATTCCGTAATGCGGGCGCGGTCTCTGGAATCAGGGATTCACGGAGGCGCAGAGCAGACGTGATTTCCCATGGACCGGTCGAGCGAAACAGCGATCCACTCTGCCTGTCAAGATCACGGGACCACGTGAAAGTTTCGTGCGGTAACCATCGGCCACACGATTCCCTTACGATCTTTTCGCCCGTGCCTCTCCTCCTTTTCCCGAAGATCGCTTTCTTTTTTTTATACGGTCCGCAGGGTGCAGTGATGCGTTTCTCTTCCTCTCGGCGAACTTAAGAATGCCCTTACGAAACCAGTCGCTCTTTCGGCACCAGGATACTTTGTTCCTTAAAAGCACAAAAAAAAATAAATTAGACACCTTAGCGAAATAATGCGAACAACGAAGTGTCGTTAGCGCCGCTATAATCCACGAACGTGTGTAATTAATTCAGATTTATTCCGACGCTTATATGTGATACGGTTAAAAAAAAAAAAGAAGAAGAAAAAAAGAAACAGATAGAATCATTTCCAATTGTGGGATTAATTAATGCATTATGCAGGCGGCCGTGCTGTTTCTTTTTTTTTTTCTTCTCCTTCCTTTTTTTTTTCTTTTTTTTTTCTGTACCAGTTAACGTAAACTGGGTGCCGTGACTTAGGACTTCGTTTCAACGAGACCGCGTGACGACAGATCCATTATATGCGCCTTCCAGAGAGATCATCCTTGATATTCGAGTACAGACGCGTGGCTTCTATCGGTTCTTTAATTACCCGCGGCCGCGTTCTTACTTATTTGTCCGCGAGCACCTGGACTTCCATGAATAATCGAATTAGTCACGAACGGGAGCGGCGAAGAGGGAATTACGGGCGACCTCGTTGCTCGAATTGTTGATCGAAGGATCTCGCACGGGTGTGGAAGCACGCGGGAAGGATGCAATTACTTATCGCCTCGGAAGGTCGTAAGGCGAAGGCCTCGAACGCGATCTCCAAGCTCGCGGAAACGGTATCTCGGTAGGCAGATGCGAAACAATACCCGGCACACAAGCGGCGGAACAATAACGCCTTTCGTGTTCTTCTCGCGGTTGAAGAGTCAAAGACACCTTTTTCGCGGGCTTGAAACGCGCCGGGACGCAATTCGCCGAGATAATCGATATCACGCCGGCGCCGCGGTTTCGCGTATCTCGCAGAAAGTATCCCCGCGTTCTTTGAAAGCGAGAAGCGCGCGCAGGAAAGTTGCACCGAGACCCAGATAAATGGTAAAACCGATGAAAGTGCCGGGCGGTAGGATCAAACGAGCGAGATGGTAAAGCGAGGAGAGAAAGAAGCCCCTCTTCGGCTTGTAAGAACTTCGAGATCGGCGAGACATAAATCATAAATCACGGCTGGTTTTATTATCGCGCCTCGTTGTCGATATCGACGACGATAAGCCGCAAGCTTTGCCGCCGCGGATTTCTAATCGACATACGGAAAATCGCAATTATTCGCGCTTCTTGCCTCGCAATGAGTGTCCTTGTTAACGTGTCTCCCAGCGAGGCGAGATAAACCGCGGCGGCACCGAGCCGATGCCATAAACGCCGATCGCGTCGCGGCATTGAGAAAACGGTAACGAACACGTCATTATTTTAAACGGCTCGCGAAGAGACGCGTTCGCACGCCGCGGTGATTAGATCGAATCAACGTGACTAGACCGTTCCTGACGCCTAGGCGAAAGGTGCGTAATCCTCCGTTCGATTTAATCTACCGCGTCGGATATCGCGCGTGAAATCGAGGCAACGAGACGCCGGCGTGACTCACATATATCTGACTTCATAAGTAATTCTCACACCTTTGTTTAGAGATATTTTCGTATCGCCTAGCAGAAGAAAAATTTGCATTTTAATTTCAGCTTAATTTAATTCAAATAAAAATTTTATTTCATTATCTGCTTATCGATTTGAACCTCAAATGTTTTACCTCTCAAGCGAGAAAAGGGAGAGAAAATGTCTTTCAATTTTAAGTTAATTTTCTTTCTTTTTTTTTTTTTCTTTTTTACGTCGCGTAACTATATGCACGAAAATAATAGATTGATAAATTACTCGTCCGACCGAGTTTTGCTGTGCTTTATTGTTATTTTTTAATCTCTCCAATTTCAATCGGAGAACCGGTGAGTCTGTCGAGGATCCGACGGTCTCTCCGATCCGCGCTTTCGAGTGAAACGAATCTCGCTTGTCCGTGAGTCACCGCCGCGGCAATCTCGACATGCCTCGAAGGGCTGATGTAACCACGTGCCGAAGTAAAAAAGCAACGCGTCCGACGTAACGACGCCCAACATTTGTCGTCGTCGGCGCGCGTTGCGTAAATGCGGCGCGCAACCGACCCGGCCCGGTGTATGACAGTGAAAGTGTCTCTCCTTGAGGTTTCTAGCACGATCACCGCCGGGTTTACCCCCCCGTTCCCGTACGTAGATGGGCACCGGGACGACGGTGTTTCTCGATTACAGCTTGAATTAGCCCCGTAACGCCGTCATCCGTTGCGCCCGACGTCGTCGACATCGGCTCTCGCCCGGCCGCCGGCCGAGGTGAAATTTCCGTCATGATTGCCGTCCAGCAGACACAAGCGGACCCTCGGAAATGGGACGCCGAACCCAACATTACGTTACGATCGTTGCAGAGTCGTTTACAATAGAGATAATGAGGCCCGGCGTCGTAAAGCGAGGCGCGTTCGTCAATGCAAAACAGGATCGTTTCTCAATTGCGTTCTATGTCGGACGGGGCGAGATAGCGGAAACGATAACTGCAACAAAAACCAGAACGATAAAAGAGAGAATAAAGAATTTAATTGAAACGGCCGACGAGAAAGAATTTGCCGCCGAAATAATGTAGAGATTAATTACCGGCTATTACGAACGCTGACGCTGCTGCTGTTGTGTTAGACGGCTCCGATTTCACCGTGCGTAGCGATGTACGGGGCGATATTAACAATCACGCCTGTTCTCTCGCCCATCGGGTCTTTCATCGTGCTCGGATAATTCAGGCCAGGATAATTAACAAGCGAGCATTAACTCCGGTTTAGGTCCGGCGCGCGCGGCGGCGTTAGAAAGCAGCGACACTTTTACAGAATTGCCCGTGACGAGATAGCGAGATACAAGCTTATTAACGTGATGGGTTATCGTCACATACCGTCGTTTGATTGCGGCGACCGGTTGCATTCGGGTGTTACTTGCGGTAGACACAATGCGTCATCGCCTAGGTGAAAATCAAATGAAAGAAATCCGCGGGTCTCTCCACGCAATTGTCTCTCACAAAGCGGATCAAATAGCCAACGTATCGTTGACCTCTTAGACTTGCCCTCTTCAAAACGTTTCACCTGAAATAATATTAATTTTGCATAATATTAATAAACTATTATTATAATATAATATATAAAATTAATTATCATTTCTATCATCTTCTGAATTTCGTAAATGAGATCAGCGGATTTAACAAACCTTAGACCTTCTTCTTGAGTTTTACCGTCAGAGTTTCTCATAGCTCATTTTAATACTCTGTATTGCAGACTTCCCTGGCATGTGCTTCGCGTCGACCAAGTGCGCGACCATCGAGCCGACCAAGTCGTGGGAATTGGCGCCGTTCTGTGGCCGTTCCACTTGCGTGCCCGCCGACGACAACTCCGGTCGTCTGTTCGAGCTGGTGGAGGACTGCGGCCCGCTGCCCAAGGCCAACCCCAAGTGCAAGCTCTCGGAGAAGACCAACAAGTCCGCGAGCTTCCCCGAATGCTGCCCGATCTTCGAGTGCGAGGACGGCGCCAAGCTCGAGTACCCGGAGATCCCGACCTTGCCACCACCAAATGACTCCGACGCGGCGAAGGCGCAGCCGGATGCGCCAAAGGCCTAAAAACCCTCGACACATCGGCGGAAGGCCACTCCATTCCCGGGCGGGGACGCGAAGGTTGCGGTATAGCCTCCAGTTGCAGTCCACCACGTTGCGGATGTCGACGAGATCTGTTCAACATAAATTGTCCAGAATCAGTGCGGCGAACAGTCTCGAACTCTGCCACCCCGAGAACCACTCCCGGCAGGAAGACCAGTATCGCGGGATGAATTTTATTTTCCACCCGGGGCATCTAAGGTCCCCGATTCAAGTCACGGTGATATCGGAACGACTTTACGATGAATATTAAAAGTCGCCCTGATGTTACCGCGGCTCCTAGCAGCGCGTGAAATCCGTTTTAACACGATCGAACGATTAGTCACGGTATTTTACGGTATATCTTCTCCGGGGAAAGGACAAATTGTCGCGTGGCAGAGCCACCGAACGATATCAGCGTGCTCGCATTGACGCTAGGCAACACGCAGACCTTCTTCGCATCTGGCTTCGATCGTGGATTATACCTTCGACAGGTTTTGCGCAACGTTTCAGCCGATCGCGACGAGGCCATATCGCGGTACCGCTCACCCGCCCCAACGTGATCCGATTCTATACATGATCCAGATGATTAAGCTAATTGTATATAAATTCAGGCCGCGCCTCTGCAAACCACGTGCACTTAAAAAAAAAAAAAAGAAAAAGAAAAAAAAATAGAAAAGTCTTTTCCGAGCACTCGTTCTACCTCCCTCTTCCCTCTCTGCCTGATTTGCAATCTTATCGTAATCCATCTTGTGTCTCCCGTTAGCCTCCTCTCCTTATTCTTTAGCTACCCCGAGTCCCGAATGTATGATTTACTCACGAAAGTATTAAAAATAAAAATAAAATATAAAAAAAAAAAAAACCCGGAATAACAGATTTCGCTAAGTGTCGAATACTGAGAAAACGATATCAAGTATAATGAATGTCTCACAAAAAAAAAAAGAGAAAAAAAGAAGAAAAATGTGTTAAAGAGCTGATATTTTGGCATGTACTTAGGTTTTGTAATTATTTCGCACAAGAGCGTTCGAAAGGTTGGCAAACACTTTCATAAACGACGTATTTTCCAACGGCAATCGGTAGCGGAGCACTTTTCTAGTTAAGTCTGACTTTAAAAGCTCTTTCTCAGCATACAAGTTATATCTTCGTAGCAAAATCTGGCAGTATGTATCGCAAATATGTGTGATTGTAATTATATGTGATTATATTAATACTTATTTAATTCAATGCTAGTTATATTTGTTCCTTGCACGCCTCTGTCTCTTCTTACATTGCTTCTTGGGATTCAACGAAAAGATTCGAAGTCGTGATTTATCTGATATTAATAAACTGCGTAAACAACATGACCTTAATTGCAATTCCGAGACGTAAAAACGGTACGATTGTTTTAATTGCGGCCGTTGAAGGATTATTCTTTTTTTTTTTATTCAATACACCGCAAGAAATATCCGGAGCTTCAATGTTACAATAGTATAACGACTATTAACGGCTAATGAAGTAGGTGGTATAAAAAAAATGGCAGTCAACCTCGCCCACGATTTATTCCCGAGACAATGAAGCAATCGAATATTGATTTATCTGCACACATCGAAGGCCAAATTAGCAGAACAATTATTCAATGCAAAAAGTAATTACTGGACGCAAAAAAAAAATTTAATTGTACGTTATCAATTGTGTATTACTACATATATTTAATTGCGTATTAATTACAATTTAAAGTTAATTGCATTAGAATTATATCAGAGAAGGAAATTAATTGATAATAAAACTCTGTCTGTCTTTCAATAACAAACTCATTTCATTTTCTTTAAGAAAAACTTAATTGAAAGATAATTAATGCATTAAGATAAAAATACACGAGAGAAATTAATCTCGTTTTTATTTTGAATTAATTATTATTTTTATCATACGAATCTGCGAAATCGGCATTGCAATTTTTTTTTTAATTTTTCCTCAGTTTCTTTTTATGTGACAAAAAAGAAAAAAATGTAAGTGGCTAGCGTTGTAAAAGTAGACGAGGAGGCAAACAAGATTTTTTTTTTTTTATTCTTACCGGAATAGATTGCGAGGCCTACTTTCACTCAGTTATCGTCTTCGCCATCCTCTTTCATCAAGTTTCGGCTTTAATTAAGGAACAAGTGGATGATGTTACGGAAGATTACCGGCTGAACATGATGTAATTGGCGAAGTATCTGCCAATCTGTTGATTAAATACCGATGCCGTAACTCAAGCGGTCAAGTTTAACACGGCGTCGCTAAAATTGGATGCTGCGGGGGAGCGATCATCAAATTCGCACAGGATACATACGTCGATATTATAACGCCGAACTCCGCGTAACTTTCTGAAACATATTGCATTTGTATGAGAAATCGCAAATTTGATAATGTATGAATTCTAGTATTTTTTTTCTTTCTTTTTTTTCTGTTCATCTTTGTTACAAGATATGCCAAGGATAGCGATTAAAAATGCAAATATAATTCCGTCGCGAACTGTGAAATGTCAACGCGATCGGCGCCAGATTTACATTCGCTATACATATTTATGTGGGCCGTAATCTGCGGAGAAATCAACTTATTTTTTTTCTTTTATATATATATATATACTAATTAAAAATTAAACCCAGACACGTCACCTTTCTCGCGAGAAGATATAGATTCAATAAAAATGTAACTCTGCATATCAGATATAACTTCGATCGATTTCATTATTAAATGAATACTAATTAACTTACAAATCTTAAAATCTTCGATCTCCAGTGTGCGGAATCCCAATATGCATCCGGTAAGCATCGCACGATAAGTATACAGCACTCAGACGTCCACAAGACATCTGTAGGATGTCCACCGTACTACCTAGACGTCTTAATGTAAATCTAAAAGATTATAAATATATAAATTAATATAAAATTAATGTGCACGAGATAATGTGCTTATCTACATAAATCGTACATTATTTAACACCGAAAAAAATATATGAATAATAATAATATAAATTTAATTAATGTAACATAAATATATGTAATTTTATTAATTGTACTGCAGCTAAATAAATGTACCATATGTATCTTGTTCCTTGCCTTCATCACCATATGCATTATAGATTGTGCTGTTGTTTGTTTCATGTTCCTTGCTGAAAAAAAAAATTTTATGTTTAATTATATTAATATACATACATATTTTTTTTATACTCACCTACTTATCACTTAGTCTTGTGATATGTATTTATTAATCATATTATTTTCCTCCCTTGTGTAAAAAATGCTAATACTTTTGAATCATATTCTTTCATTTTAACATCTTGTAACATGTCAGTCTCCACATTTGCTGCATCATCTGAACATTAATAAACATTATTACATTTAATTCGTGGATAAAATAAAACTAAAGGAACATTAAAAAGTATATCTTGTTATTAATTAAATATGTATACTATAATCTTACCAACGTTCCGCTGATGTGCCATTTTCATCAGTAAACGAATGTAACCTTAAAAAAAAAAAAAAAAAATGTAGCCATGGAGCCAAACTTTCAAGCATAAAGCTAACGATGGTATCGCCGTAGGCAATAACTCGCACATTGTAGCGTAATGATCATACCTAAAATCATAATTGACCAACATAATTATTTTATATCGAAATTTGTAATCAATTTTATGAAAACATAATTTCTATAAAAATTGCGCAAAGTCTTTTTCTTTTTAAACTTGCCTTGACCAACCGGTGAATGCTGTACCACGAAATTCATGCACCTTACTCACATGAATTCCTAAAACTTCCAACCATTTTTCGTGATTGCTTATATGATGTCGAATTATAGGTATATGTTGTGCAGAGCCAGTAGCTCCTTTAAATGCAGTTGCCGCCCAAATGTTGGGAAATACTGCGCTGTATTTATCCCACAGTCCTAATAAGTATATTATAATTACATAAAAATTTTTATTTAGCAAATATTTCAAAATTTCTTGAATAAATAATAAGAAAATAACGTAATACAATAGTAATAAAAAAAAGTAGAAATAAAATACCATCAGGTAATGCAAAATTGTCTCTAGGACTATAATGCCACACCATGGGCTCGACGTATTTTCCGATGTAATGTTCTAAAAAAAAAAAAAAACGATTAGTCATACGAAAAATTCTGACCAAACAATGCAAATAAATTTTATTGAAATACCGTTCAAAATCTGCAAGTCTATCGATCTTAACATATCATCCCATATAATAATCTTTAAATATGGATAGGTTTCTTGAATATATTGAGCTATAGCCAAAATGTGTTCGAGGTACAATGATGATTTGCCATATTTGCTAGCTGCAGCTCGTTTAGTACAGACAGAGCAAAGGCCCAAATGCCACACTTCATCAGCACCTATGTGCAAATATTGTATGTCAGGGTGAAAACTAACAATCTGACGTATCAATGACTTCACCACTGGAAGAGTTCTTGGATTAGATGGACAGATGGAACTTGGAAAAGGTTCCACTTCGCGCAATGATCTCCATTCATCATGTTTCAAGATAAACTGAAATTTAAAGCATAATAAATTAATAAATGCTAAGTTAAAATTTAAGGAATAATCACCATCTTATAATAATAATTTTAAAAATAAAATAAATATAAAATAGTCATTTAAATTAAATTAAAATATAATTTTACCTCCATATGACCAAAAGTTTGCACCAATGGAACAACTGCCAAACCACAATCACCAGCTATCTGTAAAATGTGTCTAGCCTCCTGAACTGTGTATCCACTCCCTAAACTGCTCGGACCATTGCTTCCTATAGGAGACAGTTCCCGATTGTAGGGGAATGTATCTTCCCATTCCAGCAACAATCCAGTAGCACCCCATGTCCTCAGTAGTGGAAAGAGCTGTAAATTTTCTATTGAATCATAAGAATAAAAATAAGAGCAGACAAAAGCCAAGACAAAAAGTTATAAAGAGACAACCGTTTGTTTAACGTTAAAATCGAAGCGCAGTCAAAAGTTTTAAATGTCACAACACTTGTTCTCTTAGTTTCTCTTTCTATCTCTCTTTCACTGAGTAAAAACAAATGACTGAGGCACGCTGTCATAATACTTGACGTGTGATACGCTGTGTGTTGAGAGAAATCAGGTGATCAATGCAACGCTCGAGCGAGAAAAAACAGCTGACGACCACCGCACGGATGTTAAACAAACGGTATACATGATAAGAGTCCAAAAATGCTTGGCGCACAGGACGAGGCTATCAGTCTCGATCGTTTACGAGTAACTTTGTACCTTTTCGAAATAGCAAGTCCGCGGTGGTGCGCCTTTCAAGTCAAGGTGAACCAGCCTGGAAAAGAAAGAACCATTCGCTAAGTCGCGACATTACGTTCGTTGAGAAATACGTCAAAAATTGCAACAATCAATCATCCGGTTACTTTACCTGTGCGATCCCAACGTCAAGGCGTCCATCTTCTCTTCCATTCCATTTATCGGTGAAATATCATTGGTTGAAGGCGAAGGCGACGACTTTTGGCGTAAAACAAGTCAATCAACGCGAGCCCGCGTGCGATATTACAGACTAGTTTATCTCGCGATTTATCTGCACTATTGTTACCTCTCAAACTCATGCCGATTGGCTATTTTTCGCTAGTCTTATTTAAAAAAAAACAACCCGCGAGACGCTGTGAATCAGCTGATACTCGATTCTATTACTTTCTTCATGCTAAACGAGACTTAACGTGTGTCAGTAAAAAGCGAGAGTGATAACATGCAAGAGTCACTCAATTATTTCGACGATTATTGCGGATGAAAATCATACATGCCGTTTCTCACCCACGATATCGTGAAATCAAATAATAAAGTCAAATTAATTAAAAATTATTTCCTTCTCAAATAAAAAAAATTGCAATCTTGAGAATATTCTTTTCAGCGTTTAATAATTTTAGAAAAAAATTTATCTCTGACCGTCAGTCTGCTTGCGGAGCCTCGTGGGTCCGGACGTGTCGTTAATCTTTGCGCAATCACGAGTATTTTCGATCCCGGGCAGGATAATCTCGCATAAGAACATGTGTCGTCGTTGCTGATTCAGGAGCGAGCAATCATTTTCCGTACTAATATCACTCGGTTCATCGCTCCGTGTTTTATTTTATGCCTCGAAAACGTGCTTCGAGGGACAAGATTACGTGTCGGGTGTCCGACGTGAATTGCACCGCGTGGTCGGCGTTACCAACCCGCTTTCCTCGTCACTTTCCTCGGCGACGTTCAGCGGATTCTGACAGTCGCTATCGTCAACGTGAGATCCGCACCTCGGTCGTCGGTCGCTTCGGGAGTTCCGTTAGTTATCGGGCGTCTTTATCCCTTTTATCTTTTTACGGGAGTGCCGAAAAATCACGCGCGAAGGAGTTTAATAATTTTCGCGATAACAATTGATCCGGGCGCGTTCGCGAGTGTCGTGCACTTAAGGATAACTTGTCACGTCCCATCTGAGAGGAGGAGCAGACCCAGGACGGGTATCATGTCTCGGCGAAGCAACTTCTAAGTAAGTATAAATTAAAAAAACAAAATCTTTATTAATCTCATTAATTAACTTACCTGTGTATATTAATATTTTCTTTCTTATGTTACAGTCACCGGCAGAGTTCCACAACTCCGCTGAAGCTCATGCAGATTGGTAAGTCGCATGATTTACTTTCGTGGCTTGTAGTATTCGAAAATAATTTTCACATTTATCAATTACAAATTGGATCGAGTGCAATATTTATTGGAAGGCATACAATCGCTAAAAGCAGTTATAATTATATGCGTTATTTTATTTGCATAGATTTCATGTAATTAATCTCAGCGCGATATCTCTATATAAAATTCTTTGCAAGGTTCCTTCGAATCACTT
The DNA here is from genome assembly GCF_019399895.1 of Cardiocondyla obscurior. Taxonomy (NCBI): domain Eukaryota; kingdom Metazoa; phylum Arthropoda; class Insecta; order Hymenoptera; family Formicidae; genus Cardiocondyla; species Cardiocondyla obscurior. The sequence continues at coordinate 890,853 of NC_091891.1, read as the reverse complement.
CCAGATGTTGCATTTCTTTTCGGGATTCATCGGGCTATTAGCTGGGCAATTGAAAGCTTTAGCAAAGTCTTCTGAATTTGTTACGGATCCTATTATTCTCAATCGCCCGATGCTATGCTCGTCTGTCTTAGCGAATTCTATTATTTGTTTCGGATCAGTCGCTTCGCACCATAACTGTGAACATTTTTATTTTAATATAATTAGAGCGCAAGTGTCTCATTATTGTCGTTTATAATTTTGAATTACGTTGAGTTCGGTTTAATGTCTAATACTCACGTTAGCGAAGGATAAAAAGAATAGTTGATTGTTGGAAAAATCTTCCATGCCTGGTAATGTAGTGTCTGGTGTTGAGCCTTCTTTCTCGCTTCTTTCGTAAGCCTTGAATATTGCTTGCAATCCCATGGTGTCCGCAATATTGTCGCTCGTTGTCTGCTTGCCATAATCCTGTAATTCCATACAATCAGTTAGACTGGCTAGTAAATTTTTTAATAATAATTTAAATGCATAGTGAGCAATGTACCTTTATCGTTTCATTCGTTTCTTTAATAATGGGATAGTTATTGAACTGTTTCACAAAACATTCTTTTTTTTTATCATAAGACTTGGCCATTGCTGAGAGCCATCCTAGAAATTCACCGTTCTTATCGTACTTGTGTCCTAAAAAATATTTTTATTAATTTCTTTTTATTAAATGCAAGAAAACGGCTTAAGTTAAATAATAAATTATATGTAATTGTAACAATTATAAATATCGCAGGATAAAATTTAAATATAGAACTCAATAGTAATCTTATTTTATAATGTACCTGTATCATCAAATCCGTGATTTACCTCGTGAGCCATAATGAATCCCATGGAACCAAAATTAATAGATCTGTACAGAAAAATAGATAATTAGTAAAACATTTTTTAAATTAAAATTCAGATTAATATAAAGTAAAGAAAAAATATAAAGTAAAGTGCTTATAAATTTAATTCGTATTTGTATGTATGTACTTTCTGACACATCGAGCTTTTATCAAAATTATTCACATACCGTGGTCGATTTAAAGAGAACCATGGATTTTGAAAATTTGCCGCTGGAACAACTAAAACAGAATTATTGTGAAACAATAAATTTTCATCACTCAGATTTATTACATCTATTAATTGTGGCGCAGTATACCGTGTTTAATTATTAAATAAATATATCATTTTATTAAACAAAAAAAAATTTTGCGTACGCATAGTATTCCTCCAAGGCATATAAAAGGCATTCACTTCAGCCGGATTCAAATGTTTTCTGTAACAAGTTCATGGTGTACAAATATTAATTAATTAATATATATTTTGTCTTGCTATTAAAATAATGAAAATTGCTCACTTTACATCAGATTCAAGCTCACTTTCCGATACCGTCCGTAGGCTCTTCCATTTAGTATAGCTGTTGTATCGAAGAACGTTTTCGTAATGCAACGGACTGATGACGAACTTTAATAGAATAATTTTGAATAAGGCGATTATCACGTAATAGCTAATAATTAAAATTTTTCCAAAACTTACTCCGTCATAATACTCTTGAATTATCGTGGTATTTTTATACCAGTCCGGATATCCAATGAACTTTTTTATATTCCTTACTTTTGCCAAAGCAAAATCTTTAGCTTTACTATTCATCCAATCTGATTGATTAATTTGATGCTCTACTTCCTTTTGTATAGCGTTGACTATATTCGTTGCCTATAATAGAAATAAATAATCAAAGTTAACAACAATTAACTTAAATAAATTTATTAACTCACAGATCAAATCATGTAAAAAGATTAACTTACCACTTTCATAATATCGTCGGAGAAATATTTTCGTACAAATTCGTACGCCAAAATATCTTTTATTTCGGGTGATTTTAAACAGTAAAAATATCTCTCTCCACAATTTAATGTATAATTAAATCAATTTTTGAATTAAAAAGTCTAGCAGTAAATAATTAATTTTAATATACATATAAAAATGTTATTAGTTTAAAAAAATATTTCAAACCTTGATGGTGAGCCTTTACTAGCTTGTTCCCATGAGTCGCTCAAGTCTTTCATTTCTTCTGTGGTGGCTTTTATCACTTTGCTTATAAAATTCCAATGTATGTAGTTTACTGAAACATGATTTTTTTTTATATAAAATACATATGCAGCAAGCAATAATTTACGCTGAATTGTTAGTGTTCCACTTTTAAAACTTACTGATTGTTCTATTTGACGTTTTATCCAGTAAAGATATAAGATCATTGACATACTCTGACGAGGTAATGTCCAAACTTAAATTATCATCCACAGGTTTATTTGCCTCGTCAAACAACGCTTTTATTTTGTATTTCCAATCAATCTGCAACAAAAATAATTTTCATATTCAATTATATGCAAAACACAATGCACGTCTTATACATATATTTCTTATTTTATAAGAACCGCAAAAATAATATTTCATCAAACAGAATTAATTGATTTTAAATCTTACCTTGCTGTTAGCTGTCTTAAGATCCTTTCTGTCGTACCAATCTTGAAAATCTTTAAGCGTAACTTTCATATTAACCGGATTATTCAGATCTGGATTCGGGAAAATCTGGAACATTAATTTTTCAGATTGTTAAACGGTTTTTCTTCTCAGTTTTTGTGTTTAAAAAAAAAGCGATAAGCTACGATCTTTACCTGCATCAAATTTATTTGAAACTCGACCATATCTTGGACGTCTTTTTCGAGTTGTTCTTGCGAAATGTTAACACCGTTCTTTCTAGCTATAATAGAAGCCACTTCAGCAATGTATTCACCGTATTGATCTATTAATTCTTCATCATCTTCTTCATCCTCTTCGTTTGTTTCATTTGATATTGATGTAGTAGTTTCCACTAGTTCCAAAATTGTATTCATCCTTCTCGTATGTTTTTTGTTAATGTGATTTTTTTCGTTTTTCCAGGCGTGTGATTTTTCACGATAGTTCAAACGCTGTGCTCTTTTACTCTCAGCTTTTGGTACTGTCATTTTTTTTAGTCTTTGCTTTCTTATTTTGTTATTCTTTTTAACGATCTGGTTGTTGCTTGTGCTCCGTTTAACATAAATTTTTTTATTTTTTACACGCTCAAGCTTACCGGTAACTTTTTTCTTGCTCGTTTCTTTTCTGAATTTTTTCTCCCGTTTTCTCATATAATCTTCATCGTCGTCGTCGTAAATATTGTTACCGCTGCCTACATCAGCATCGTCGCAATCATCGCCGCAATCATCACCGTCACCACTGCTATTGCTCCCAACATCAGTATCATCGCAATCATTGCATTCATTCTTGTCGTTCTCATCAATTATGATAATTATAGAATCTTTTTTCTTCTTAAATTCAGGATCCTCTTCGCTTTGTTCTTCCTCGTTACTCGGATCCTCATCACTTTTGCTTTTCCCTCCTTCGTCGTCCTCTTCTCCATCTTCATCTTCGTCGTCAATTAGATTCGTTGAGCCTGGTGGTAAATGCGGCGTGTCGATCTAAACATAAATAATATTAAATGAGATCAAATGTAATGAGATAATAATTATTCTTTATAACGAACTCATTAAAACTCAAAAAACAAGCTTATTAAATTATATCAATTATAACAAGCTTATTAAATTATAAAATATATGGCAGTAAATACCTCGACAACGTTAACATCGTCATTCTTTACGCGTACGTCGTAAAAGGCATTTCTTCCCGTTAATCGCATATATTTATCGTCCACTTTTTGCCAGCTATTTGTCTGCTCGTTCCATTCATTCGATTCCATCGTCATCGGCCAGCCTCCTATATCCGCCAGGGTAGAAATCAGCGGTTCGAGGTTTCGCTTTTCAATCGTATCTGTAATTACATATTGGCAAATTATTGCGTCCCTAGATCGCAGCAAGGTTTAATTTAATATTTGATTTTGTGCACCTTTATCCATGCAAGCCTTGAACCATTGTTTTGCGAGCTTCACCACTCTCAATTCGTTGTCTGTAGATTTGGACTCCACAATCTCTGCAAGCAAAATATAATATTAGAATGAGTCTAGAATTTTAAATTTTGCGAATGACTATGCAGACGAGCTGATTACCTCTTACTTGCATAACTGCTTTTATTTGAAGCTGCGACATTGAATTCCACACAGGAACTCCTGGTACGATAAAATTATTTTTAGACCATTTTCCACACGAATATTCGTAAAAGTCTTCGCATGGATTTACAGATCTATTCATGTTGTTTAGCAACATCTTAGCTGAAAAAGTAAAATAAGAAAAATGATAGCAATTATCACGCAATTTTTTTAATAGTCGAGATTACTTGTTTGATGAAATGTAAGTACCCGCTTGCTTGCACTCTTTAGATTCGCACACCACTCGCTTTGTTTCCTCATTATCACTTATTGCATTTCTATTATGTGACCATTTTGATTTTAAAAAATGCTTATGAACCTTTGACGTAACGTTACCTATTAATAACGTACCGATAAAAACGCTGCAAAAAATAATAAGTAATTATATAAAAGGGTATTATATATTTTGTAATTATATTTTATTTTATTCTGTATTTTTAAATGCTGGCGCTTTAAATTGTGCTTTTGCTTATTCCTCCGAAAGAATAAAAATAAGGCGAGAATAAAAGTAACAATAAATTCATGAAAATGTAAAAAAAGAACTTAGAAAACACCTGTTAAATTACGTACAAAATAATGAGTCGTCTCATATTGGAAATAGTTTTTATCAGCCGATATACCCAATTTTTAAAATACCGCACTGTTATTAATGTTTTCCACTACGGTATGAAATTATTTTTCCGCGACTTACTCTTTTATATGTCACTATCTGAGCGGAAAGATTCTAAAGTACAAACGTTTCAAATTGATAAACTGAAGGACGAAGATACTTATCTTTCTCGTCCTGTTGGTTCAAATAATTTTGCAATAATTGATAATTTGCAAGTACTCTTTTCCTTTGTAGAAAAAAAACAAGCTGCTAGTAAGAAAATTTTATTTTTCTTTCTTTAAACAATTACTTATATTTAAAAAATGTATACTTAATAATAATTTTTATTTCAAATTTCTAAATACATTATACATCTCAAAGAATTAAATATTTTTTAAATTGTGTATTATAAATTAACGGAATTAACAGTACATTTTATTTTAATTATTTATTTTAATTAGATATGCATTGTTTAATTTTTCTCTTATATCATATTTTATAGTAGTAAAATACATATATGTTTCTGCATTTCTTTGAAAATTCCATATCATTCCACTTATCGGGAACAATTCCGTAATATTTTATATACATATAATTGCCATTCGGATAACGTTAATTGAGACCGACAAACGTATCGCAGTGAACAGAATCTCTTCGAACCGGCATAATATTATATACAAAGTGGTTTCGTTTCACGTCTGTGATCTATTTTAACAGAGATACGAAAGGTATACGGACGTGATATTTTTTTCTTTAACTACGGATGTCGCTACTTTTTCGCTGGATATTTTAGTGTGTAAACTATGTGTGCTACAGAAAAATAAGACGTTTGACTTGGCGTCTCCGCGTCGATTGACTCTGATCTGCATGTGTATGCAGTACCTGCAGTTTTTCAAAAACTGATTTCTGTATTATACCATCTTCTTACAAAACTGCTATGTCTATTACTGCAGTATACTTGCACCGTTCCATTCGCTTTCGTTCTATAGAATTTTTTTTCATTGTTAAACCCTGTTATCAAATTCTTCTTCACAATATTATTTATGACTTTCGTTCTTTAAAATTAAAGCACGCAGTGTGTTGCGTGCGAAATCAATTTCTAGAACTGTTACATATCATTTCGTTTGAAACGTTTCTCATCTTTACATACTTATTTTCTTTCGTGGATTTTTTTCACTTATCTTTCTGCGGTTACCGCGTATTGTTAGAATTTCTATTAATTATTAAATCCCGTTAGTCGTTCTTTTTCGAAAAATTACAGTATCATGTGAGACCCGTTCCAACCTTTCGTATACTATGTACTTTGGTAGCGAGCATGCGTTACTTATTCATTCACGAATCACTACTTATTTTCTTTTCTTGAAACAACCCTCGATAAAATTGTTACGTAAAGTACAACGAAAAATGTTACTGCGCGTTAAGGTTTAATAAATTATTAAGTTTTTGCATCGCGTCCGCAATACTATGCAATAAGAGCTGTACACAGAATAATGCATGAATTTAAATAATAAAAGTACAGTTTATTCACAGCACGTGTGAGATGTAAATTTAAAAGTCTACATGCCGTATTCAAAAGATAATGCACTTTGTTTCCTATATTATGTTACATTGTACGGAATGTATATTTTTAAATTACGGTGTCTATGCTTCACAAATTATCTACCCTTACCAAGCATGTATTATTAATTCTTTCGCAAGCAAAACTCACTACCGCTTATTATATTCATGAAAAAATTGTGATTTATCTTTCGCATCCGTAATAATTTTCTTTGATATATACCTCATGAAAACGTTTGCATTTCTTACGTTATCAATTTGCAATACGCTGGCATACGTAACACTGTAGTCATGACGAGAGAGATATTGCTGAAGGAGGTGATATCGTTCGTGAGATTAAGTGTCTTTATAATACAATGTTGGCCGTTGCCGGAAAATGCATCGAGATTGAGAGTGGTCTGCGTGAAATTATATCACTGCGCATGCATCATGATATTAGCATCTCTTTCCGCGGCGTTGATATATACCGTTGTAAATAATATTAAGAACGTTGTAGTTCTCGCAAATATAATTATTATAACGAGCGCTACGTTTCACGCCAATTTTAATTTTCTTTTCTACAATATTAATTACCACCACTTACAAGTAATTGATATTTATTAACGAAATACTTTTCTGTTTTATATTATTTAAAGAGCTGCGAGAAGTTTATAAAAAAAAATGTACGGCACTATTTCGCCATCGTTTTCTTTACTAACGAGAATTATTTAAGATAATGATTATTTCAGAAAGTTACATTTGAAATGGAACGTTTTAGCAATTCGATAAAGCCACACGAAGGAATTGTGATTCAGCGCTACATCGTTAAATGTGTCCCATTTTATGCTTTGTGTGTGTTCGTTTTTTATTTTATGACATCATTAACTGTCGTACTTCCTCCTGTAAAACAACAGCCGTTTCCAACGATTGCTGAATATCCATTCGACGTTCTTTACCAACCGGTAAGAACGTTAATCTATGCACAGCAAACTATAAGCGGATTTTTGGTAACAGGACAATTATGTCTGAACGTATTTATGGCCTTATTAATCTGGTTTGCATCGATAAGATTTGAAATGCTAATCGAAGAGCTAAAAACAGCTACAAATGCTTATCAATTGTTCGAATGCATTAGAAAACATCAAGAATTGCTCGAGTACGTATTATATTTTCGTTATAGATAATTAATTTAGATGACAAGTAATAGACAATTAATTTAGAAAATCCAAGGGGAGAATTTTCAATAAGAAAAATTATTGATAATGCTGACAACAGTTTGATAATATTTTAATTATTATTTCTCACTCAACTTTCTCTCTTTTCTTCCTGAATATTATATTTTAAATGAACTAATGCATATTTCGATTTATTAATTCAAGTTTAAATCTAAGTTTATGAATTATGTAATTTTGATCTTAATTTAATAACCAACGTCGCCTAAATATTTTGTAAGACACTAAGTTTGATAAAAATTTTGTAAGTCGAAAATTAATTTATACTCTAAAATGTTAAATGAAGCTGATAAATTAATTCAGGTATGGAAATGACGTTTCAATTGCTACTCGTCCTTTTGCATTTATAACAATATGTTGTAGCACGACTTGCACGATAACAATATTTCTTTTACTTTTAAAAGTAAGTAACGTGTATTATAAAAACGTAGTAATAATATATAAAATATATGCGGGTAGATATAAATTTTTTTTTCTTTAATAGGAACATTCTATAATATTTGCAATGTGGTTTATCGGACTGTCCGTGGCAGGATTAATTGAAGTATTTATGTATACTTGGCCAGCAGAACATTTAATACACTCGGTAAATTGCTTCCTAAACTTATTACAATTTATTATATTAATAGTAACTTTAATTATAAATTTTTCTTTTTTTATTAGATCACTGAAGTTGGATATACAGCATTCGAAATATTCGAAAAACATTATTTTGTCAAAATATGGAAGTGTCTACAGATATTTATAATGCGAAATCAAAAACCGATAATAATTAGAATTCCTTGTCTTATGCCGGCACTATCTTTTAATTATTTTGCAGCGGTAAGATCAAATTTATTAATATCATTAATTAAGTAGGCATATAATTATTATTTAATATTAAAATAAAATTAAAACTATAACATAATTAAAGAAGATCTTTTTATGTAACTGAGCTTTTTCTACGTCCACTCAAATTTATTTAATTAAATATAACTTTCTTTATTTTGTGCCAGTCAAAAAAATATCGAAGCATATAATTATGAGTCAATTAATAAAAAATATTAACGCCTTTAATAAATGTATTTTCTTTTATATTATTATTATTTCATTATTCATATTTATTGTTATATGTTGCAGTATCTCTCAACTATACTTTCCTATTTCACGACATTGCGAGTAGTGATGATTGACGATGCAGAATAAGTATAAATTTAATATTGCACTATCAAAATTTGTTTTTAAAGAATAATTCTCATGACATACTCCTTTTATAGTTAAGTATTAAAATATACCGTTTGTATCAGCAAAAACTGTTAGTTTAATTCTAAAATAATACCTATTTTCTATGCCGTTTTTATCGACGCTGTCATATTGATATGCAAACGTTCAATTAATAGTGTAAATCGCACCCTAATTAATATCTGATAAAAACTTAATAATTTCGAGGAGGAAAAAACATCCTCGTTGACGATGAAATGAGAACCTTATGAAATGTGCGACGATTTCGATCCTCGCCGTCGGTATATTTGTAGCTCAATCTGTTTATTGCAATATATAATTATCTGTAATTATTGCAATGATTGTTATAATACATGTCGCAAATTCCCCGCGACGATCGTAACGTACGAGCTATTGTAAGATCATCGTAAATCGATAATGTTCTGTACGGAGTACTAATTAAAAAACTCATAGACTACAGATGTCCTGAAAAATTAATTAACGCAATAAGTGTTTGGATGCACTCCAGAAACGTAACCTTTATTATTGATGAAGAGACGACAGTAAAACGTACGATACACAAAGGTCTTCCTCAAGGTGCAGTGCTAAGCCCAATATTATACAATATATACACCACGGACATTACTAGAGATCTACCCAGTAATATAAAACACGCTCAATTCGCAGATGATATCGCTATCTGGTGCTATGACTCCGATCCGATGCTAAGGAAAATTAACATTGAAAAGGCAATTGATATCCTAAACAAAGAATTGAACAACATAGGTCTAAATCTACAATCAAACAAAACAAATTTAATAGAATTCCATAGAGAATCACGCTGCCAAAAAAACAAAACCACTATCAGATGCATCAATGATCAGCTGACTCTTAAAAAGGAAGCCAAGTTCCTAGGAATAACTTTCGATTGCTGCCTCAACTTTAATAATCAATGCAATAAAATAAAAGAAAAAGCAAACAAAATAAATGGTCTTTTCAGGTTTCTCAACAAGATTTCACGGGGGATAGAAGTTAATACTGCTTTAATGCTCTACAAAAGCTTAATGAGAGCTCTAATTGATTACGGCTCCTTTATTTTTACACCTAATAACAATAGCAGAAATAGAATGATGTTAGAGAAGATACAATACGCAGGAATAAGGTCAGCTCTAGGGTATAGAAATTCAACTCCTACGAATGTCATGATTGCTGAAGCGAAAGTTACATCTATTAAAGAAAGAGCTAAAATGCTTGCCAAGAATTTTATCATCAAAAACATATCACAAGGTGAATCTAATCTGGTAAAAGAAATAGCGGAAGGAGCCTATGCTGAAACCACAAGAAACCTATCAACTCCATGGAGGAAAAGTTCTATTTTGACTGAAATATTCTTGAAATGTGATAAATATAGAAACATTCTCTCAACTTACGGAGGATGCCCCATATTTTATATAGGATACTGGGATGCTACTGAATCGTTGAACATTGACTGTGATATCGCAAGAACACACATGAACAATACTAGAACACCCGACATCAACATAATAATAGAAGAAATCAAAAGAAATTACAACCTAGAAGAAGACTGTATCATGATCTACACGGACGGATCTAGAAAAGAGAACAAGATCTCTACAGGCAGTGCCTTTTATGTTGAATCAATCGACATGTGTTATAGTCTCAGCCTGAATAAACTCTGTAACAACTTCTCCGCAGAAGCATGTGCCATATCAGAAGCTTTAAAATGGTGCATATTAAAAGATATTAAGGAGGACATCATTATATTTACAGACTCACTAAGCGTACTAGAGGCGCTAAGAAATAACAAGTTAGGGTCGAATATTAACGAATTTATCATCCACATCAGAGTTAGGTATCTGGAACTCTTAAGAGAATCCTCCCGATCTCAAAAAAAGATTATTCTAGCATGGATTCCAGCACATAAAGGCATTTATGGCAATGAAATCGCGGATACTCAAGCAAAAGAGGCTACCTCCGAAGAACACTCACAGCTATTCAAAGTACCCTTTGGAGACTTCAAAGAAATTCATAAACAAGAATCATTTATGGAAACCAATAAGGAGATTAAACAACAATTTACTATAAAAGGAAAATTTTATTATGATAACTTCTACGATGAAAACATTAAATACCCATGGTTCAAATCTTTGAATCTCCCGCGCAGATTTATTGTACTCATCAACCGTTTAAGAGCATATCATTATAACCTTAACTCATCTTTATCAAGAAAGGGATACATCGACTCCGCCAGATGTGAATGTGGCGCTGAGGAGCAAGACATTAACCATATAGTTTTCTCGTGCAAAAATTACGACGACCAGAGACAGAAACTGTACGACGAATTAAATAAAGTGGGAAACAGCAAACCGGAGTGTGTGTGGAGCTGGCTAAAGAAAGAAGAGTTAACCACACTAAAAGCGGTGTTTCACTACATAGTCGACATTAAGAGAGTTATTTAATAAATATTCTACAAGAGTTATCTACAACAAAATATAGTACTAACTAAAAGAAGAGGTTATTGTGCCACATCAGACACTGATAGAAGCACAAAAATTTGGAAAAAAAAATTTTTATCGAAGGTTGTGTTCAAGCCACTTGACCTCACAAGGGGATCACCGCACCGTGCGGTCCGCACGAATCTTTACGAGGCAAACGCAAATGAACTTGTCTTCGCCAAAAACTTCAACCGCTTCAACGTCCGAGTGCCAAAAATTATACGAGAGCATAGTTCGCAATTCCCGTTGAGACATTCGAATTTGAACCTACGAAAAATGTCGGGACGACGACTTTATCGAGACATCTGCCGTAAGACAGTAAAACTACATCAAGACGTCTATGATTTTTGTGCTCCATGGCCGCGACGATATCGATATTATCTAACCGAGGCGGCATATCGATATCGATACTCCGTAATTTTTGCGTACTTCAAATCGTCACAGTAAAAAGAACAACAGTCGGAGACAAGTGCAGATTTAATGAGGGGACGAACAGGCACAAGCGGCTCGTTTTTGCGCAAGAAATATCACTTTATCTCTGGCTATACGTGATTGCAGCATCGCGTAAGCGTTTGATTGATTCTCGTGTCACACTGGAAAACATGCAATATCGTTGCAGATAGCATACGTGATGAATAGGTTTAATTGTGTGTGAAATGTGTACGCTATAGTATATTATTTTCTGACCACAGTTTGCTTTTTCTCCTTCTTGCAGTTCTGCAATTGTTGACTCTTAAACTATCCGATGGAAATTAAATTAAAAGAAAAAAGAAAAGAAAAAAAGCAACAGCTGGAAAATGGAAAGACCGAATGTTTGTAAAACTGTACAAAGGAATAGGATGTAAAGGTAAGATATCTTTTTTTTTTTTTTTGGAGTTGACTGTTCGAGATAGCATCGAATTAAATGTATCGCATTATCTTTTATCTTTTACTTGTTTTGTAGAAACAAAATGGAAGAGAAAGGAGCAGAGATAGAGAGGAAATGCAGATCAAGATGGTGCCTTCAGTATCACATACATCAAATGAGTTTGATTTTAGACCTGAAACGCAGGTATAAGGAACAGAAAGCTTCAAGCAGCCGATTTACTTTGAATAAATTTAGCATATCTCAGGATGTAATCGACGTGTCTCCCACTTTACTCTCAGCAGACTATTCCAGCTTTTTTGACATTCAAATACCTGCTGTCTTATTTATAAGCGTCTCCCCGAACAATTTAAAATTTTTGAAGGTAAAAACATTTTCTTTTTTTTTTCTATCTATCTTTCTTTCGTTAAATGTGTGATTCTCTAAATGTACTTGGATTATTTTCGTTCTTCTAAATAATTTTAATGATTTCTGACAGCAACAATAATGTCTCGCGCAAAAAAAAAAATTGATTTACACATGTAGAATTATTATAATATTTGGCGTATTAATGATAATTTATTTAATATACTAGAGTCCGGGGAAATGGTTTCGGTTACTTTCTAATTCAAAACGAGAAGGATAAAGAACGACGGCGCAGTTTGAAATAACGGTACCGGATCTCTTCCAGCAAGCCCGACGCAAGTTCAGTCGCATAAAAGGTAGAAGGTCGTCTCGATCGTCTCGATTACGCTCTGCATTGCTTCCGGTCGGTTCCGTTTCCGGCTGATCTGCAAGCGACCGCTAAGGAGATCGCATGCGCGTTGGGATCGGGATGCTCGCCAGGCAAGTTCGATGGTTTGACCCCGGAGAATCGAGCATAGTTTGTTAGACCGGCACGTACGTGAGTTCGAGTCTGCAGACAGTGGATATAAGGAAGGAGAGAGCAGAGAGAAGCCACACGAGGTCTCAGTTTTCAAATACAGCAATGGTTTTAACACTAGCTTAATAATTGTAATACAACGACACGAGTGGAGGAATTAATTAAAACTAAATTACGATTATTGGTACGTATACATTTGTTTTATTAATGATTATTTTTCTTTAACGATCTTCCCGAAGTGCCAACCGGTTCGAAGCGTTTTGTACCTTTTTTTATCACAGCGGGATTAAGTTTAGCTTGCCATGGCTTAAACTTATTTTATTGAATTCAATTTAAATAAATTAACGTAAGCATGTATTACGAATGGAAGAAAAGTTGATTGCAATTCGAACAGAATTGCAATATAATATACTTGGAGGTAAAGCAAAAAATTAATAATTTGAAATTGAAATTTGTTAAAATTATCAATATATTAAAAGAGATATACTGGCCATTCTAATTTAAATTTTTGATATATTATGATATAGTACTTTTAATTATGTAAAGAAAAGTCTGGAAAAAATTGCATGCCCTTAATTGATCGGTGTTTTTAATTAAATGTATCGGATAAAAACTGTTCAGTGAAGAAAGAATCATTTTGATAGCCGTGGAAAAGCTAAACGCATGTTTTTTTTTTTTTTTCTCTTTAATCTCGGCATTAAAATCAAACACGCGCATATTATTTCACTTATACTGTCTTGTTTTCTTAACTGCGCTTTTTATCTTCTGATGATGTCGCGTCTTTCAATGGAATGAGTTATATTAAGACTGCATGAAAAAAAGAAAGAATAATTGGTGGGATACTTGGATATCGATATATTTTTGAATACAAGATCTTGTTTAGCGTTTGTAGTAAAGAAATTTAACCGTTGTATTATATTTGAACGCACCAAAGAGTGCCATTATTATTTATGTTGTATGTATTTCAAAATAATAGAATTACATGCCGCGGCACATAAAAACTAATGTTTCCTTTTCGGTTTGCCCTTCTGTTCATAAAACTTGGTTATTCTTTTTTTTCCATACATCATAGTCTTGTAATAAATTTGTCGACTTGAAGAAAAAAAAAAAAATTGCTGATTCGCGAGTCGCTGAATCGGTACGCATATCAGATACGATATAATCACGATCTAATTTCTCATTAACAGCGAAGCTGCACGCTCGTTTCTCGGACTTGGTATACCCGGTGCCGTTTGAGAGATGCATACTACACGAAGAATGAACGCGCGAAGAATTCTAAGGTCGATGAACTTCAGCAACTTCGGGGTATCGTTCATCAAGCCCAAAGTATTTAGATGCGATCCACGATCTTCAGCGTCGAACGAAAATGATGTGGCTGCTGTTCCTTCACGGAGCATTGCCAATTACGGCTTGATAAGGCACTTCGCATTGTCGCATACATCCGCACGAAATTTTGATACTTCGGTGAGGAAGGAGCCACCCGAGCCGCAAGGTCTTCCTCTCTTCGGCACGATGCTGTCCCTAATATCAGCCGGTGGCGCGCAAAAGTTGCACGAATATGTAGATAAGCGGCACCAAGAACTTGGACCGGTCTACAAAGAACAAATTGGACCAGTGCGAGCCGTTTTCGTCAAATCGCCAAATGAATATCGCAAGATATTAATCGATTTCGCTGGCCCGACGCCTCAGCATTTTTTACCGGAGTCGTGGAAGTTGTACAATGAGATCCGATCACAGCAGCGAGGTCTACTTTTCATGTACGTACCGCGTTCTCTTACGGTATGAATGATATAATGTTAAAATGTTTCATGAAATTAATATTAACTGTTTCTCTATATAAAGTAATAAGTCTGTAAAAATTTAATTGCGCTATAAGACCGCAAAGAAATCTTTATTAAATAATCTTGTAATAATCAAATTTATTATTTGAATTCTTTTTTTTTTTTTCTTAGTGAAATAATTTGACTTGCCATTAAATAATTCGATAATGGAAGAATGTTGCACTGTTGGAATAGGGACGGAGAAGAATGGTGGCACTACCGCAAAATCCTTAATAAAATAATGCTGAGGCCACAATCAAAGACTTTCTTTTCGATACCGTGTCAGGAAGTTGCCGAAAGATTAACGCAGAAATGGAAAATTTATAGCCAAGCAGGCTGTACAATACCGGACTTAGAATATCAGCTATATCAGTGGTCTATTGAGGGTAATTTTTAGAGAACAATTGAGTAATAAAATGTTACATCAATGATCGAATGTTAAACTGTACATTTTATTATAATATATTAATTTATTACACGGATACTCGTTGGCTGTGTAAAATTAAGACTATTAAACGTTTATTCGCAATTAAATAATTAACTTATTTTTTTTTTTATAGTGATGCTGGCGACTTTAATAGGTTCACAATGGCGGAATTATGAGCCACGAATACGTTCTGAAATACAACACGTAGCACTAATGCTGCACCGAATTTTCTTGTATTCTGCAACTCTCTCGATGATGCCGGCCAAGTTAGCGATGAAGCTTAAATTACCCGTGTGGAACAAGTTTGTTAAAACTGTCGACATCGCGATTGACAAAGTACACAATCTTATACCTGAAATAATTCGGCTCAATGGCGATGGACTTCTGAAAAGAATTAAAGATGAGGGTATTGACGACGATATGGCTGCTAAAATTATCACCGATTTCATCATAGCCGCTGGCGATACGGTATGTTTTTTAATTTATTAATATACAATACATGATACATGATTTTATCGAAATTGGACGAAATTTTATTTTTAGTGCATGTTGATATCTTCTCGTTTATATCATTTTGCAACACGAATGTTACGAAGAACAAATATATATGCAAAACTCATTAAGAAAGGCAAATAATTATTTAAAAACGATAACTTTTACAACATCAAGCTTTTTTAATTAAAAAAAAAATTATTTGGTTATTTTGTTAATGATTAAAACGATAAAACATTTTGTGCAGCAAAATCATAATTTTGTGATCCTTTTTTAGACATCATTTACCATGCAATGGATACTACTGTTACTCAGTAGTCGTCCTGAGTTGCAAGATCAATTGTACCGTGATATTAAAGACTTGTCATTAGATGAACTTTTGCAACATCAACTACTAAGAAGTGCGTGGAAGGAAACCCTAAGATTGTATCCCGTCGCGCCATTTCTTTCAAGATATTTGCCAGTAGATGCAATAATTGATAATTATTTTGTGCCAAAAGGGGTGAGCAAAGTCATAATATTAATATATTTCCAAAATTATTTGCTATATCGCTATCGACGTTAAGCAAGCAGCTGTATAAAATAATTGAGGAAAATAACTTTCTCTTTTATCTAGGACTTGATTCTTCTATCGCTTTATTCGAGTGGCCGCGATAAAAATAATTTTCCACGGCCTAACGACTTTTGGCCAGAAAGATGGATAAGAACGGAGGATGGTTATCAAGGAGTGAAAGACGCACGTGCCAGTATACCGTTTGCGGCAGGTTTAAGAAATTGCGTCGGTCGCAGACTCGCAGAAACCCAATTGTCTCTTACATTAGCGCAGGTAAATCATTGATTAAGCAATTAATTTTAGTTCGTGACTATAGATTACATTGTGTTCTTTTAGATTATAAAAAATTTCAAGATCGAATGTGAAAATCGAAGCAGCATTGAGATGATTTTGCATTTGATCACCGTGCCATCAAAGCCTATTAAACTGAAACTGATTGATAGAGAAATATGACGATCAATAATGAAATAGAATATTAAACAACATTAAATACGATTACGAAAAAACAATGGCAGTTTTATTAAGGGGGGTTTCTAGTTTAGCGGGTCAAAAAAATCAATTTTTTTTTTTTACATATTTTGCAAGTATATAGTTTAGAGACTATATACGCAAAAGGATTTATCGATCCGAAGCTTGGGGACCCTTCTGTGCACGCCGGAACATTCCCTCGTCTGGCCTTGCGGCGCGGCGCAAAACGAAGCGCCCGGAGCACATATCTCAGTGACCCTTATAATGCGTGACGCACCCTCCGCCTATTGTTGTATTTCGGTTTAGTCTTAGGTAAGCAACTGGTAGAACAAGATTCTTTATGTGTGTACTATTTCATAAATCGATATTTCTTTTGAATATATCTAAAAAAAAGTAACTTCTTTTTCTGTTAAAATTTTCAAGTCTGCATTGTTATTGAGATATTTTATTCATTAATCAGTGTAGTACATTTATTTCTTTTGTAATTTTGGTGATTTAATTTTAATTAAAAATTTAATATTTACATATTAATAGTAAAGTGTTTGAAAATATTTTTAAAATATTTTCGAGATCGTTTCACAAGCAGAATTTATTGTTTTAAAAAAAAATTCTTAATAATAATGGAAGATGATGATTTTATACGTATTTATACATGTATGTTATCTATGTTATACATAAATGCTTAGAATATATTTAAAACTTTTTTTTTTTATATGTACAGAATTAATATATTATACATAACAAAAGAAATTTAACGATAATTACAAGCGCATGTCTCTAAAAAGTGCCTCCTAATATTAATGTCAAAAATGCATGTTTAATAAATGTTTTTTTTTTTCAGAAAAATTTGTATAATTGTCAATACATCACAAATAAAATTCATAAAGCTTATGCAGAAGTTTCTCGTAACAAGATTTTATAGAACAGAATAAACTCAAGTCACTGACAAAGAACCTAACATAAGTTTACTCTATTATTTTAAAATTGATTCTTTGACGATTTATTATATAGATTAAAAGCTGTTTATATATATAGCGATTCGTGTAATTGCACAAATTTGAATTTATTAATTATTTAACGTCTTTAACATTGGCACAATACATCCATGATTATTTTCCTAATGTCGTATAGGAACTCGTCAAAGGCATCATTGAAATAAAAATCGCGAAACGCTTGTATCGTTTCACTCCACGACATTTTTGCAGTTAAAAAGCTTTTGAGACAATAAGATTTAAATTCGTGGCAAGATTTATTTCTAGCCCAGCACCAGGCTCGGCAGTAGTTCTTGTAATTGAGCTTATTAATACATTTCTCAGTCAACGTATCTACCAAGTCTGGCATGAGGAAATAATCGGCTAGCAGCACAGCGTCTAATAACGACTCGATATTACGATTCTCGAACGTATATGTACTACTAGCGGCACCACTCGCTGCTAGTATCAGCGTCTTCAGACCACCATAGGTCACATTCTTCAATCGTATTCGTCTTTTTTTTGATTCACTGAAATCACCCTCCAACATGACAGAAAAAACAGGTGAACACTTGCATAGCATTCGCCTGCGAGCTTTAATGATCGAACCATCATCCAATTCGAATTCTACGCTCGAGAACTTACATGATTTCCGGCGATTCGTGTTGGTAAAAGATAATTCACACAATTTGTTATTTTCCGTCGTTGTTTCAGGAGATGTATAATCATCCGAATGAATTTCAAGATTTTTCGCTAACTGACAAATTGACCAAACTGCTCGATAATGAAACTCGTGCACGAAATTTTTTAACAAACAAAATATCAATTGCAATCCACCGTATTTCTTCAGCAATCGTTTAAGGGTACACTGTGTTTTAATAAGAAGTGGTATCGATATTGCGGCCAAAAGCTTATGTTCTTCTTTACCACGTAATAATATTGATGATAATTGTCCGATAGCACCGCCCGTCTCCGCTACTTTGCACAAATAAGGCGCGCACTCTTCTATTTCTGGCAAAATTTGCATGTCAAACGCCAGCCCCTGCTTCAGCAAAGGCGTAAAATATGTCACGTTCCTGGACAAAAAAAATATATACCACAATTAAAACTTTTCTGAAACAATAAATAAATAAAAAAAAAAAAAATAGAATGTATAAACATGAATTAATAATTTAAAAAATCTTACTCCACGATTCTTCTTAATATTTTCATTGCAACGTCCTTCAAAGGATTTTGCTTTTTCGTGTGTTTTATATAATTCATCAAGGATGTGATGGTTGTGGACTCAGCCAAATTGTCAATTGGTGTAACAGAGAGACTCAATTTACTTAATAGTAATAACGTATAATATTCGCAAGGATTTTTTTCCGAAGGTGCCTCAGAATTGGAAGAAGAAGAATCGGAATCAGCTTCGACAGTTGTCAACGACTTGTTACTTTTTGGGGAAGCAGTTTCTTCTGCTGTAATCAAAGCGTAATATTTTATTATTAATTTAAACGAATAGCTTAAATTTTGTCTAAGATTTTACTTGCACCATATTAGCAATATACAATATTATACTAATCGTATTAATAAAGAATGACACACCTTCATTGTTATCGCAATCCTTATCACTATAGACCGGACTATAGACATCATCTTTCAGATCATCTAAGTATGCATTCAAATCGCAGTATAATGGTAAGGGAGGGGTGCTAGGCGACGACGAAGAAGAGGCACTCGTAGCGCTCCTTGGGCTCCAATCGTCGTGATAATCCATGCTGTATCTATTAAATTCCAAAGTAAATTAATGTAGATCTCGATATAAAAAAACAAATTAATTACTGTATATTAAAAAATATTAAGTTTTAGATCACATATCATAAACATATTATTGTAATCTATTTCACCTCGAATTGCAGTACTTGGAAGGCTTTTTGTAATAATCTTCGATCGAGTTATCGCTGGGACGTTTTCTCGATGTGCTATTCTTGTCACTGTTCTTAGTAATAATATTCGTCAGTTTTCCTACCAAAATTTGTAATATGCCGTGTTTCGTTAGAATATTGATACCGGTTTCATCGTAGATAAATTGTGAGAGAGCTTCCAATAAATTGAGATGGCACTCTTCGTGCTCAGGCTTGCTTAAAAACAACAAAATAATTTGTAATCCATCACTCTGTCTGATTCTCTCTCGATTTACTGATTCTCGGCAAAACAAGCACATACTAAACAGTATTTCCTTGCATAAAACATTGGAATTAGTATCTGCCGTATTTATCATCTCTATGATCATTTCAACTGCGCCAAAAACACCCAAACTTAATCGACATTCCGCTATCTGACAGAGAGAGTAAAAGCATTTGGCAGCCATTCTATTGCTCGTGCTACAGCAATACATAAGACACTTGTAGCCTAACATATTCTTGTTCACGTGCATCTGGTTACCGCATCGCGGGTCTAAAGTCTGAAGAAATGTGCACATGGCTTTCAAGCATGCGTCCAAGAGTACGTTATATCTTCTGTCAGCATTGGAATTCTTTACAGCCAGAACGAATAATTCAGCAATATCTTTGATCATTTCCAATTTCGTCATCAAATCTCTAATACTTTTGTAATTGATCCAGATATTTCTGCAAATATATAACATTAAATTAAATAACTGTTTACAATTGTAACATGCATGAAAATTTATAACGGTATATAATTCAGTAAAAAAAATTAATTATAGCTAGAGAAACTGATTTCAAGAAACGCGGTAGCATTTCGGCGTCAAATTGTACGCGCGGCGAAACCCACCGCGTATCTTTACACATACCTTACAGCTCTGATGGCCATGCTATGAGTCCATGTATCAGTTTTTGACTTTAGGATTATCTTAAGTCCTGTCACTACTCCACAGTTGCACAATTTTTCAGCATGCCAGCTACATCTCGACAAGTTACTAATGAGCCTGCAAGCACGACAGTGCAGCGTGGCGTTTCTCGGGTCTTTTAGTATTATCACTGCATAATCGTCTATGTTGCTGTCTCTAGCCTGAAATTTAATCATCGAGTCATTTATACGTAATCAAAAAAAATTAAATTAAAAAAAAAAAAAAAAAAATTAAACAGAAAAAGACATTAAAAAACAAAATGTCTCTTCTATGATTCTCAGAGATACATTCCAAGCAGCAAGCTGCCAAGAAAATGCGTTTTATATGCAAAGACAGGTCGGAGCTCACCTTCTTCCGCATGTCATCGGTCAAGCATCCATCCGCGAGTAAGCTCAGGCTCGTGCCGACGATCCGACGGTCCGTGGAGCGCAGGAGTTGTACGAGGATGTCGAGACAGTCGTTCCGTTTGATAAGCTCCTTGTAGTTCGGGTCATTCTTGATCTGGTCAAGGGAAACGACGATGTCACGGTGATTATTCGCGCGAAAGTACTTCTTCAATGCCTCGTCCGGCGAAATTTTTGGTAGCGCGGTGTCCTGGTGACGCGACGTCACCTGCGAGCCGCGCGACATTATCGCGTCAAACTCGCGACGTTTTATGCACGCGGGGGGAGGGGGGGGAGGAAAGCGGTCGTGTCCACTATGCTCCGCCGTCGGTTCGCGTTGCGTGCTGCATGCACCGATTTCGCAGCTCGGAGCGAAACATCGTTGCTCCTCCGCTCATTCGTCTCGCAGTCGTAGAAACGCAAATCGGACGTGAATCGCGCACAATGTCGAGAGCAGGTCAAGTCTACTGGTCACTTTACACGTTCCTCCTTCCTACTGGCCTCTCTCCCCACGTCCCACGGGGGAAAATTACATGATCACCCAGCCACCGCGATCGCGAAATGGAGAATTGGAGTGACAACTTGACAAGAGAAGCGTGCGATGAAATTTGGTGATCGTACGCGCAAGCGCGGAGTTACGGCTACGGTCAGCTGAATCATGTAACTCGTTTTTTAATGCATGTTAAAAAAAAAAAAAAATTTACTTACGTTTTTTTGACATGTTGGGAATTAAATATATTATATTAAGCGCATGCAAAAATTATGTACATACGCTACATAATTTTATTTAAAATATAAATGTAGCGCAGAATGTAATAATTTGCGTGAAATTATTTCTAATTAAAAATAATCTTAATCGTTTCTTATTTGCTTGTATATGTTTAAAATTCATTTTTATTTGAAAGCACGTGATAAGATCGATTATTTAATATGTAATACTGCAAATTTTTAAATTTATAAAAATAATCACGTAAAAATTTAGGTGCAATTAATTAATCTTTCACACATACTTATAATTTTTAATCAATTACTTATTATAATATGTGAAAGGGGTTAACAAATAAAAAGATCATAAAATAATTATGTATTTAATTCAGAATGTTGTTACTTTTTTTCAGCTTTTTTCACACTCTTGCTTGCTGCGCCGCCGGCTTTAACTTTCTTAACTTTCTTTTTTAATCTATTAAATGCGTCCTTTCGCAATTTATTTCTTATTTGCCGTGCTTTACGCAGCTTGAAACGGTCAAAGTCGCTGAGTTCCGCACGCTGAAAAATAGAATCAAATAGTTTTATGAATAAAGTCGGTGAACAAAAATTATTTCTAAAGCTACGAAATAAATCGTCAGAGTTAAATTAGTGTCATCAATATTCAGACGGCATTTCCTATCAAAGATATTGGTTCATCATTTCCATTCACCTTTCATTCTTTCTTTTTTTTTAACAAAAATAAATACTTGATACAAATAGATATACTTAACATACCTTTTTCTTTGCTTCAACTTTTCTAGCCCACATCGTTTCTTTCCACAGTTCGTTGATATTCGCATTATCCCATACTTTACGTACAACACGAGTGCATCCCGTAAACGGGAAGCGTAAACGAAATTTTGTCAGATGTAAATCGTTGAGTCTCATCTCGCAACGAGGTACACCAGTTGATGGACCATCAACTAAAACCTAGAAAAAAAATTACTTTTAATATCTGAAGCTATAACAGATTTGTTTCTACCAAGACTACAGTTACAATCGTGTCAGAAAAATTATTCGCATCACCAAACAAAATCAGCCGGCAATTCCTATCATATTATAGTATCGTCATTTCCATAAAAAAATGTTGTAATTAAAAAAAAAAAAAAAAAAATTAAAATTAATGTTAATTTAATTATTTATTATATCAAAAAATTAATAAAAATATTTTTTTCCTACCCGGTTCTGATCGATGATGTCCACGATAGTGACCAATTTGCCATTGTAAGGGCCATCGCTCACGTAGGCCACACGGCCAGACTGCACAAATCTCTGGAACGGCTGTTTAAAAAAAAAAAAAAAAAAAAACAAAGTATTACTAATAAATTCTATTTAATCTACATCAAATCTGTCTCAGCGATCATCTATACATACAGTATACTTTAAAGTCTCGCACTACTTAAACGATAAAAATCCTCTCGCAGAAAACTAAATCTCAAAATTGTTAACATCTTTGAGTAACGCTAGAAAGGGTTTGTCAAGTGTCTCGAAGTCAAGTGAAAATCTGTGAATCGTTGGTAAGATGGTCGGTGTATAACAGCCGACCGGCTCGAGACCAATTACGACAATTGTACAAATGAGTGCCATATTGAGTAGCCTCGCGAGATAACGCGGGGTGCGATCAAAAGATCGTACGAACGGATCCACTGCGGTGCACCATGCGGTTGACAAAAGTCCGCCACGGTGAGGTTAAGTCGGGCAATAATTTACAACGCGAAGCGACCGCGTTGCCGAGAACCGCGAGCGCGTCGCGCGAAAGAAGCCGTATGTATAAAAAATTCACTCGGCTCTCATTTGCACGACTTTATACGCCCGTTTCGCTCGATAAACTCCGAAATTCTATTTTTTCTACAGTTCACTTACCATGATTCTCCGGAAGCGAAAGAACCATGCGATAGAAGACCGAACAAGGTGAAGGCGCTGCTACTCCACGATCTACGATTCGGACCCCTAGGGAATTCTTTATTGAAGAGAAAGCTTTTTCGAGGTCTCTTACCTCGAGAAAATTTATTTCGACAATTTCACTTGATTTATTTATGTATTTCTTAATAAGATTTTAGTCTCGACGTCAGATCTAATTTCATTTAATTGTTTTTTAATGTAATATTATATTCGGTTTTTTTAGGTAATTTGGTTCTTTTTCTACAAGACGAGGCTTTTTATTGGACAGATGTGTTCGCAGGCGACGGAAATTTACCAGAATATATGGAGCACGTTTGCTGGACATCAGCTGTTCTGAAAATTGGAGTCTTGTCGGCGCTTAGCATGCAGCTTGTGACAGTTGTTTCGTAATCTAAATTACGAAAAGTTCTTTGATTATTTGCATAATTTTGTACAAAGATGAATATAACGAAGATATTTAAAGTCTCGGGAAGTGTAAAATGTGCTTCCGATAAAAGAGTGCACGTGTCTTTATTTAACAATATAAATATACAAACGAGATGTAAAAGTAAACTGGCGAGACCTAAAGCCATAGAAATGAATAAATATAAAAAAACAGAGGAAGATATTAGATTTTCTGGATATTGCTTGTTGGCAAGTAATGACAAAATTGTTGTTTGCTAATAATTCTAAAATTCTGTTCATACATGATAAATGTTTAATTTAATTTGTATAAAATTTATAAATTCTAAATTTTTAGGAAACCGCTGACTTGTTCATTGTTGGTTTTTAAATTTAACTTTTGCAATCTACATAATTTTTTTTTTATTTTTAGGGAGTACCCATTGGCACTTTTCTACTTGGAACATGGCAAGTTAAGAGATTAAAATGGAAGCTGAATTTAATAGAAAGCCTAAAAGAACGTACTTCAACCGAACCAATTGATCTACCATCTGAGTAAGATTATAATAGTGTATTATAAGTATTATATTTAATACAAACATTTAAGAAAATCATTTTTTTTCTTTTAGCTTAAATGAATTGAAAGATAAAGAATATTATCGTATGAAAGTGAGGGGCAAATTTCTATATGAAAAGGAATTTTTAATAGGACCTCGAAGCCTTATTCTCGACGGAGAGGCTGCTAGCGAAAAAGGCGGAATATTTTCTCGTAAAGCGGGTTCGGGATATTACGTGATTACACCTTTTAAACTAGAAGATCGAGAGTAATTATATTGCGATTTTATTAGTTTAGTTATCAAAAAAATATTGACATTTATTTAACATTTTTTAGTACACTATGGAATTTTAATTTAAAATAATGTTCTTAATTTTAGCTTGACTGTCATGGTAAATCGTGGATGGATTCCTAGAAGTGAACGCTCGAAGTTTAAAATGGAAAATAAAATTACAGACTCCATAGAAATTGTCGGTATAATTAGAACGACTGAAAAACGACCTTCCTTTGTGCCTGATAATTCTCCTGCAAAAGGTGTATGGCATTACAGGTAAATAGTTTGCTTTATTCTCCTACTCGTTTTAGTGCTAATGGAAACGATGTTTCTCCGTTGTATAAAAATGCAAAATATATGTTTATTTTAGGGATTTAGATGCGATGGCAAAGGTAGCGGAGGCTGAGCCTGTGTACATAGAATTACTGGCAGAATATAGCACACCCCAAGGCCCAATTGCAGGCCAGACAAAAGTAACTTTAAGAAACGAACATTTGAGTTACATAATCACTTGGTACTCGCTGTCCGTCTGTACGAGTTACATGTGGTATCGGCAGTTTATACAGAAACTGCCTCTCCTTTAAACACGTTGACAAATAATATCTATTTTAGAAGAAGAGAACATTAAATTGTAATTATATGTATATTGTTATAATATTCTTTTAATTATAATTACATGCTACATTTTATGCATTTAACTTTTCTCGCATCTTCGTAAAAATTCTAAATGAAGCAACGTTGATTAGCTCAACTCAAACGAGTGCAAAATTGGCAAAACATTATCCGAGCTTGTTTAAAACTTCACTCTCTACGAATACTTAACCATTCAAGTCCTCGTGTGTCTTTAAATCTTTTATTAAATTTTTTCCTTTGGGCTTTTTTTTGTGATTAACATTTTTTTTTTTTTAATATAGATAAAAGAATTCCAGAAATTGATTTTTTTTATTATAATAAATAACACATACGCTTATAATTCTTTAAAATTTGAACTGTCGATATTAATCGCGCCTCCGGACTTCTCACTTTGGCAACGGTCGGCACCACCTTCCTTCGGAGACACCGCGTACATTTTTCCGACTCCTAGCGAACCACAGCTAGTAGTTGTAAACTTACAAAACAATAAACTCTCTTAAATATAATTAATTGCGCTAACTTCCTACATATTTGCTAGATTATACTGCACGTACGACGTCCTCGCAAGCACGCCGCCGAAGGCAGGCTGCGAATTGGTCGACACCTCCTTATTGATCCCTCGTATATCCTTAAGGATACGTTTAATTCTTATATGCTACTTCTCTTAAACTACATTTTATCAACAGTGGCTTCCCATTTGATATATGCTATCGCAAGAACCTCAACCGTTACTCTCAATTTTTTTTTTCTTTTTTTTTTCCCCATAAAGAAATATTCGAGAACGTTGTAGCGATTGCAACTTTCATCTAACTAGGTAGCGAGAAACATACGGTATTGTTCTTCGTTTAAAGGTATCGTTATTTTCGTCGAATTATATGGAACGTGCTGTACGCGATTAGTTAATTAGATCCGTAATGAAAATACATGAAAATACAGCGTTTCAGCAGGACGCTCGGTTTGATGGATGTGCTCACACGTGGACATCAATTATTTTTCACGCATTCCTTATCTATACTTTCCAATCTTGCTGCCGCGTACACGCATTCTTTGAAATTATATTTTTTCTCACGTAACATTGCTTTCAAATATAAAATAACAGAGACTTATAAAACGTTTTAAAATGTTTAAAACTTTTATCTGAAACTCTTACGACTCGCACAACAACTTAGCTTTTTTTTTCATTTTTTTTAAATATTTTTTATAACATTATTTATCAGGATTAATAGGCAAAGGCAGCTTACTTTTTATTATAATTTTTCTTTTTTCGTCTAAACATTATTTGATTAATGCACAGTAATTACAACGTACCTAGTTGCAATATATGCAAATATATACAAAAATATAATGCAAACACTTTGATTTATCCTGTTAATTCGATTTGTTTATTTGCACATATAGCATGTATAGTAAATGTAACTTTATGTACATTATATATATATATATATATATATATATATATATATATATATATATATATATTCATATTTTTTTTTTTTACGTATGTATGTATCAATTTTTTTAATACGATGCTTTTAGTAAAAATTAATTAAATTTCAAAATTAAAACTGTCGAGAACGATATCGATAACGCTAAATAGTAATTACAGTCAAATTAAAAAGTTTATAAAAAAGTTAAATATTACAAAATTCTCCTATTAAAAAAAAATTGGTGTTACGCGTGAATAACATAATAACTTTACATGCGCAAGTAAATTTAATTCACGTATGAAGATTAGTGTTCATACGTTATTTAATATATGTTATGAATATTTCTTTTTAATATTAATTTTAAACAAACGGATGGCTATGAACGTTCTTATTCTCCTTAATTATTTTTATGCCATTTTCTAAGACGATCTTATAAAATCTAAAAAGACGAGCTTGAGAAAGGAATTTAACGCGATTACTTAAACAATAACATATACCTCGCATTCATAATTACAAGCTCGTCTCAAGAATTGTCTAATATCTATATCTTGACTATGAATACGGCCGACAGTTGATTGCATAAAAAAAAAAAGAAAAAAAAAAATTTCAAACATAATTCTTCAAAGCATTATACTTAATATCGATAATGTGATCGTCAAAAGAGGACCGAACCAATTCTCGCGTCGCAATCGGATTAAGATTTTCAATTCTTTTTTTCCTTTTTTCTTCCTTTTGCTCTATATATTTTTATACGTGAAAGTTAAATATTTCCAATAACATTTAACGTAGAGCGCTTAAATTTCCGCGGCTATCTCCGGCAAATAAATTCAACGTTAATTACCGTTCGAAATAGGAAAACAGGATTCTAAGTTCTCCGGATAATTGTACGATCCAGGTGTATGCGGATGTGTGCGTGTCGGTCCAGCGTGTCTTCCACGCGTATCCTCGTCGTGTTCAGGGCTCCCATTACTCATTTAATATGCAGGTACGGATCAGAGCGTCGCAGACAGAATAAGGATCGCAGTTGCTGCTGGGCCTCCTGTCCTCCAGATATCCTTTCTTCTCCTCGGCGACGCCGCGAGGAATGCGAATGCTGACGTTACGATTGGCGACCCCGGCGCTGAAGTCATGGATGTTGCTCGTCTCGCACTTGCCAGTAAGCCTGCGCTCGTTGTCCTTTCCTCCCCGCGGATCGTACGCCTGGATGTGCCTCAGGTGCTGCTTGCTGAGCTTGTCGATCGCCTTCTCGATCTCGGCGATGCCGTTCTCGCCCCGCATCGACTTCGTCGAGAAATTGGTGTGTGCA
Organism: Cardiocondyla obscurior; assembly: GCF_019399895.1. Lineage (NCBI taxonomy): Eukaryota > Metazoa > Arthropoda > Insecta > Hymenoptera > Formicidae > Cardiocondyla > Cardiocondyla obscurior. The sequence continues at coordinate 862,733 of NC_091891.1, read as the reverse complement.
CCGGCGCCGTTCCACGTGCCGTCTACTGGTTTCGGGTCCAGAGTCACGATCACGCCGTATTCCTCAGCGATGTGGTGCAGAAGGAATCGAGCGATCCATAGATCGTCCCCGGCGTTGATGCCCGTGCACGGACCGACCTGGAAACGTAGCAAAAATATAAGAAACGATGTACGTATAAAGAGAGGGTACTTTGCAAGAGGATGCCGCTTCTTTTTCGCTTGCCGTCGGCTTCGGCTACGCTTACCTGGAATTCCCACTGCGACGGCATCACCTCGGCGTTCGTCCCGGCGATCTTTACACCGGCGTACAGGCAGGCTCTGTAATGAGCCTCGACGATCTCGCGGCCGATCACTTTGTCGGCTCCGACGCCGCAGTAATACGGACCCTGCGGCCCCGGGAAGCCGTTCTTAGGCCAACCGAGCGGCCTGCCGTCGAAGTCCAGCAGAGTGTACTCCTGCTCGATACCGAACCACGGGTCCTGGTCCTTGATTATCTCCATCGCTTGGTTCGCCCGGTACCGCTTGTTCGACTTCGTTGGGGTTTTGTCGCTGTTGTAGGTGTCACACAGCACGAGCTTGTTGTTGCCGCGGCGAAAGGGATCGTTGTAAATCGCGACCGGGTAGAGGAATATGTCGCTGTTGGCACCCTCGGCCTGGTACGTCGAGCTGCCGTCGTAAGTCCACGTCGGCAGTTCTGTAAAAGGTAGATAATTGGGTTTGATTGTTCCGCATAGAAATATAGCGACGTGTTATTAAGGTCACGTTCACCGAGGCACGTCTTCCTCGGGCAAAATTTCAAGAATATATCCATTAACGTGCTTACCGGATGGGTGTTTCGGCACGAAATCCAAAGTCCTAGTCTTGCAACGTAATCCCTCGCCAGTACCATCGATCCAGATGTACTTCGCTTGAATCGCATTGTCCGGCTGAGGCAGATTGAGGTACTTTTGTAACAGAGACTTGTCCAACGCCGCATTCGGCGAATCCTTTAATATACTCCTCGACATCGTGGTACTGCCAAAGAAAAAAAAAAATATCTCAGATAAATAAGCAGCGAAGAAGAAGAAAAAAAATTTAAAGAAATTATCTCAATCATTTCTTGTATAAAAAAAAAATTATATATATGAAAAATAAATATAAGAAATTGGGAGAGAAATAATCTTTCAGAAAAAAAGCTTGGTATTTATAATACACAAAGCAAACTTTTTCTAAAGTCCTAAAAGTATTTTTAGAACAGAAACGAAACAAAGAAGAAGTTTGATTCCTAAAAAAGAAAAAGAAATCACTTAATATTAAATATAAAAATAATATATAATGGAATAAAATACTATCTAAGCACATAATAGATAATAATAAAAAATTTGCGATACGTTTGTATCATTAGAATTCAAATTCCTTACGCTTCGAGGAAGCAAAGTATATCGGAGTAGGCTTTCAACGGCGCTTTGTATCAAAATCTCCATATATCGATTAGAAATAAAACTTTAAAGAAAGAGAGAGAGAGAGAGAGAGAAAGAGGGAGAACAAAAAAAAAAAAAAGAAAGAAAGAAAAAAAAACAGGTCTCATCAGGGTTATTTATACACGAGGCGCGTTCGAATTATTTATAATCTCCGTCTGATCACACTCATAACTTATCACGATACCGCGATAACGCGTGACTATTTTTGCGGGGCTTCACCAGCGGCTGAAACTAAGAGCTTTTGAGACTGCTCTGTTGTTTAAATTCATGTGTACTCGTTGATAGAAACGATCTCCCGAGCGACGATAATACTCGGAGTTATATGATCTCGACGAGTCTTTGATATTTTAATGTTACAATGTTACAATAAGTGGAATTAGGTTCTTTCGCCAGTAAACCAGCGGAACAAAAAGTTGAAATTAATCGCTTGCGCGTCCCCAGCGTAGGTATTTGTATCGCGTGTATTTGCGAGAGGCACTTTCGTCGAGAAACTTGTTTTTCTATTGCTCGAGCCACTTTTTGAGAGGAGAAGGACCTCGAATATGTCGTCATCTCTTTCGATAAAAATTAAATTGATAAACGTAACGTAATAAGTAGAAACAAACAACTTACGAAAGAATTAAGTCGTCAAGAGACGAACGTACGTAAATAGAATTACAAAAAAAGAAGAAAAAAAAAAAGAGTAATAATAAACCGATATCAGATGTTTATTATAATAATAGATATCGTTTATTACGACATTATAGTAATTTTATTAATTGAAAGCGGTACGATATTGATTATAAAATCGTAAAGAGGCAGGCGTATTTATCTTGCAATGCTAAATTGACAATTTTATTTTATTTTATTTTATTTTAATTTATTTTATTTTTTTTTTTCCTTTAATTTCACAAAAGCTGAGAAGGCAGAAACGCGAGGAGGAAATTATTACATATTTAAGTAATTCTTTTCAGAGTACATTCCGAAGAAGTTAACACGTGCCCGGTTTGTGTAACGTTTCAAAAACTGCTAAAGTTTAGAAAATACTGTGACGATAAACGGAATGTTTGATAAGTACATACGTCAGTTGGACTTTTATCACTATTTTCTACAGTTTCTTTGTTCACTTCGAGCGACGCTTTTCAACATTTCTCGCGTTAATTTAAAGAAGCGACGTAAGTCTTCGCCGGGAATTTTTAAGACGCGTTATATCGAAATGACAAGTACAATTTCGTACAAAGTAGACTTCCGTACTTTCCTTCACCTTCTTACGTGCGCAAGGCATGTGTTTAATTGCCTTTTTCTCCGTTTCATCTGCCCGCTCCAGATACTTTTTTACAATCGGCGATTAACCTGTCGAGGAAGTCAGCAAATTATACGTTTAATCCCGTAACTGACCTTGTTGCATATTAAATTTTTTATTTTCTCCAAGATCCGTCTTTTTTTTTTTTCCCCTCCCCCTTCTTTCAACGAGGTTTCGACAAGTTCCATTGTTAAAAATGAGAACGTAAGCGAACGTGAAAGGTCGCGTCCCGATTTTCGGCGTTAAATATTTTATAGAATTTTAAATCAACGTGCTGTCGCATAAGCGGCACGTTTCCAGCTACTGGCGGAGAATATCGGGACATGATAGCCGCGGTGTGTCATATTTTTCGTGACATCACTTTATGTCCACATGCCAGATACGCGGATGCACGACGCACGTGCGTACCATTGGCTACTTACGGCGGGAACGGCGTACTGGGAATCGAGCAAAGGTCGCCGATCAGTCACGAACACATTCAATCCCGCGTCCAACGCGAGTTCAGCAGGAAGTACATTAACCTCGGTACTTATTTTCATCTTTCTCCGAGCTACGTGGGATAACGAGTGGAAATGAAAAAGATTCAAAAACGAGCGGCGCGCAGAAGAGAAACCGCGGCGCGGGGATTCCCCGGCGCGAAGATCAATTAAGGAACGCAAATAAATTGTTAACGCGGAAAGGCGAGTGCAAGAAAAAGTGGAAATTAATAAAGATCACCTAGCGAAGCCGATACATCCGTATTTTACGTCGCAGCGTAATCGAACGCTTTGATAAAATTAATTTCGGCGCGTAAAAATTATTTGCGATTTAATAACGGCTCTTCAAAAAATAAAAAAAAAAATTAAAATTGCACTCGTCGAGGTCCGATTGCACTCTCGAGCTGTCGATTAATTTTGTTATCGTTCCGCAATTGCGGCAAAAGTAGGCCAACGCTGGGCAAGTCATCGATTGAATTATTAAGACAGTTAATATGTATATGCATTGCACAAAAGTGACTTCTCGATCACACACACGACCGAGGAGATAACCCTCCAATATACCGCTCAATTTCTCTTTTGTTTTACAGATCTACATAATACGTACAAGATAGTATAGCCGCGTAAATTTTAAAAAGAAAAAAACACACATGCGCGCGCGGTTTTTATACGCGTAATAAACATAACGAATATATCTCTGAATCTAATTAACACATAATGTTTTCAAGCCACGAGTAAGATTAGAAAATTGATATTAATTTAAAGAGACGATTTTACAAATAGAAATTTTTTATTTTAATGTAGAAAATGATTGACAGCCTTTAGAGTTCGAGGTGGCCGTTGATTAACGCGAGTTTTCGGGCGAAAGACACGCGGTGGTAATTATGTAATTTTGCAATCGCGCAACCAAGCGCCTTGCCTCGCGCAGTTTAAATTTTAATCTACATTTTTATTCTATAAAATAATATATATAAGTGAGGTGGAAAAAAAAAAGATTTTTCTTTTCTAATTAAATATTATTCTGCAAATTAATTTTTCAATTTACACCTGCGCATCTTGGAGTGTGTACCGCATTCTTGCACTCCTTGAGATAACAATATGAGAATAAACAGATAATGGTGACAAAAAAAAAAAAAAGAAAGAAAAACATAGGCACGGCAATTGATTAATCGCGACAATATCGCGTTATCTATCGAAAACAATTTTTATGGTCCCCGAGGCAAATTAAATAATCTTACGAATCAAAGATAACGAGGTGATTTCGTTCAACGTGAATTATGCAATCGTCGAGGAGAGATTAATTGCAGAAAGAGGCTTGCCCGGCGTCGAACGTGCGCGAAAGAAAAGTTGGAAGTCGGAAGGTTCTCCCGCTTGATTGAGTTCGTCCGAGGATCGTTTTGATTCGCTTCTCACTCCCGACGCGACTTTTATGGCATCGGGCCTTGATTACAACACGTATACGGCGTACTGCGCGAGTGTTAGAACTTTAACAGAGCGCCTTATAATCGCGCGGTCACGTTTTCGAGGACGTTTATAAAAGCAACGGCGCGAAGCCACTAATAATAAAAACTCAATCGTCTCAGCCTTTAAATAAGAGCTTGACGAGGAAGAAAAAAAAAAAGGAGCTCCAACGGCGCCGGCCTCGCCACCGGGGAGAGAAAATATTTCGCTAATTTTTCCGCGCAGCGCGTTTACGCTAATAAAATAGAAAGCGGAATGATTCGCGTACGGGGAAAGTTAAATGTACTTCTAAATAATTCTCACCGCGATCGATACATCGGCTTGACATTGAAAACCTCAAAACACAGTTCGAAGTTCCACGAAAGCAGAAAACGTACGCGATTGAAACCGAGGGGGAAGAAAAGTTCGTGATCTTAGGGCTTTTTCTTTTTTTTTTTTATTTTTTCTTTTTTTTTTCCGGGACCGGTGTCCGAGTGTTTCTCGGACCTGTCGCCGCGCGTAGCCAAGAGAATCTTCGTGAAGGTTTTTCGGTGAAGGACCAGAGGAAAAATCCCGTTGCGCGCCCGAGCTCCGAGCGTAGCATCGCGCACGCATGCCTCGCGTGCCTCGCGCGTGAAGTCCCCCCGTACGTGGTGGGCACCACACCTATCTTTTCACTGCACCACCACGATTAAAGCCTACTCATCCACGCCGCTTGCACGTTGCATCGGCCGCGGAGATGCGGCACACGCGTCATGCCGCACGCCTGCCGACGACCGAGGACGGACAACGCCGCGATACCACGTGGCGGCCTGTCGTTTTTAATAAGGAGAAAGCCACGACGGCTTTAATTTGCCATTTGTTTTATGGCCCAATCAGTTTCAACGGTTACAGCGGTCTCGCGCGTGTCCGAAGAACGATAAATATAGAAAAATGACTTAAATATCGAATAAAGCATGACGAACGTCAGTCAAAGTGCTCGTTCGTTAGCTTTTTTTTATTTTTCCTTTATTTTTTTTTTTTCTTTTTTTATTTTATTAATTTAATTAATTTCGATTTATCGATATACTGAGGAAAAAAAAAGAAATTGTTAAACAGACTAAATCTTTCATTATTATTCAATCGAAGTATTGAATTGCTGTCTATTCAGACCACAATTTTCTTCAGTTTATTAAAAGTCTTCTCGTATTAATTAAATCCTGATCAATCGAAAGGTTTAGTTTTGTTTAATAAAAATTTCTCCAGCGTGTAAACCTCGAGATGACAGAAAAAAAAAGGAAAAAAAAAAAAAATTCTAAGATATGACATTGCATAAAATAATAATTTCCAAATGTAACCTATTGGAAGATCGATGCCAATTTTCGACAGCGCTTGATAAATTTAATCTTTCGAACTACGCATTTTTTTACCTAACAAAATTTTCTCTTTTTCTTTCCCAAAATCTATCCTGTATATTTTAACGACGTATGGCTACAAAGGACGCTGCTAACGAATCCAACGCGCACATACACCGAAGTAAATTCTACGTTCTCACGATCGATCGATTGAAAAATCAGAAACCGATCGTTCCTAAAAAGAATCTTAATTTCTACGAACCTGAAACACCTGCTGACGGTGATCCATGATTTCTGCTCAGTCATTGCGACACGCAGAAGCCTCGGCCCGCAAATTCTAACGAGAACGTTGGTGCTCATCGTTGTGGAATTTTGTTCCGCACGGGGTTCCGCGGAGGGAAGGAAAGGGAGGTGAGAGGAGAGAGAAAAAAAAAATATAGAAAGAAAGAAAGAAGGAAATCTGGATCTTTGGCCTTTTGCGCGGTCTTCGAGAGGAGGAAAGGAGAGAAAAAGTAAATGCGAACGAAAATAGAGGAGCACCGAGTAGAAAGCACGTGGGAGCAACGCACCCTGCGAACTGGTCGACGAGGAATGAGAGTGGAAGCATTTATATGAACGCTCTCCCTCCTCGACCGACGTCTGAGGAGGTCCGAGACACCGAGCACGACTTTTCGAAAGCCTCTTCGCGACGACGCGCGGAAGATCCGATGATAAAACGGGCCACTCGACCTCACCTGTTATCACCCACCTGATCGAACGAGCCCGCTTTACGCCGCGTGTAAATAACCCAGCTCTCGGCCGGAGAACGCTCGGCAAATCGGTGCCTTTTTCTCATTATTTCATCCGCGACGCCAACGAAACGCGAGAAAAGCGCGTACGGAAAGTACGAATCTCGTAACTCGATAGGCGGTTTATTAATCTCGAACAATTGTTTTTACTAGCTGTCATCGTCGAGGGAGCGATACGGATATAATTGATTCGCATCCTTTATCGGCAGTTAGCGGGTAAACTGGCGCGAATAGTTTTGCAATTAGCGCGTTAATTAATTTCACGACGCTGAAACGGGAGGATGAGGACTCCGTCCACGGTTGGTTTGATCTTTCTCGTTTCCGAGGGCAGACAGTAAATTATCGAGCGGACACTGTGGATCCATGTAGTTAACAGTCATGACTATATATCGACGTTCTAAATCATCGCATCGTTAATATTTCACCGCCGTCAGCGTCATAATTATTAGTGATTGTAAGGTTTTTTCTTCTTTTTTTTTTTTTTTAATATTCTTTATACTCAACTAATTACTTACTTTTATGAATAAAACAAGAATTTAAAAAAAAAGAAATACAAAATTTATACGACGGGCAAGAAAAAATTAATAGTCTCAATCTGCTTGGTTGTTCGCGATCGCAATTAAAATAAATAAATCGTAGCCAGACGGGCTGTCGAGATATTTTGTGGCTGAAACCAATTGGTCGAAACCACAATATGCAGGCGGAAATGACAGAGGAAAAATAAAACGTGTCGCGCGCCGCTTGAGATGTTTATTGAATAAAAAAATATTAATGTAGATAATGAAGCGTTCAAAGGAATATTTGTCCAAGTAGTTAATTGTCGTGAGAACTCTGTGCTAAAAGTGAAAACATGGTCATTGACTTCTGGAAGACTAACTGATGTCGTTTTTTTAACGTTCTCGTTGTGAGATTATATTAAAAAAAAAAAAAAAAAGAAGAAGAAAAAGCAACATTTGATAAATATAAAAAACAAATTATATTAAATTTAAGATGTAATTTTATTTCTTTTACCTATTTGTATTTTAATACTTATAATCTATAATCTTTCTTTAAAGTGTTTTCAAATTACACGATAAATGTGTACTTATTTTAACGAAAACACTTTTAATTTTATAACTTGTTCCACGCCAAAGAAGGCATTATCGCATTCCCTTTTTTTTTCTTTTTCCTATTTAAAGATTAAATTCACATCTCTTTTTTTTTCGTACATTGATAATTGTAAGATAAACCGAGTTATATCTTCCACACGTGACTAACGAACGTCATTGAACAGATTCGTTACCCCAATCAATAATTTGTTAAAAGCAGTTATTGCGTCAATGCGATTAATTAATCATTATGAATTTGTAGTTCGACTTTTCGTTTGTCATTTGAAATTAATTGCTTGTTTTTACGATTATGTTTCGATAAGCGTTATGTCAAATGCAAATGACTGCATTCCGGTGAAAGTTTTATTAAGCGATACCAATAAAATGGTATTAATTACAATAAATTAGTTACGTCTCGAACTTAAAGATTAATATCAATCGATCAAGAAAATAGAGTTTTTTTTTTTTTACTTTTTTTTCTTTTTAAAGAGAATGGCTGTACATTTCCATGAAATTTATCTCTTGGTCGATAAGATTACTTTACTCATCCGGTACTATAGTCACCGATGAACCTTCTTGTTCCATGCTTATACTGTGCTATTTGCTAACACATTGTCAATAAAATAGTAATCTACATATACATATAACAACTATAACTCCTTCAAAACGAGATTTAATTTTACTAAACTATAAATTATTTAATGCTAATCTAGCGAAGCTTTAAGAATTTTAAATTAAATAGATTAAAAGAAAAACTGTAATTTAGATAATATTTTTTAAAATAGCTTTTCGAATAAAAAAAATTAATTTCGTAATATTGTAGTATACCGGTGAAATTTTTTAAAGTGAAAAAAATAATTTCAAGTTCAAGAACTGTGCCTCGATATCGCTTAAATATCGCTTTATCGACAATCGTATTGATAAAGCACTGAACAAAGATTTACTTTCTTCTATGTATTACATAATTACGTATTAATTAGATAATAGATTCATTTCGAGTCACTGTCACGAGAGTTTAATAAGTCAAGGGCTCATAGTCGCGAATCCCTTTCGGAAAAATCGAATAATTCAGAGGTGACGCAACAAACCCTTGATGCGCAGGCAAATAAAAAATTTAAGACAAGTAAGAAAGTTCCATATCATTTCTAAAATTCTTAACCGTTAATGAGAGGAAAAAATAATTTTTACATCCAGCGTAAGAGCGATAAAAGAAGCTGCACCTATCGCGGGAATATTAACTTTTTTTTTCCTCGATAACAGTTGAGAATTTTACAAAATAATATGGGACTTATTCGTCTCAATAAAATCTATCCGCTTCTCCAGAAGTCCTTCGTAAAGTATGAAACACCGCATATAATATATTTATAATATTACTTCCAAAAAAAAAAAAAAGCTTACTATAATATTCCGCGCCTTTTCATTTTCGTCACGTTACATTGTAAATTTACGAGGTCGCACAAAATAAAAAGTATGGAAACAGGTAAAGCGTTCCACTGACCTACACTTGCCATCAGTCAATGGTCCTTATATACATCCTTCATTTAAGGAATTAACCCGATTCGAATATATCACTTCGCAAAAAAAAAAAAAAAAAAAAAATATATATATATATATGTATATATTACGGTCGAGCTGTGCTTTCGCGAAGTTAATACGCCGACAAGAGATCGATGTCTTATTTCGGGTCGCGGGATAAAATATCCCGTTAGAAAAATTTCGTTCACATCGATACACACTTAACGTCTTTATGCGTCGTATACGCGGATCTTATATCCGCTGCAAAAATAGCAGCCAACTGTAGATAGTCCGGTCGTAATCAATATTTCGATCGTTCGATGTAACATAATTATTAAAATATTGAAATATCGACATTTTGAAATATGTATTCAAAGAATTCGTTCACATATGTCTTAAATAATAATTATTTAAAATATGTAAAGTAATCGAATGACTTTTTGTGTCTCATTAAACGGTCGATTTTCAGGCGACTTAATTAATCAGCCTCGAATGCTTTTCATTTGAAAATTATAATTTCGACGCCTCGTCAGGACTGTTATTTTAAAACAATCTGAAAAAAAATTTATCAACAAATGACGCTCGAGATCTAATTGTAATAAAATGTTAATGTTTCTTTTGCAATTAAAAAGGAAAAAAAAAATTAATTTCGATAAAAAATGACGTAAGTCTCGAAATCGTTCTTGGATAAAGTTTTAATAGAATTTCTGAGAATTTCCGAATCTAATTGTGCGGGTGGGTTTCAGTTTGGGTCATGTTTTCAGATGAAAAGCCTCACGCTGAGAGTTACAGCCAGCGGGTGAAATTGAAAAGAAGCCATTGAAGTTAATCAAGAGCGTCAATTACGATTTGAATGGAAGACGCTCCCGTGCGTTTAAGGAATTTCAGATGCATACACTCCTTGTTCTTCAAGAATATTATACCGCGAAATAACGTGAAACGATCTATACTATTGCGATAATTTTCACGGTTTTTTTTTTCTTTTTTTACGCGTCTTATAAAGTGATCGAGTTTCAAGAACTTGTCTCGCGTCGTATGAGACAAAGATATCTCTTAGAAACGCTTGTAAAATTATATTTTATTAAAGTCTATATCGTTCGTTTTTTTATAAATAAAACATTAATGTGGGAGTAATGGTTCGTTACCGTGCCAAATATCCGGAGTGTACTATTTGTTGCTTCTCAGGGTCGAACGGACAATGACAATATCGTACTGACTATTCCCGGCACGTCGTCATCAAGGGCGTTACAAAGAAACCATTCCCTTTGTTATAATACTCTTCATCACTCCGATGAATTAATTTTAAATCATTAAATTATATAAAAAGCAAATTATTATTTGAAAAAAAGAAAAAAAAAAATAAAAAATAAATAAAATGCAGATTGAACGTCAAAGTTCATCGATCAATGAACGATGATTCGTTCAACACATCTCGTTACAAACGAGTCACTCGTATGCTAAATTAATTGACTTTACTTAAAAAAAAAAAAAAGAAAAAGAAAATTATCAAGTTAATTTTAAAAAATTCAAAATTAAAACGTCGAGTGCTTTGAAACTAACATTGTAAAAAAAATGTCTTTTAATGCGGAATTAATTGTATTCTGCAAATGGCTCAAGTGTACTATCAATTATTTATGAAAAGAAAACCTGTTATTTGCTGTACTGTAATCAAAACGCAATTTGCAGATCTTTGCCAAGTATAACAGTATACGTAATTTACGAGAATAGTATACTAATACATTTAAAAGCGCTTCTGTCACAAAGTGACAAATGCATTGCATAAATTCTTAATCAAACATATTTTTTTTTATTACTTTTATAAGCAGTTCGTTATTGTCATCGTCATCGATATATTTTATTCGTTGTATTCACACGAATAATTTTATTAAAATAATTTTATTAAAAAGAAATACTTGAGAACACGTCGATTAAAAATTTTACCGATCAGTGTTTCGAGTTTTGTACAGTCATAAATAAAATAGCGTGTCGTAATATCGAGTAAATAAATATATAAATTAATAAATTACGAAACGTCGCCTTTGATTATGAAACGTCTCTGTCACGTCTTGCGATAATTGCGAAATAATTGTAATAAAATACTAGCTATTGTTTTTTTTTTTTTTGCAAGTTTAATCGAATGCCAATAATAGAAGTCGAAACGTTTAGAGAATGCAATCATGTTGCCAAGCTGTGATTTTTATTGATAGACGTGCTCTTTTTAAAAGTCTATGTCTAATTGTGAGACACTTGCGTGTAAGTATGCACCAAGCCTGGCTTCCAAGAACTCTATGCGTTTATTTATTTTTAACATATGCAATTTATCTTCAGCGAATATCATATTCCCCCGTATGCAATGTCGCAAAATGTTGCGGGTTTATTTAAACTCATCGCCGCAAGAGCTAAGTCTGAATCGACATTGATAAAAAAGAAAAAAAAAACAAAAAAGAAAAAAAAATACAGATTTTCGTTATCAAATCGCTTTGCTCGTACTACTCGCCAGCCAGATTATAACATAAAAACTATTAAAAAGATTTTACCAAAGCAGCGAGCGATATCGATTACTTTTATTCCTCTTCGCAAACAAACGGGAAGTCAAACGATGCTTTAATACGATTCAATCTTTACAGAAACGTGTCGTTCATGCGTCGTGTGCCAGTTAACGATTAATTAACTATCACAGAATACGCGCGCAAGGATGACGTTGATCAAAAAGAAAAAAGAAACAAAATAAAACAGAATAAAAACCAAAAAAAAAAAACGCGAGCAGGATAAAGCAAGACAAAGTCGTCGCCTATGGTGCGCGAAAATTAGAATTGATATGGAAGGTAAATACCTCGCGGACTTTTCCTTTTCACTGCTGTCGAACGGGGTTCATCCGCGGGGGTGACACTTAGCACTGTGCAAGAGATACGGACGTACTGCCAGATGCAAGTTGGCACCGCGGGCCAACGCGTGTGCGGCCGTCAATGACGACGCATGTAGGTATACGTAGTCCACGAAAATAGTGTCGCGTACAAGCGAAAACTGCATCGAGCGCGCGGAACGTTACCGCGGGCACCGACGGCGTGCACGACGAAGAGGTGCGTCATCCACTGGGCGCAGGGGGGCAAGAACGCAGGCCTACCCTTCTTTATACACCCCCTACCTTTACGTTCGAGCGCACTTTCGCGGTATGCACCACGTAAGTGCATCGGATCGCGTTCTCTTATTAGATAAATTTTTTTTTCCTCATTCAATGCGCTTCGCGTTTGCCAAGAGGAAAAAGAAAAAGAAAAATTTCCTCCCGCGGCACCTTCCGAGTACTAGACTTGTAAATTTTTAAGATGGCACACCGCGAGATCTCGGTCTCATTTTCAGTGAACTTATGGCTGTTTTATAGATTCATAGAACCGCCGACGGTATAAGTTCGAATATTTCGAGTTCGTAATTAATATTTTCGAGCTTTCGCGAAGGTAAGCTTGAAGATAGAATTCCGCGAGTTCTCAGTACCCGCGGTATTCTATAAATCTTTCGATATTGCGAATCTGTCGCTTAATAAACCGTTTACGTGCCCGCAGGCTACTTTGGAGATTTACGAGCTACGATTTGTTCATCGGCTACGCGGGGGGTGGGCTGCGATCGCGCGGCGATCCTCGCGCGTGATCTCGCGTTAAAGAAATCTTTCGAGGGAGGTAAGGTCAGCGCGCTTAATCGCGGGGTCACGGCAGCTTCCCCGTTCATTCGCATTTCGGGGATGTGGCGCGCGTCAGCCGCTTATTAAGCGCGCACATACTCGGCAAAGCGACTTGCACCGCACGCAGTGACACATAATTTGAGTGGGAGTGACGACAATCGATTGTGCGATTGTGACGTTGACATCGCCATGGTGACACGCGAAAACAAATACGTATGATCGCATAGACACGCTGACCCACAGTAAGCCTCACGAGTTCAGTGTGTCACGTATGCGACAGAAAAGGACCGAGTTCTCCAACCCCCGATCTGCACGAAGAAAGTGACGAAAGCGCTCGGTAGCGACGAATTTGCAGGTATCGAAAGGAGGAAAAAAAAAAAAAAGAAATGGAAAAAAAAATTCGAGGCCGCTTGTTTCGCGGCAATTTGGCACGCGTCCAGATTAAATTAACCCTCTTCCTTCGGATATAACTTGGATTGAAATCCACGCTTGCCGACGAATATTTTACAAAATTAAAACACGATCGTTTATACCGCGACGAATTATATCATTATGACTTCTTTCTGTACTTTCGGAAAGCTTGAAGGAAATTAAAACAGTATTTTTTTTTTATCCGAAATTTAAATCCCTCGATCGCTGAACGCTGGAGATTTATGGAGAATTATCTTAGCCGTATTTCGACTTTCTTTCAGTTATTTTGCATACTTGACTGTCGTTCTTAAGCACGTAAGACGTGGGAGATGATTAAAATTCTCGAGCCTGTTCAGGTTTTCCTGCTCGATCGTTATCGCGTTCGTCAAGTTCATTCAATCTTGCACTTTCTTGGATTCGATCGTTTTTAGGAGTACGAACGGAAAACACGTGTTTCCTTCTTTTTTTTTGTACGTTATTAAAAAAAAAAATGGTGCAAAAAGTAGCTTACCTGGAAATAGCCCAGATAAGCTACTTTTATCGATAAATTTATGCCAATGTTTCGTGTAACGCCACTCTACTAGGACACAATTGCGCGACCCTCGTGTTACCTTGACCTAAACTCCACAGTTCAGTATGTCACGTGCGCGAAATGGATCGAAACCGAGTTCAGTATTCTCCTCTTTGGACGTGAGAATTTTCTTTAATCCTCCACCGAGCTTATATTTTTTTTAATCCTTCTCGTAAATCAAAATTCGTTTTTTTTCTACTCGAAATTTTTCTTTTTTTTTTTTCTTCTTTCACAATTTTTTTTTTATTGCAATTAATATATTTCAGTTATTCCTCGCAATTGATATCTTTCTTTTTTTAATTACTTTCTATTTTTTTAAATAATTCTACTTTATATTCACAGGAACAATAGTTCTGTACGTGCGAGTGCGGAACGAAAAATTACACGTGGAATCTGTTCTTCAGCTGGGTAAAATCACAAATCATGCGAGGCAAATTGTGATTTATTAATAAATATGTCATACATCGTGTTACGACGATGGGACAAATTTATCGATTTTACTCCGTAATTAAATCAAGTTGTCGCCTGTACATATGTTTCCGTTGTAATTCATTACCGAATTAATAAATATTCATTATTATTATCCTTCTCTATGCGTTATTTACGACTTTAATCATAATGATTCTAATATCAATTAATAATTAACACACGTACAACATAGTACAAAATAGACGCAGCAACAGTTTTCAGCATAGCGATACGTTTACGCACATACGAGACAAATACGCAATCAATCCTGCTTGTTTACCAAAGTAATAAAAGTTACAATTATTATCATAATTATTTTACACGACGGGAATAAATAAAAGAAAAAAAAAACAGAAAAAAAAAAAAAAAAAAAAGAAAAAAATTTTCCATCTCTCGATAATAAAAGAAAAACAAGAGCGCTGACGCTCGACAACATATTTTCCATTGGGGCCAGTTAAATCGAAATCAATCAATTAGAACGATATAACCACGATCGAGTCCATCTACGTGCGCAAGAAAACGGAGTAAACACATGTAAGTGCAAGTATACGCGGAAAAACGTACCGTTACGAATAATAAGCAGGTGAGGCGAGAGAAACCGATATCATTACGTGTTTACATTCATATGTTAATACGCGCTCCGTAACATCCTATGTGCAACAGTAATATTTTTTTTTTTATTTGTTTTTTACGACACCTTTAACTGAGAACCGCGGGACAATATAGCGCCCCGTTGTCGCTTACATATAATGGCGAGTCGAGAAATTAACAGACACCGGGAAAGGAAAAAAACGATCTACGCCAATTTTCCCAGCTCGTTACATCCGCGTTTGCGTCACGGCCGGCCTGCTGTCGCATGCGATCGTAAACGGTGACCGGTGCGCGGCAATTGTTTTTTTTTTTTTTTTTGTACGAATTAGCGGTTGATATAATGATAAATCATTCCAATTATTAACATATCTGGGCGCGGCGCGCGCGGATCTGCTCCGCGACGCTCTGTATCTGGCGCATAAAGCTTTCATAAGATTCGACATTTTTTTTTTTTCTATTCCCGCCAGCGATGTGGGTCAGTGTCGGCTGGCGCGGGTGGTTAGGTTCATTTACTTACGGCATGTTGCAAGAGATCGCCCTTGTATCGCGCACCGTGTGACGAAATAGCTTATCGAGAAAATTAGCATTTGTTAAATGTTTTTGTGGAAAAAGAAAAAAAAAAAAAAAGGGGAAAAAGAAAAAAAAACCGTATCGCAAACACGTTTGCCGATGTATAACGCATTCGTAAAATGTTTGTAATGTGCCGTATTGTTACGCTCGCGGAGAATGAGTCTTAATTGTGGAATGCAATACCCGCGAATTTCCTTTTTGACGAAAGGGACGTTTTTGACAAACTCTCGTTGTCAAGGAAGACTGCTGTCTTTAACAGTTAGAGCTTTAAAAAAATATAATATTATGTTTCTTTTCCTTTCTTTCTTTCTTTTTTTTTTTTTTTTAATATATTTGCGCTGTTTTGTGGATAATTAGGAAACGTAAAAATAACTCCTACATTTCATGTGGACGCAACGATTAGCGAATAATTAATTCATCAGCATATCCAATGCCTAACAAGGTAGCATACATGCCGACGCTTAATTGGCACGTGAAAAACGGAATAAATGGTAGCTGATGTAAAGAAGAGTCACACCAATTTACTATTATGAACAATACTGCATGACATAAGACCGCCGCACGTGCGAGTCTTGAAAAGATTCATAACGTAGTTGATACTTTGAAAATGATCTACTTCTAACCACTTTAGCTTCGTATTCTGGCATAATTAAACTTCACGGCAATTTTCCGGCCGAGTATATGAATTTTCAACTTCAACGGATATTGCAGAATAATTATTTAATTAAATAATCTACATCCAAACGCAAGTTTTCTTTTTAAATACTATAATAAAGCTTATAAATTTTAATTTACAATTTTGTGGTTTAATTTTAGAAGAGAAGTTTAATATTTTTTTTTTTTTTTTTTTTTTTGTAACTGGTCTATAATATTAAACATATTTGTGTTACATTAATCATAAATTCTAATAGTTTCGTATACATAGATAAATAATATAGATATAAAATATACGAACGCACAAAGCGTAACTAAATGCATGATTCATATCAACACCTTGACTTTGACCACGTGAATTGCGAGTGTTTTCTTTCATTAAAGAAACTACAAGCTTATCCGACAGCGAGAATAACGAGCGAGAAGTGTTTTTATAAATTACTCTTTTACCGATTAAATAATCATAATAAATTCACACTTGATCGTAACGCGGAAAGTTTGCGAAAAAGTAATAACGCTAAAAGAATTTAGAAAACATATTTCTCTTCTACGCTGCGTTGTGTATAAAAATTAAATGGAGTAATCCATCAACGCTTCAACTCATTTTTTATCAATGCGTATTGAGATAAGTCTAGACTTTAGTCTAAAGTAATAAGAAGAACACTTATAATTTACAACATAGAGTTACGAAAAACGACTTTAAAAATCTATTTAAATAAAAAAAGAAAAAGAATATTGCTACGTTTGAAATGCATTTCCGCAACAGTTTCATGAGAATTTGTATCGATTGTTCTAATTATGTTTTATTATTCTTTATCAATACTATGCTATTCAACAAATAGCACCATTTTTAGATGATTTAAAAGACTTTTATCATTGAGCAACATTTCAATGCCACGTTTTTTTTTTTTTTTTATCGACATAATTAAGCCTCCATTTATTTTACTTACAATATCATAAATATCTTGCATAATGTAGCGGTAGTAGATAGAAGTATGAATTAGAAAAATGTTAAGAAGAACACTTATACTTTAAATAATAAAAAATATATTATAAACATTTGACTTTCGCGGTTTTAAATTTGGAAACTTTAAAAATTCACTTTGTTCCCTCATTTTAATCATTAATGGACCATTACCAAATAATTTATTACATCTATAAAGACCCTTTTTTTTCTCTTCAAATTAAAAACAAGTTTTCTTTACTAATTCAATCTCCATAATATCTATACTGTTTTTAGACAGATCTCTAAACATGTCCCTTTCAACAGAAGTGCATTTCTCATTTAGCTCGACAAAATAATTACCTTCAAAGTAATTACCTTCGAAAGTCAGAATCTAAAGTCCACGCGATAAAAAAAAAAAAAAAAGAAAGAAAGAAAGAAAGAAAAAAATTCAATCCCTATCACACGGCATATTAATAACGTATCGTTTTGCAGTTCTAAGTTTACTGATAGATATTAAATGTGCTTTTAATTAATAAAGCTGTCAGATTATTTTCGTATCGCGGAAACCGGCCGCGAGAAGCATCCTCTCGAGGGACTCACCTTTGGTTGGTCCACAACTAGATGAGGGTTGCTTACGCGAACACTTTGCCGAGGTGTTCTAGGACGTTACTACCGCGATCTGCAATACTAGCTCGGTGGAGGCTAGCTCGCGATTTATGTAGGGAAGCTTTTCAGCGCAAGCGTCACCTCCCGCTGGCCGGTTTCCACCTCTTCGTGGATGGGCATGATTATCCCCCACGATCGCGCGTCCATCGTAAATCGTTATGTGTCGGAAATTCTTCTCGCGATTGCTCGGCGAATCACGCGGAAAACCGATGCGGGAGAAAAATCGAAAGGCTCAAGATCCTCGCAATTACCCATCGCGAAATGGAATATTCGCGTAATTAAAGGCAGATATATATCTATCTAGGTCAGAGTGTTTTTGTATTATTAAAGATCCTCGCTCTTTATGCGACAATGCATTTCTCGACGCATCGTCAAGGATCGATAAACATTTGTGATTTAAAAAAAAAAAAAAAAAAAAAGAAAAGAAAAATTTCTTTATTAATTTAAAGAATAAAAATACTCGGATTTGGATTTGGAAATTTAGATTTGAAAGATTCATAAATTTATGAATAATTATGTATAATATACATGTGACATAGAAATATCTGGCTACCGACTTTTATTCAACCCTTTTTTTTTAATTACCTTATTTAGGAAAAAAAAAATAAAATAAAATAAAATAAAATAAAAATTTACGTGCTTTCTGTTTCTCAACAATTTCCTATCAGCTTACGCCAAAGATGCGCATCGCGTTTGAATATAATTCTTACAAGATCGTCGATACATATCAAAAGCAAAAGCTCTCATAGGGAATACCAACGATCTATGTTCCAGATCCAGATAATACGTTTCACGAGGCCATTTAAGAAAACATCTCAACGCTTAATTGTCATTCAGAGTGCCTCTTCTGTTTCAGCAGCGAAGCATTTTCTTTAACTGCACTAATTGCAAGACTTAAAGGCCGTTGAAACGTGCAAGCGGAAGGTAAACGGCGAACCAAACTTTGCACGCGGCGACAGATCAAGTGGACGCGCTAAACATGAAGCTGCGTTAATAAATATTAGATAACGCGTGATTTCGATTGTGCACGTCGAATCTAACGTCGTTTATGCAAATTCGAAACGCTGCATTATGTTTCTTCCTGTTGCGTAACGTTCGTGCACGCCGTCGTGATTGATATCGTCAGCAACGTTGTTTTCAATGATTCGCGTGCATCCTACAAGTACGACTTCTCAGATGAATTCTTATCTTCCTTTTAGTTCACGACCATATACAGATATCTAGCGTAAAAAATCGACGCTACATGTGCGTTTGATCTCATATTTTGTTAGCTTAAAATGCTGCGCTTGCTAAAAATTCGAGATAAGACCTCCCATATCGCTCATAATGCAAGGAGATTACTTTCGCATCGCGCCCGAGTTCCTTTCGTTAAAAAATAAAAACATCTCAATTAGTATTATTCGGCAGAGTTTCGTTAGTTTCGTTATTTTATTTCGATTCGTCCGAGCGCTCGCTCGCGTCCTACAAACGTTTATTAATTATTGCGTACTGAAATTAACTTAAAGAAAAAGGTTAATTTAATTTAATTTAATTTAATTAAACGCGATATAGAAACTTTTCTATTGGGAGTAAATTATTTAAAGACGTAAATCTAACCGATTTGTGCACGAAAAGGGAAAAGTGGCTGCTTAGCTGAAAACTTCGTTGATGGTAATTCAGCGAGATTCAGAATTTTATTCTAAGCTGAAAAATTTATAATTTATACGGCAGTGGTTTATTTAAAAAATATTAAAAAATGCCCAGCTACCTACAAGAATTTCTTTTTTCTTCTTTTTCTACGTAATGCTATTCACACGAGATGTTAACGTAAATCAAACCGCAGCAACTCGGATCGTACCGCAAAATAATGTTCTTTATTCTTCAAGGAGAACCAGCCCATATCGACATTATATTATTTAACTCGCACAAGAAATAATCTGTCTGTTTTAGAAAGAAAAAAAAAAAAAAAGAAAAAAGCTACGTGTTTTAAGTGCACGAAAAAAAATTCTCACCCGAGGAGACTATCTCTGAAAAACGTTAGCACTGCATGAAAAAGAAATGTTTTCGGTTTATTAAAAATTTCCTCGCGCTAACTAAATCTAAGTTAGTTGAAAGGGTCAGTTTGTTTGGGGGGGAAAAAAAAAAAACAAAGAAAAATCTTCTTTCCTCAGCGCGCGGAAGTAATGCGTGTAAAATAAATTTCAGTGCCGCGGTATTACACACTTCTACGACGGCCGTGACTCATAAAAATGTGACAAACAGCCACAAAAGACAGAGTGGGAAAGAGCAATTAATTCGTTTCATTGGATCGGAATAATTAACTGAATCATTTTCGTCGTTGCGTGCAGCGGGTGTTTATCTACGTTTCGAATATCGTGACCAATTTACGGTAACCGACGGCGGATGCTCTGGCCGCGGGCAAAAAAATGAATTTCAAGTTTGCGCAACCACCGTTGATTGTTAATGATCTCGTCAGGGTCGCGCTCAGGCCATCCTAATGCGGACATGCATGCACGCAAATACACGAGCACCGTCGCGCTCCTTGTGCATCGGAAGCTAAATCGTGCGGCAAATTGCCGATCAAGCCGATTACCTAGCGGCCGCGCGCTCCTCTGTTGTTTCACCGATTTTCAGTGTAAGTTTTCAATAAAAGCCCTTAGCTACTCCGTAATATACGCGAATCAATCGTCCGCATTGAATTAAATCAAGTAGACAAATAAGACAATCGACATCGACGCGACGTCGAAATAAACTTCAGGGATACGTTCCGAAATTTCCTTCGCGAGGGAAAAATTTTTTACTCGACGCCCGCTCTGAGTCTACTTTTCGAAAGCGGGGAAAAAAAATATTTCCTCGCCGTTCCCGAAGCCGTGGCTTTAAAAATTGGCTTTGATAAGCTCGCGCCGCGTTGTGCTTTCGTTATCAATTGCACGCGAAGTCGGAGAATTCTCGCCGGCGCTGCGTATCCGCGCCGAAGATGGAAAGGAAGACGGATAGAGATAAGTATAACGAAACGCTTCCGTCGTCGACGTTATCACGGACTCTCGAGAGGGGGAGGGAGGGGAGGATAAAATCGAAATTGCACCGGCTTTTTGTAGGCCACCGGCGCCGAAAGAAAAATTGGGGGAAAGTACGCGGACTCACGAGGCACGGGACGTCGGTTATATATTTAGGGGGAGGTGGACCTTCAATTAGATGGCTCATTCCATCACGCGATATATCTACCTGTCTCCCCAATTTGATAAATGGATTTCTTTAAGGTCACACATATCGAATTAGCCGGTTAATGGGCGCGCTGTATTTGTCGCGCGTTAACCGCGTCGTCCTCAACGCGCGGAGGAAATCCGCCATTCAGAAGCCCCCTCAGCTGGGAACACCGCGCGAAATTCCCTCCAAATTATTATGTAATCGCGGCGCATCAACACACGCGGCTCGGCCGACCTGGGGACGCGATTGACGTGTAACGTCGTGCCACCGTGATAACGTTGTTCATTATCGTAGCTCGAGGCACCACTAATTCGGAAAAGCGTAACTTGGAAACGCGATGGTCTCCGCGTAACGAAAATCTCAAAGTAACATCGAGCGGATATTATTTGTAGAATATTTCGGACGCACGAATTGCGTCACTCGAAAGATTTTAATAATTAAAAAAAAAAAAAAAAATTGTAATTGTATATGTGACTGCGTTTTTAAACAACCTGGTAATTATAATTAGTGAAGTACATTCTTCAACATTTTCTTGAAGAAAAAAAAAGAGAAAAAACGTATCGAGACGGGGTTTCGCTGGCGCAAAATTGCGCCTTAATGCAACATTATATGCGTAGATATGCGTATACGCATTAGAGAATCACTCAAGTAATCAGGGTATCACGCATTACTGTCGATCGAGATAGCGTGGCCGCTTTAACCCTCTCGCGCTTAATGACGGTCATTTTATGAGCCGCAATCATTTTTATGAAAGATTTTAGGTCATAGAAAAAAAAAAAAAAAAAAAATAATTTAAAAAATAATAAAAAATTAAAATTAATTAAAACACAAAGCCGGAAGACTACTTTCTTCACGTATCCGTGTATTCGCGATATTTAGAAAATATTTCATCACAATAAAATTAATAAGGCGGTCCGATTCCGAGAGCGAAGACCGAGCCACGTTACCTCACGTAAATTAAGCTACCGCGCGATACAATAAAATTTACAGGATATCGGTTGTCGTACTCACCAAAGTAGCACGCCATCGCGCACGTTCCTCTCGATCCCATTACCGTCATTCTCATCTCGTTAACACCGCCAATTGATGCCGATTCTGATGCCGACAATGAGCCCCGTGCCTCGCGTAGATACCAATTTCGGGTGAGCACACGCGACGAACACGTCCACGTAACAATCCACGCGAGCATATTTTCCTCGGACCGTTTCGCGAAACCGTTAATTCCCTCGCAGGCGGAAAAACCGAGAAAAAGGCGTAAGCGAGAACGCGCACGGTTCGATGCTGTTCGATGCGACGTGAATTGGCGCGAGCAAACATGGCCGCCTTGGCGTCTGACCGGTTGCCCACATCGCACCGCTCACTGTCAGAAATGGCGTTCGTGGCGCTGCGACGGCGACTTGCGTACGTGATCGTGGCGTCGTGTGCGTCGGATCTCATACAAAGCGCGCGCGTATATGTTTCCGCGTAGCATCGGTCACCGAGGTGAGGATCGCGTTCTACTATTTTCTACACTCGGCGATCGAGAGAGGGAAGTTACGTACGCCAGCCGCCGTCGTCACTTGTCACGACAAACGCCATATCTGCCTTCTGTTTTTCAGCGTACAATCGAATATTTTCGGTCGCAAACAAGCGCACGCAGTTTCGCTTCGATCTTCATTATCTAATAACCTTAAATTAATCGAAGATGAAACAATTGATACAGATAATGTAATTAAATATTAAGTCCTAAACGACGATACATGAGCTTTACAATAAATATAATGTAAACTTTTCAGGATTTTTTTTATTATCTTCGCGCAAACGGAGATGGAAATAATTTTTACAGCACACGCGAGTATTTTCATATACATTTCCTATTTGCCGTGACAAACTTCATTCGTGCAATTTTCAACTGCGGAAGGAAAAGCAAAAAACGAGCGTGTAACTAAATACTCGGCGTTATTTAAAGAACAAGTATATCTATTTCCTTTGTTGCTTTAAATAGAGAATAAACGAGTAATTAGCGCTTAAGTTACGCTCGTTAGTGCGAAGAAAACACCGCTGTTGTTGTTAAGCTTACGATCAAAGTCTGGCTAGAGTGAGTTTCATCAGATTCAAGTATATCGTATTTTTTTTCTCCTTGCAAAGAATTTTATATTTAATCATCTCTTCGTCAAACAGACGTTAAAAAAACATAAGAAAACGATTAAAGAAGTTTCATATTGTATGTAATTGCGTTTCTATCTAAATGAGCTGCTACGATATACATACATATATATAAATATGTCGGTCTTTTCAGAATTAATATCTCATAATTAATTCTACCTCGAAATACTCCAGCAATTTTTATCGATCGGCAACAAAATGTTTAATCTTAATCCTTTTATTCTAAGTGGTACACGCGCGTACCACAAACACTTTTAATTACTAAAAAGTTATAACATGCTTTACCGACAAGAAGAAAAAACAAATAATAATATTTCACCAAGCCAAAATTTTGCGTAATTGCTGTAAAATTATTTAGGATAAATTTAACATTCTATTTAAATTCAATTAAACAGCGTTTTCAAAATATTTAAGAGGTCAAGGAAAAGTTGATAAAATAAATCGGCGAGATAAATCCAGCTGTCACACTAAGATAATTGTGCGTAAAATTACATATAAAACTCGAGGCTACGATCAAAGTATTGCTGGAGTGAGAGTTTAACACGTACACATTATTCTTCTGCTACATATACATTTAATGTTCACTTAAATATAAATCATCTTGTGAAATCATAATGAGTATGTTGAGTTCGTACATAATTAATTCATACTGTATGCGAAGGAAAAAAAAAAAGAGCTAAAACTGAATTTCTGAAATTGCACCGATTCATATTTTGTGCTAATTTCATATATTTTACGTTATGAATATAAATTACGTTCTCCCGTAATGCAACGTTACAAGTAATATGTAACGAGATTGCATACAAATTTGCTATTTCCAAAATTAACTATTTTTTAAAAGATCTAAGTCTTCTAGAATGTGGAAATACACGTGTAGATGCAATACTTTAAAATATTTCCTTAATTTATTATCCTCCTGCCCATAATTTACTTTTTCCGAAGAAAATAGACATTTATATGTGCAGATTTGACCTATATTGACAATAAATTCAAATAATATTGAATTGGAAGATAATGTTTTTTTTTTTTTTTTTTTTTTTCTTTTCGGAAATACATATATGGTTTACAGCCTTTTAATCCGCAATATTTTTAGCTTATTCCTTTTCTCCCAACATTATATATCAAAAGTACATGCATAGCTATAATTCATTTAAGCGAGATAAGCCAATAAAAGTGCTTATAATTTAATTAAATAAAGATATATTGTATATTATATCGAAATATTTTTGATATTTTACGTCATTTCGATTTAATCCCAAAACAACTACAATAATATAATGTATCGTGTAACCAGTACTGGACTTCAGTATTTAAACCGTTATCAAGTTGAGGGAAGACATTCAATACTAATATATTAATATAATTACATACGCTACAGTAAGACAATATTTGTCAAAGAACATTTAATCAAATATTATTTCTTCTAATGGAAAAGGCGCGAGAAGAAAGAAAAAAAAAGGTATATTATCAGTTTTATATAATATTGTAATGTGCTCTAGTATTTTTAAAATGCTAGCAATGCTTTAATTCTCTCGTAATTGCATCACTAGCTTATTATGTTATTGCAAAGGGGAATTATTATATAAAAAGTAAAAGTTAAAGATAAAAATACATTTAAAGACATGTTCTTTTTTTTTTTCTTAAATTGTGATTCTGAATAAATATTAAGTCCAAACGTTGATTTGAATAACTATACCACAACAGCTAGTATATAGAATGTTGGGAGAACATTGACATAATTCATAAACGGTAAGATTAAAAGACAAAAAGAGATGGAAAGTGAGATATTCCTCACAAAGTCAGCAATTTGTTTCAGGCTGAGTTGGTTTATGCAGTCCGTTGGATGATGTGAATTCCGCTATCTGTGTGGACAGGTGACGACAGCTCGCCAACCTTCAGTGCAAATGCCGCCTGTTCGAAGGGTTTCTGCATTGCGCCGCGACTAAAAGGTCCGAGGTCTCCGCCACGTTTTGCCGAACTGCAATCGCTATACTTGGAGGCGAGTTCAGCAAACGTTGCTTTGCCAGATGCAATTTGTTCTCTATAAGCTATTAATAAAAAATACTTTTGTAATAACTAGCACGATAAAATGTCACAGAATATTCGGCGAGTAGTTGACTATCAAGCAAAACCTACAATTACTTTATAAATTTGATATATTGCATTAAAATAAAAAATTTTAGCCCATTTTATTTTTTATTGATAGAGACAAAATCTAGATAAAACATATATTTTCAAATTAATTATTAGAAACAAATAAATATTGCATATAATCTGTTCCTATTTTAATAAATGAAATCATTTCATATAAATAATAGCAGTAATTAATACTTGTCAATAATAAAAAAAATATTTAAAAAAATTAGTAGGCTTACATTTAACCAGCTCAAGAGCTTCTTCCTTTGACCTAGTAATATTCTCTTCTCGCCAGGAAGAAGGTCGTCGGGAACCTGAATGCTTCACAAGTAGATGAGAGCATTGTACTTCTTCAGGTCCATCAGGTTTGCCATTGCCAGATGGATCTGCAGGCTTATCTGGCCTATCCCACTGACTTTCCTTGGTATAAATATTTAAATAATAATGTTGACCTATAACAATTTCATCTATTTTAGACTAAAATCTAAATATATTAATACCAAGTTCTTTTTCAAGACCATGTTCAATATTAAATAATCTAAATCATGATCATATTTGAGAAACTAGAGAGCATGCATATACTTGCTAATTTTAAAGAAACATAAATAGATTAATTAAAAGAACTACATCTTCCAATCACATTGGTTGACGTACAAAATAATAAGAGCAACCATGTGGCGATTTCTGAAAAGTTTACATGATTAACGAGGCATTCTGCAATAAGCGATAAATAGCATGAACAAAAAATAAAAAAAGGAAAAAAAAAACGATTAATCAATTGATAACGAGCGAGATTTATCTCGAGTTTGCCCAGAAGAGCTCGGAATGAGACGCCGACTAGCCGTCTCCAGCAGCCGTATTCGAGCCGCCGTTCGATCTTTCGTCTAAAAAGTCCTATCGATCGCGTTGAAGGCGCTACGCGGAAGGGGTTAGATTGGATTAGATCTCAACGAGATTGGACGCGATTCTCGCTGCAAATTGCAATCGGCGAAACGACGGCGAAGTGCCATACGTTACGTGAAGCTCCGCAAGCCTCGCGCCGGCGAGAAGGAGACACGGTTGCGGGCAGAGATCGCGACTCTACGTGGGCCGGCCGGTCGCAAGATCGTAAAAATATCGGCCACAACGTACCGGTCGATCTGCTGAGGCGTTTCTCCCATCCTGCTGGTAGCTCCTCGTCCGCCATTACCGCCGTTGTATTTTCGAGCTGTTTTGTGGTCTTTGCTTCTATCTTCCCCGGCACTTGGTCACGTCAAACACCGCACGCCGCCATCGCGCTGTACCGCCGGCGCGGCCTACCAACCGTAACCAACCTCCGAGTCGGAGCCTCCGACGAGTTTGGCGGGTGGAGGCGCGCTTGGGGAATTTCGCGCGAATAATCGACCAAACAGCTGCGAGATAATCGCGCGAAAGGGACCTGAACGTTGTAACACCGTCACATTGGTCTTTTGCTCCGGTCTGCTTTGTCAGACGTGTGATATTAATAGTTAGGTTATCTTTCACGACAAAATTCTGTCGTTTTTACGTGATTTCGCGCAACGTGGGATATTTTATTTATGTATTTTGTGGATCACGTACAGGAATATCCGATAACATGACGGTCAGAACGCTTTTACGTTTGGGCGATGCGGCAAATAGATGGTACAATAAACTTTCTTTAGTATAAGATCGCTCTTTTTTTAAATTAATTGACTTATTTCACGTATCTTTTACCTGTTGCTTAAATATTCAATTTTTGAAAGATTAAAACGTAAAAAAAAATATTTTTGAGCTTTAGCACCCCAAGCTTCTTAAAGATTATGGAAATTAAGATATTGCATCTAAGATATTATGATGAAATTTTCTTCAAAGTTAACTAAAAATAATTTTAGAAAAAAAAAAACATAATTGTATCTTAATATAAAATTATGATTTTATATTTATTATTTATTTTAATGGAGTTTATGAATTTTTATATTTTTTGTTAGATAAGTTTCTAATTTGTATTTTTTTAATTTTAGTGTTTTCACAACTGCACAATTCTACAAACCCAAAATGCAAGTATTACAATACAGACAAATAAGGAATTTGAAGAAATCACAGATCTCTTTCAAGCCAGAATCCCCTTTTCCTAATGTTCATGTTGAGACTGGAAGTATGCCACCTACAAGGCTATGGAAACATCTTGGTTTTACTGTTATGGTAAATATACTTATTATAAAATACTTATTATAAAATACAAAATATAATAAAATGTAAAATTAATTAATTTTAATTTTTTTTCCCATAAAACTATAATAAATTTTGCTGTTGTAATAATAGTATATTCTATTTGTGTGATTAAAAAAAAAATAAAAGTAATTTAACACACAATATGTACACTAATTTTAAAATATTTTAAAGTAAACAATGTATAAATGTTTTACACTTTTATTTTGTTAGTTTAGCGGAGCATCTATAGCAGGTGCTGCAATTTGGGAATATGAGCGTATCAGAAATCAAACGTACAAAATAATTCATCGTTATCAGCAGTTTCGAATTAATGTATGTATTGTTTAAAGGCACATTCAATGAATAAATGCTTTAATTTAATATATACAATAATGCATTGGTTAGCGAACAGGATGGAGGAGAGAAATGGAGTCATGGTGGCAAAACTTAACAGAAGGACAGAAGATGTTTGTGCCTATATGTTTTTTAAATGTCGCTGTATTCTTAGCATGGCGAGTGCCGACATTACAGCAAACAATGATACGCTATTTTTGCGCTAATCCAGCTTCTAGTAAGTATTAATATACTCATCTTAAAAAGATTGATGCAAAAAATTGTGGCAGTTATTTTGCCTTTGAATTATTATAAATTTTGATCAGGATAAATTCTTATATAAGGTGTGTCATGTTGGTCTATGGTACTCTCAACTTTTTCACATTACTCTATATTCCACTTGGCTGCAAATATGTACGTGTTGCATAGCTTCAGCACAATAGCTGTGACAGCATTGGGGAAAGAACAATTTTTGGCTCTGTATTTATCGAGCGGTGTGATTTCCAGTTTTGCTAGTCACATGTATAAAACTATGTTTGGAGTGCCGGGTCTCTCTTTAGGAGCGGTAACTAGCTTAATTTTTTTAATTCACAGAAGGACTTAATTTTAATTACGTAAGTTATATTTAATTAATTTTATTTTAGTCTGGAGCAATTATGGGTGTTCTCGGATTTGTGTGCACACAGTATCCTGATATACATCTCAGTATCATTTTCCTTCCTATGCTCACATTTACGGCAGGCATGGTACATATCCTATTCTTTTAAAATTCGTATAATAAATGCAAACAAAAATTATATCGTGTGCTTTTCTGTAATGTAATCGTATAAATTTTTTTTTTTTATTTAGGCGATTAAAGCAATAATGACTTTGGACGTTGCCGGTTGCGTTTTAGGATGGAAATATTTCGATCATGCCGCACATTTGGGTGGTGCGCTATTCGGAATGTGAGTCTTATTTTACATATTGTATATTTCTTGGAAAATTATTTATTAGTGAACTAAAAAAATTAAAAAATATTAACCCAATTATTACGTAATAGATTTAAATAATGCTAAATAATTTTTTTTACTAAATTGTATTCATAAAAAATTATAAATTAAAAGAGCAGCAGATTGTGATATAAATTTTTTTTTTGTTTAATTGCAGATTCTGGCACGCGTGGGGCAATGCTAATATTTGGCAAAAACGAGAACCTCTGCTAACTTTTTGGCATAGGCTCCGAGAACCCCGAAAATCACAATGATATTTCTATTTTTTCTAAATCTAGATTTCAATTTATTACAACATATTATGTGCATAAACTGTAAAGTCAGAGTATTAAGGCAGAGTTTTGCAAGGTTTTTGCTAAAAAAATATCAAATTTAAATATGTATAAACGAACTGTATATATTTCTATTATTTATACTCCATTTTTATATAATATATAAATTTATTCTCTTGAAAAAATAATGGAGATAAAATTATTGTATTAATATCATCCATGCAAAACTTTGGAGTGCTGTTAATCGTTCGTATTTTTTAAATTTTATTTTAATATAAATTTTTCATAAACGTAAATTAATATAAAAATTCCGTGTTTTTACGAATAATTTCCGACACAGGTTTAGTTGTCAAGATATTTTACATGATGCTTAAAGTGATCTTCAATAAACGTAGCTATAAAATAATAACTGTGATCATAACCATTTTGAAATCTAACATTCGTCTCGATATTACTATCCTTTACAGCATGTAACAAATTCTCTGGTAATAACTGCTCTTGTTTCAGAAATGAATCTTCAGTGCCCTGTAAACATTCAAATTTTTGTTATATAATTACAAATGATTTAAATTAAAAGATTAAAGAACCTAAATATATTAAATTTAAGCATAAACGTATGTTAGAGATATAATTAAAAATAATTAAGACCTGATCGATTAAAACGTTTAAAGGTGGGCCATTATATTTTTTTGCTAATTCTGTAGCATCCCATTCCTTCCACACGTCATTATCCTCTGATCCTCCTAGGTATCCCGAGAAGGCTTTTTTTCCCCACGGGCACTTTATTGGATTACATATGGGTGCAAAAGCCGAGACCGTTTTAAATTGCCCAGGATTTTTAAGAGCACAAATTAAAGCACCATGTCCTCCCATACTACATAAATAAAAAAAAAAAAAACATTTTAAAACTTATTATTAATTTCAAGATTGTGCTCAGGCACAGAATTATTTTTTACCTATGACCCATTATAGATTGTTTAGATGGTAAAGTGGAAAATTCTTTATTAATCAATGCTGGCAATTCTTTGGTAATGTAACTGTACATTCTATAATTCTTTTTCCATGGGTCACACGTTGCATCCACATAGAATCCTGCTCCAGTACCAAAGTCATAACTATCATCCTCTCCTGGAATATTCAATCCTCTTGGACTAGTATCGGGAATAACAACGAGTACACCATAATTTGCAGCATGCTTCTGGGCCCCAGCTTTCTGACTAAAATTAGCCTCTGTACAAGTTAAACCTGATAACCAGTAAATAACTGGTACTGGCTCCTTCTCGGCCTGGGGTGGTATAAAAATTGCAAATTTCATCTTGCATCCCAATTCTGCGCTATCAAATAATTACAATCATTTTTTTTTCTTTTTTTTTACATGCAAAATACTTTATAATAAATTCAAAAATCAATCTCTTATATGAATAAAACTAATTTTATATATTTACCTGTTGTGCGTGTAAACTTTTTGCCATCCCTCGAAACTTTTATTACTCTCAACTTCTGTTAATTCAGACATCTGGAAATTGTATTAAATTCCGAATAAACAATATTATTTTAAAACAGTTACGCGAGTTTCACTCGCCGACAAGCTTGGACCGCTTTGGGCCGATTGCGAAGGTTAGAAGTAGATTAGGTTAGAAAATAGTTGGGAAAAGTTATTATAAATCCAACAGATATATCTTTCGAATAAAAGGTATTTCAAACTTAAGTGTAAATAAAATTATGTATGTTTACAAAAAAATATTTTAATGATAAAATTTCAATACGCAATACGCACAAAATTAAAAAGCAAAAAATGTATGTACAAAGTTTTTTTTTTAATGTAAGACTGCTCAACGAGTACGAAATAGTTTCCATATCTTTTTTAAGGATTTTACTTACCTTATATTTATCGTCAAAATGTGCAAGCGGCTTCGATTGGACGTCCTTATGTAGACTTACACGATGCATTTTATTTTTACTTAACGTACAAACACGCAACGCTTCAAAATGACCTCTGAAAATGATATTCACAATGATGTCACAATTCGTTGTGATAACACAATTTATTTGATACGATAAATTAAACTTTTTTTTTTTTAAGAACTTATCCATTTACGAACATCTGAACAAAAATGATGCTTGCTCGTATTAATCACAATTCTTAAATATCGCACTATCGAATTTATTATAATTTTTTTCGTGACTGTTGTTTTTTATGTAAAACGGAAGATTGCTTCGACAGAGCAAGCGATTCTTTGAAATCACGTTTCGTAGTTTTTCTTGATGCGCTATTTGCTGTTAAAAATCAGATAAAATATGAATTAATATTATTTGTTAAGATTTTATAAATTCTATAACTATGTAAAATTTCAAAAATAAATATATTAGGTATATTTAAATAATAATACACATACGTTCATCAAATTGTGGCTCTATTTTAACTATACTGCCGATGCTTTCTTTCGATGACGTGAGGACACTCATGCGGCTCGTGCTTTTCAAAAATTGATCAGTCGATCCTATGGAGCTAGCAGAGGGACTTATAGGCGATTTAATCGATGGAGGGAAGCTTGGTAATTCGATATTCTTGGCTATCAGTAACTTTTTAACGTATGCTTCGGCTTCCACATGACGAATCGTAAACTCTGCGATGTCTTGAAGAACTAGCGCGTTCTGTTCCTGAAGTTCTCGAAGTTCTACTTCTCTCTTTAAAAAAAAAAGAAAAAAAAACTCGTAAAACGGCATAATTTAATGGCATATTTTTTTTAATTTACCTGTTGTAGAAGCACAGTATCGTCCCTTTTAGAAATATATACATTCTGTATATCTTTTTGTGCCTTACGAAGGCTCTTGTCGGCTCTGGATATCTTTTCTCCTTGTTCTGTCGTCTGTTTCTCAATGCCCGATAAATAACGTTCTTTATTCTCCTTTTCTTCCTTTGCTTTCTCGATGTCATCGAGCAATTGAATATAATCATTTTGTGCTTTCTATCGAACAAAAATGTCGTTTAATTTATTTCCTTGATTTTATATTTTATACACGAACTAAATATTTAAGAAACGCATTATTTGCATAGAAAAACATTTTTTTTTATATACAAAATAGGTTTTTACATAAAAAAAAATACCTGTAGTTCATCGAACAATTGTTGCAACTGCGTTTGCTTTTGTAATAATTTATTTCGCGCGTCGAGCATCTGCTCGTCAAGTTTTCTCTGTTCCGTCCACTCAGGTCCGTCTTGATCAACCGTGCTAATGCTGTCTCTGTACTTGTCATTGCATACATTTACCACTCGCAGCGTGTTCTCCATGCTACGTATTTCCTGTTCGGTTCGTTTGATAGCATCGTCTAACTTGTCACCTTGCTCTCGCAGCATGTATCGCTCTTGAGCGCTCTGTATTTTTAAATACGCGGTGCTCATCGGCGCTCCATCCGGGGTGGAACCCATCGTCGCGACACCGCTGTCATATCGCGCTTGCAACTGCCGTATTCTACTTCTTCTTTCAGTAATGGCAGTACGTAATTCCGAGCACTCATTATCAGCAATCCTCTTTTGTATAACGAGCGCTTCTGTCTGTACCGTGATTTCTGTTACGCGCTCCTTAAGCGCCTGAGAGAAAAAAAAAATGAATATGTTAAATAAATGTAATTCGTCTTCGTTATTATATTGAATGCAATTAGTTTTACGTTACAAAATCTTATTTTATTATTAATATTCTCATTGATCTCATTAATTTGAACGAAGTAACTCGGAAAACGACTCACAGCATCGAGATTAAGACGATACTTTTCCAAATCATAAACTTTATCGCTCATGTTTGATATCATTCCCTCGAGTTGCAACACCCGAAGGCGCATTATATTTTCTTCTACTTGTCTCTCCTCGTTCTGGGATTGCGCAATTTTTAGTCGCTTTTCACCTCCGTCTATCAACAGCAATAGGTCCTGCTTTTTACTTCGTAGCCGTACAAGTTCGTGGTTTTCACTCGATAAGGAATTATATACTTTTCTCATATCATGCTGTAAATAAAAAAAATATTTTTTTAATCAAGTTCTGCTTCACTAAACTAATTAATTTAATTGATTTTGTTTCCCTTGTAATGAATTGAATCTTTTCCTGCGAAATGTAATGCCTTACCTCCAAACTGACAAGTTGGCTTTGCAACAATTTAGACGTGGCTGTTTTTTCGTTTAATACGGCTTGCAGTTCCTCAATTCTTGTTTGCTTTTTCTCGGTTTCATTCTTATCGGGCTCGTGTCCTCTGACTCGTTCGAGTTTCATTTCGTATTTTTGTAGAGTAAAATCTATTTGATAAAGATCCTCTTTCTTCTCTTCGAAAAGTTTGTTTTCTTTCGTAAGCAAAGTATTAAGCACATCAACTTTCTTATGTTCGCTTTGTATTTCCATCTGTAGAATCTTTCTTTCATTTTCCAATTCTACAATCTTCTTTGTTGTACGTAAAATTGCACCTTGTAGTCGATTTGATTCTTTGATAATTATAGATTTTCGTTTCTCATCGTGCTAAAAACATTATAATAAAATGCAATTCTTTTATTGAATATTGAAATAAATTGTTTTTTCAATTTTTCACTAAATTGAATCATTTTTTATAGTAATAGTAATATAAAAAAATATATAAAACATAAATATATAATACAAATATACCTCGATCATTTTTTCCAAACGCTTTGTTCTCTCTTCGACATTTAACTTTTGACTCTGAATTTCTTCTAAAGTTAACGATAAATCATTGATTCGCTTCTTGCAATCATCCACCTTTATATGTTTGTTCTCGATCTCGATTTTTTTCAACTTTGTATTGGCTCGAATTTGTTGTGTACGTCGTGCCAAATTTCTCATCAACTTATTTTGAGTGTAAAGCTAGCTCGATAAATATATACAATTATTTAATAAAATATTTTTTAATAAGCTTATCAATAGCAGTTATATTTAAATTAGCATATAATAATATATAAAACTAAATCTATATTTTTGTGAAAAATATAATTAAAATTTTTCTCGTATTGTTTTTACCTCAATATCGTAAATACCAATTGCCTCTGTGATTTTACGATATTTTTCTTCAAGTGTACTAAGTTCCTTCTCCGATCGTTTAATTAATTCTTCTAGCTGTTTATTATTTATAATTTGATCCTCTAAAAATTGTTCTACTTCTTCGAGATTGTTTTTTTTCTCCCTGCCAATCTCTTGCAACGTTTCAATTTCCTGTAATGATATCAATATATTACATTTGATGCAAAATTTTAAAAAGGCATTGTTCATACTTTCAGACTATTCTGTATATCGTTATTTCTCTGCCGCAGAACGTTGACGCTTTGCGTCCATTGAGTTATCATCTGCTTGCGTTCATTTAATGCTTCCATGTATAGTTTTGCTGTGCGGTCTAAAACAATCTCCACCTCTTGGACCTCGCCGACAGTCTTGATAATAGCTTGACGGTAAGATTCAAATTCCATACTAAGTTTCTGTCGTTTTTGCTCTAATTCCTAAGAGTTAAATTCCAATCAGTAATTGTACCTTACACATATATGAAAATTAAAATTAATTTCTTTCTTTATCATTATATATTAAATAAATTATTTTTACCATATGATGTAACTGCTATACCTTGTACTTCTGTGTATCTTGTTTCATATAATCCTCTATCAATTGATTATCTTCTTCCTTCTGTGAGAGCATGTCTTCCCATTTGTGTAAGCTATCTTCATCAAATTGAACCATTTGTTTTGCCTCAACTAATTTCTTTGTCATTGTAAGTAGCTCCTTTTCCATAATTGATACTCTGTGATTCACATCTGTCCATTCTTTTTCGAATTGGCGCATCTCTTGACACAGTGAGGACTCATTGTTACCGCTTAAACGATATAAATGATCTTCTGTTTCCAGCTGAACTGAGTGTTCAGTAAGCAAGTTTTGGTTGAAGTCATGTCTTATAACTAAATCTCTTGTGTGTTTCTGAATCATTTTCATTCGTTCTTGGAGGCTCTCCAGCTTTGTATTTAATGTGATTTTTTGCTTTGTCTTCCTGGCAACCTATCAGAACAATGCATGTGCTTATTATATTCATTTCTTTTCAATTAATTTTTTAAAATAAATTTTAATTTATTATTAAGTCGATATAATTTTTTTCCATTTAATTAAAAGACAGTTTTTATTTTTATCATAGAAGAATAAATTTAACTGCATTTAATTATCAATTAAATCGATTAAAAACCGGGCAAAATTAAAGATATAGAACTAAATCTAAGAATAATTTCGGAATTGCTTTACTTCTTCCTCCAGGCGTTTGTTCTCTTCGTCCGCTACAGGTATTCGGAAGCCGTCCTGCCATCCTAGCTCACTCAGAATTACGTCTATGTTACTTGTCATCATGTGTCAAAATGTTGCTGATCGTTTACGCGTACGAAAACTCTGCAAGATCTTCAATGTAAGTGTCAGTCGTGTTCGCGTTGACGTTTGTATTTGGTAGCTATAGTGATGGTCGCGCGGCGACACATGCGCAAGAAAGATCATTTAATTAATTAAAATATTCAGTTTGATTTACTTTTTACCTTTGTTTAATTCTTCATAAATCATCATACCGTAAACTTAAATACCAGAATAATATTCTAAGCGTCTCTCACGTCATATCAGCTAACAAATTAGTTTTTTATTTAATGTCTGCCGATCAAAGTACTGTATACAATTGAGGATACATAACAGCTACAAGCTGAGTGAGCACATACTATTCTCTTGCATCTTATGTGGCATTTTCTGCAGCGACAGCGACTATCGTAATCGTAGACGGCAGAGGCCGAGAATGAAAGAACGGGAGAAAATCAGTCATCGGCAACCGGCCGGCGCGGTACATAAAATACATATATGCGACACATGTAAAACTCAACGCACACTACTGTAAAGTTACGTTCGCTAGTTATGTTTAGGGTTGGTTCTATTAGAATTAACCAATCAGCATCTGTCGTTCAAAAAAAAGACAATATGATTGGTCGATTCCAATGAACTAATCGACCGGTTAGCTTAACTAATGTTGGTGAAACGGGCTTTACAAACTTAAAAAAATAATATTTTTTATATATAATATGAGTATGAAACACTCAACTTGCAACTAGCGAGAAAAGTTTGCAAATAGATTTTTTGTAAATTGTCAGAGATATTATATGTATAACACGCAGCAGTAATTTGAAGAAAAATAATATTCAAATCAGTAAAAAATTTATTACGTATATAATTGATTTGCACTCTAATAACAATGTCATTTGAATTTAATGAGATGAAATTAGAACTTTTTGTTTAGTTGACAATTAAATTAATTCTCTTCGACTTGCATGCATATATATATAGTATACGCAATTTGTATCTTTTTTTTTTATCAAGACTAAAGAAAGAATCGAGGACAAGTAACTTTTTTTTAGAAATGAAAGTAAACCTGTTCTGACTTCCTTTCGTTGACCTCATTCTTCGTACTTTTTTAGGCAAATTAGTGTAGCATTCCGCGTTTCATTTTATTTGGTATTTTAAAGTGAAATTGCGTCATAAAAGTACAGCAGTATCATTTCCCATGTAGCACGCAGTTACTACTTCGGATATTATTCCAGTCTGCAGTGAATAGTGGATAAAGGATAAGGTTCAACAATTTTCTTTACGTTACCATCGCTTTCTACAATGACATTGTGCCTAAAATAGCATACAACTCTTTTGTAAGTAGTGCTGTCAGGTTTCTCTAAAAAAAAATTTTTTTTTTTTTTTTTAAATAATTTTCAGACATTTTACATTGTAATATTTCTTTCATTATATAAACGACATATAAACGACAAACACACATACGTAAAGTAAATAATTAATAAAAAAAAATTGAATTATTATGTACAAGTTTAATTTTGTTTTAGAATTTGTCAATTAAGATCTGAAATATTAGTCTGCATTTCTGCAGTGAGGTGCAGATGAGGATTCTTGACGCATATATATATATATATCCTGTTTATAAAAAGATAATTTATTCTTTAACCTTGGTAAGTATAGCTATCAGTTTGAAATCTCCAATCATGTCAGTCTTAAAACTTGATATCAAGATATGTAGTGGACTGTGACTACCGTTTAAATTATTGTTCATCTGACCTTAACTTTTTATATGTTTACATTTATAGAATTATATTGGCTTATTGCAAACTCCTTAGAGCTAACATTTTATATATAAGGCTGCATGACTGCAATCTTATTAATTGAATTGTTGCTGAATTGAAGTACCAGACCATCAATATGTCACCCTATGTGCTTTATAGTGTATTTGTTGTAATATTTGGATTATTTATTACTGGAGAATCTAAACTACGTAAGTATTAATTTAAATACATTCTAATTATATCACAAAAATAAATTATTGTGCTTTTTTTTAGCTATAACCAGTTGCAAACGTGATTCAGATAATTATTCTGCTTGTTTAAAACGTTACTTGGAAGAAACATGGCCACAATTAATTAAAGGTAATTTTAAAATATGCAAGTTTTTAATGATGTCATGTATTTAAATCAATTTATATCTTTTAAATGAAATGTAAATATTATATTATGCCTGTGACTTTATTATGGATTAAATATTGGTTTAATCGTTTTGTAGGATATCCAGAAATTAACTTTCCTTCTCTGGATCCACTATATTATAAATATGGAATA
Source organism: Cardiocondyla obscurior (assembly GCF_019399895.1). NCBI lineage: Eukaryota > Metazoa > Arthropoda > Insecta > Hymenoptera > Formicidae > Cardiocondyla > Cardiocondyla obscurior. The sequence goes on along the minus strand of NC_091891.1, from coordinate 824,874 downwards.
ATTGTGTTTAACTCAGGTGAAATTAATGCAGAAGTTATTTTGAGCGATACTACTGCAACTGGTTTATCAAGAGCTAATTTTTATGACGTAAGAACACACTTTCTTGACAACAATTTCCGTTTAGAAATTGATGTACTAGTACCACAAATAATTATAGAAGGTGAAGTAAAACTAAATGGTACTCTAGGCGGCATATTTAGGATTGCTGATAAGGGTACAGTAATAATAATTTTGTTTTTTAATTCAATTATTAATCGAATAAGAAGAGCTCAAAGATCGATATACAAAGTTTATTTTTATATTTAATATTTATAACAATGTATTATTTATGTGACAGCTCATTTTAATGTAACTGCTGATGATGTCAAAGCAACGTGGGATTTAACAGGACGTGTAGTAAACGATACATGGACCGTGGAACATGTTCGTGTTCTTCCGACAATCAAAAAACTTAAAGTGTATTTCGACGATTTATTTCATGGAAACAAGCAGTTCAGTAAGTATTAAATTAAAACGTATGTAATTCCGTTGTTATATTTTCTGTATCCAATATATATGTATATATATAATTAATTTTATAAAAAAAACCTAAGCACCTAATTTATCATTTAAAAAGCTTACCATTAAAATTATTTATTTACATATAATACATTTATAATTACATTTATATAGTAATTGTATGATTTGTGTTTTTAATCGTATGATTATGTATCAACTTTTATTTTCAGACGATCTTGCCATAATTTTTGTAAATGAATTTTGGCCGGCGTTATATCGCGTAATGCTACCACTCACATCCAACGTATGGGACCCATGGTTAACTGGCATCGTCAATAATATCTTCTTAAATATTCCCTTCTCGGAGCTATTTCCATAAAATTCGTACATTTATTATACATAAAAAATTATTAACAAAGATAAATTATAAAAAAATTGATATTTTACATTAACAAGAAATTTCAATTTATATCGTAGAGAAAAATATTTTTTTTAAAGTTTTTGTATCCAAAACCTTCTGAAATAAGAAAAAGGATGAAAAAATACAATAAAGTATGTGCAGTATAGAGATACACGATGCAGGATATGCTATGCAAATAGCATTTTATTAGAGTAGACATCGAATTTCCAGAGTTGATCTGGTACATTAGCGCAACGATTCGCTTGCACATCCTGATCGCTATGTAATTTAGTACCATCAAGACAAAGACCAGTCTCTACGTGTATTATCCTGCCATCCTATAATTAAAAGAAATACTTCGTTTAATTATTCGTGATCAGTATAATACTCGTTAAATTTAAAATAAATGGTACCTTCGTTAATATCCATTCCTTTCCGTCCTTTTCATTGTTGCAATCGGACATTTCAACTTGCACATGCGGTTTTGAATCGTTGTCCAATATTCTTCCACAGGTTTCTTCTCTTCGTAATTCACCAGACTTGCTCAACGAAAAAAACTAAATTGCCGAATATAAAAGCCGAATATAATAAATCTTTAAAATTAAATTAAAATTTGAATGGATTAACATTTAAATCTATATCGACTTGCATACCTGACTTGGATATAACTTGGTGTGACAATTATATAAACCTAAATTGTATGGTTTATCTTCCTCGTGTTGCAGATTATCTAAACATAATCGTCTACTACGCAACCTGACACGGCCGTAAGCTATTGCATTTTCATCAGGAATGAATTTTTCTGGATAAATATTGTCAAGATACCATTTGAAACTTTTACACTTTAGCTTCCTTCGCAATTCCAAACGTTCGCTTATATCTCCAATGAGTTTTGGATTATCCTACGGACGTCATTTATTTTTAAAAATGCAAGGATCTAAATTGCATTATATTTGATCTTACCTTGAATTCACTACGATGAAGTAAAAATAATCTTTTATATTCATCCATCCATACAAATGCTAAACGAGCAGTATTTATTCCATGAGTATCTTTATCATTTGGAAATTTATACGGATGAAAGTTTCGAAATATATGGCCAACGCGGGAGCAAGGAATAATTTCCAGCGTACCGCCGCATTGCCAAATCTAGTAAAAGAATTTATCAATAAGACAATCATTTCATTGAGCATAATTTAATTTATTGTGCATGCCTACAAGCTTGCGTCGTACTTTTAATAAACATACTTGAAAAGCTTTCACTCACTCTGAAGGATATCTCCAAGTTTTCACCTCCCCATCCATCCATTTTGTTATCGTAACTACCGATTTTCCAAAAATATCTTTTATCGATAGCAAACAGACCTCCTGCCATAGTAGGAGATCTAGTTGGTGATATTGGAGAAACGCGCGACTCAACTTCGTGCTTCTGAATATTTATCCACGTAAAATGTCCCGACCATGTAAAACCACCGACTTGGAAGAAAAATGCCTCGTTGTCGTGAAAATATTCTAACGTCTCCTCGGAAATGTTATCAATTATTGGCATTAGAACGGCACTTTCATTATCCTTTATTCGTTGTAGCAGAGGTTGCAACCTGCATTATGTTCGAATGCATGTATTAATAAAGTTCTTATAATCTCCCTAAATTAAATGTAAAATTAATTTAATATTTAAAACATCAAAAATTAGATATAAAAGAGTAGCAACTTTTAATTAAATATCAAATTAAAGTACCAGTCTTTAATAACTTCGCAATGTGCATCTAGGAAGACGAGAACATCACCGCTAGCATTTTTAGCCCCATGTAGACGAGCGCGTATTAATCCTTGTCTATATGGCAATCTAAGTAATTTTACTTTGCGAGGTAAACGCGTTAAAAGATAATAATCCAATTTTCCTTGGAGTTCTTCTGCAAATTAATAATATTATACGTAAGTTTTAAATATAATTAATACTTTATTATGTATTTAGTTAATTTAATAATTATATTATATAAAAATGTGTTTTGTAATTATTTTGTAAAAAAATATAATTGCTAGATTTTATAATATAACAGTAACAAGCAGTTATGCGCCGTAAGAAATTATCGGCATATTGATTTACATCTTATTTTACTAATTGTGTGCAATACCTTCTTCACTGTGATCATCTACTAAAATAATCTCTTTTAACAGATTTGTTGGAGAGCCCTTCAAAACACTGTGCACCGTGCGTAATAAAACGCTCCACGGTTCGTTATAAAAAATAATGATTATACTAGCGCTTGGCAGTAATTTATCATACGTAAGATTTGCACATCTGGAATAAATAAAAATTATATGTGCTTAAAATATAGAAAAAAAATTTTTTTTTAATGCATCTACATATATTATATTTATATAAAATTTGTGTTTCTTTCAAATGCTATACTATGCATATTAAAATCTTACAGTGGGTTGCGTACATCTGGTAATTTTCTTGTCAACGATATTTTATTAGAAAGTATGACATTCAATGCCTTTTTTGCAAGCGCTGCTTCACCTAAAACCTTGTCTTTTCCATATAGATACGCGGGTCGTCCGTCGTCTCCAAGTCCAGGTACAACATCACGTTCCAATTTTAATATCTGCTGCTCATATCTAAAATAATTGCCACAATTTAACATAGTATCTACGCCTAATAAGTTTATTATTAGTAACATGCCAGTTCAATGTGTTATTTACATCGAAAATAAAAGGAAGACAATTAGTACACGACTCGAGGACGAAACCAGCAGTTGCAACTGCACAAGTCGATGAAATATTAAATCAATAGTACATAAAAAAAATTTTTTTTTAATAAAAAACAAAAGAAAACAAAAACATTACTTTTCTATCTGTAATCTGTGTAATGCAACATCCACATCTTTCTGCTTGTAAGAGTTGTTGGCGTATCTCGGGAGCGCGGGCTGCTCCTTGTAAACCTTAGGATTGTCATTAGCACGGAATAATTGCTTGGCAATGATCAGGACGCCGATTATGTACAACGTGCAAAATGACAGCTTCACGAAAAATTTGCGCCGGATGGCCACCATTTTCTCCGGAGTGCGCCGTCAGAATATACCATCCTGATGCAAAGATTGTCAGGTATCAAACGCTCGGCATGCCAGCTGTTGCGGTTTATTGTTGTCGAGATACCGTCGATTGCGTTAGGTTATGACGGAGCGACGCTTGGGCGCGTAAGGTGCCTCATTCCTCACGTGTTTCGTTCATATCGTCACATGCACATCTGCAACAGGTGAGTGAGAATTCAGCATCACCGCGGGACACTTGGCGCGTGGAAATTATGCCTGTTCAAACGAACCAAGTGTTACGTGTGCCACGATATTAACGCAACGTACCGGATACGCTAGTTGCCAGTGTAAGAAACGAGAAAAACAAAAAGAGAAACGGCTAAAATTAAGTATTGGGGACCGCTCCAACCGGTTATACGATTCATATACTGCCGTTTATCGCCTTTTATTTTTTTCTTTTCCTTTCGCGAGTTTGCGAACCATACGAATGACACATTCTTTTATTTTTTTTAGTAAAAATAAAAAAAAATAAAATAAAACTGTTTAAAGCTAATGCTTCTTTTTATATTTTATTGGATAAAATATAAAATTATGTTGTAGGTATATATACTGCCACGCGTTATTGTACACGACATATTTATGTGTTTATTACATTTTTACTGAATTTTCATGCAACAATAAAATCTTGATACTCTCGAATGCTTTAAAGTAAGAATATTATAAATATAATATTAAGATGTATAAAAGTCACATGTTTTTTTTTTTTTATTATTATTTATGAGTGGAACGATACGTGCCAAGCTGCTTTCACGTCATGCAACCTTCTATTAAAATAACTTCCTCCTATGCACTTTTATGCGAATACGTTTATATGTATGTAAAATATATGTTTTCATGCATTAGACTAATATGCGAGCATTTACTAAGTATTACTGGCGGTATGTACATTATTAGCAATACACGTGGCGTGGAACAGGCATTAATTAATTAATTAACGCTTACAAAACCAAATTTTGCTTGAATAAAATATAGAAACTTATTATTTAATACAACTTTCTAATCGTTTGTATTTTATATTTTTGTCTATCATCTAGGCCTACAATTTATTAAACTCGATTAAAAAAATACAAGCTCGTCACCAGCCTGACCGCTGGTTGACTTTAATTAGCTAAATATTCTATCTCTTTTGATTATTTGCAAGTTGAGCAGTATTAATGTTTGAATATTTTTGTAAAAAAAAAAAAAAAAAAAAAAAAAACTTGATACTAATCGGCCGAAAAAAATTATTATCAAAATAATACTTGACGTTAGAATGTCCATGTAAAGGAATTATATATAAAAATTGCTTTAATTCTTATTCGAAGAGTAATTATAACATTTTACATTGGCAAAATTACTCAATATTGTTCCCTCATTTATTGTCAAGATTAAAGCATTAAAATGTACCCCGCAGGTACATCGATCCGAATAATTAAAAACACTACATGCAACATCTACATAATTAAAAGGAAGCAAAGTAAAAGCTACACGATCACGGCTGTTCAGAATTAGCATCGGGCGTTTTTCTTGCTCCTGCGGAGAAAAACTTTTCGATATCGGAGAACGATTTGCCCAGAGTTTCGGGCAGAAAAAAATATACAAAAGCGGTACCGGTTAACGACATAAAGCTGAAAGAAAAAAAGATGCTCTCAATGCTCATGCTTTTCGAAATGTACGGATAGCTTTTGACAACGCCAAACATCATAATATAAGCGACGGAAACCACAAGACCCCCACCGATACCACGTATAGAGAGTGGTAATAATTCCCCGATTAATGTCCACGGTATGACCACAAATCCAAAAGAACTCGTACAGATGTAAGATAACACAAAGAACAACAATAACCACTTTTGGCTTGCTATTTCCTCTGTATTACCATTTTCATCGTACCACACTGCAAAATGCATATACATTCCAGAAAGAAACATAGAAATAGCCATTCCAATTCCACTCAAGATGCAAAGAACTCTTCTGCCATATTTTCTACTACAAAAAACAGTAATTATACTTATAATAAATCGAATAATTCCCAGCATAACAAACGCACCATGTTCGTTAAAACTTTTGCCAAATGTGCCACCCATTTCGCGAAAGACAGAAATGGCATAAAATATGACTACATAAGCACCAGATAACTGTTGCAGTAAGAAAAGTGCGAAAAGTATCAACAGAGGCTTATAGGCTTCCGGCGACGTAAATTTGTGAAAATAATTTTTTATGGATACTGCAATAGTTTTAGGCGCTTCGCCGTTCGTTACGCGGTTTTTGCACGTCTCCATAATTCGCAAACATTCTTCCTCATAAATCTAAAAAAAAAAGAAGAAAAAAAAACATGAATAAAAATTAATTTGTCGATATCTTTAAAACGTTTCGTGTAGATATTGAAGAATCGTACTCACTGTTTGCCTTCTGTTAAGCCGTTTCAAATTATGCTTCATTTTATGCATTTGTTTCTCATTAAGCATGCCATTTTGAAAACATACAAGCCAGTAAGGACTTTCAGGTACAAAAAAAAGTAATAAAAAAATACAGCACTCTAGTGCGAAGAAAATTATATTCATTTGGCGCCAGTCTAGTAGCACAGCTAGACAACAGGTAATCAATATACCCAGCGACACAAACACAGAGTTAAGGCATAGAAGCATCGGTCTGATTTGCGGATGCGTAATTTCCGATATATAAACCAAACCGACGGTTGTTAAGCCTGCTGCGATTCCAGCTATAATTCGAGCCGCATAAATAGTCGTTAAAGATTTGGCAAATATTAATGAAACCCATGATATTGCTGCGGGAATGCAAGACACCAAAGAAACTATCTTCCGTCCAAATTTATCCATTAAAGGACCCGCAATGAGCGATCCTATCGGCAACGTTATTGTAACTAGACTTGCTGTAGAAAAAAATAAACACAAAATAATATAAAACATTACTGTGGTTATCTAAATCTCTACTGATTACCACATAGTCTAAGCCACACAGCACTATAAAACAATACTATTCTACTTTTCTACTATTTTTCTACCTCTACTCTAGTATTTAAATACAAATGCAAAGTAATACAAACTAACCAATCCACGAACTTTCACTTTCAGTTACTTTCATATTACCATTATCTGATTCTAAACCATCTAATAAAATAGTACTGTAAGCCATGTTTATGCCAGCTTTTATGGTTATACAATGAATTATACAGCTTGTAATAATCTAAAAAAATTTAAATACATTAATTTTAATATATTAATCAATCCACTTCAATTGTATACAGATCTATAAGTTATATGTCTATGTAAAGTTTCAAAATCTCACCTGTGGGATTACATCTGTCAATGTAAAATTTTTTTTTGAACTTCTATGGGCAGCCCGTAATAGATTACTGCAAAAAGAAAAAAAACATACCTTTTTCTTTTAAAATAAAATAATAAATAACATGAAATATATCTAAACTTGTATGTAAATTACTATTGCAGGTGACTTTTTAATTGTATGTGCAATAAAAAAAAAAAAAATTAATATCTATGTTGTACAAAAATAATTCATTTACTTTACCTGGCTTCATTATCATGTTTTTTATTTTGTTCCTTAGCTGGATTTATTCTTTCTTCAACAATTTCTTCCATTTCAGTCATTTTAAATAATGTTAAAATTTGCAAAATTATAGCAATCTAATATTTCTGAAAAAAAAAAAAAAATAAGTAATAATTATATAAATTTTCACATACATGTTACATATACATACCGTGCGAGACATTTTAACAAAAGTCAGTTTGAAGTGCTGGCAGACTTTAAATTACTTCAATGTATATTATAATACGAAAAATTTGTACGCTTATCTCTACTGATATCATTAAAAATAGAAAAGTACAAGATCTTTGTAAACATGACGACACATTTACAGACAATTATACTGGATAATGATTCTATTTTCATCCTTTACTTTCAAACATTTCTTTTAAACTTTAAAGCCAGAAAGTCTACTTACTTATTTACCTGCTAAGTAATTATGTAATCATATTAGTAGGCGAAAGAAGCGAATACGTACATCGACCGTTCGCTTATAAGCCATCCGTAATTATTGGTAGTGCTAACAAGTGTGAGAATTATAAAAGAAAACGAGAGCGTCTACACTAGGCTTCACCTCACATCCACAAAGAACTTGTGCATGAATATTTTTAAATCTAAAAGAATGTACCAATTAGATGCGAGAGCTCACCGAGTGCGTAGTACCGAGTGCCGATCGACGTCAACCAGCCAGCTGACGTAACCTCAAATCTTAATTAGCTGGTCGGTAACGTCGGTTTCTTATCGGCATCGTGATTCCAGCGCTGATACCACGATCACGTCCACGAGTTATTTTGACAAGCCTAACTACAGCCCGAGTGCGGGAATCGCTCTCGTCGACTCGAGGAATCTCTCGATAAAAGAAATGATACCATGGCCCATGGATTTCGACTTGCGCCGTAACCAACCGTGACTGCGTTCGTCGTTTACTTCGGGCAGATCGGGCTTCGAGATACTCCCGTTCTACAACCTCGTCCGTAAAGCCTCCGAGTATGGCACTGTCAAACATTTTGCTTCTCAGCCAAATAGCGGGTTACGTCGTGGCCCTCATCCTGTCGCTCTGCATCATCGTGCCTATGAGTCTGCATCAGGATGAGTTCAGGTAAACTCACGCTCGGTATCACGACGAAACGACACCGTCGGGCATCTTTCTTATCCTAGCTTTCATTTTTTTTTTCTAGAGGACACTGTCTTTTGTTTTCAACCGGCGTTTGGCAAGAGTCGGATGGCCAGTTCGTGGGGAACTGGGCCTCGCAAGCGTACTGCAATTATACGATATTCATTGGCCTAATACTCCTTGTGACATCGACGATACAAATCTACCGGCTGTCTTTGTTCATGTACCGCAGCGAGGACAGCTCGTTCCTCTCCGCGTTCGTCGACGTTGTAGCGTCAATTATTCTCACCACCGTCACTTTGATCGCGGCGATCATCGTGACCTTAGGTTTTATGACGTGGTGTCAATGCATGACTAAAAGATTTCCGTCGTGCGAGCTAGCAGCCGGAAATGATATCGACAAAGCCGACGGTATTGATACATCTGGCTTTTATATCGAGCTCGGTGCTGCTCAGTTTGGCATTTGGAGCAGCTTGTCCGTTTGGGTCGGTTTATCCGTTTTTGCTGTCTTAAAACTGCTGAGGTATCATCAGCTAGAGAACATGAAAGTTTCCATGTACAGAGAAAGGCAGAGATTAATAGAAGCCACCACGAGCAATCAGCAGCAAGAGCCAAGTTAAAAAGTGGTAAATTTGACATTTAATTTCTCAGGGTAAACTTGATAATAATGTTTGCTAATTTGCTTACGACGAACGGGATATAAAAACGTCAGAACGTATATCCGCGCGAATAATTACATACAAGACACTATATACAAAATTCTCCATTATCTTAAAAACATATAGAATTCACAGTGAGTAAAGTAATATATTAATCTATTACTATTCTGTGTTCAGAGCCAATTAATTTTATAAAGTAAAATTTTTATTGAGAGATGAGCATAATGCATATAAACATAATAAAAAATAATTTGAGATAATCGGAAGTATATTCGTGTTCTTGTTTATAAGTGAAAAAAAGATCTTAAAAATTTTTTTATTATTTTGTTATTATTTAATTTGTTTTTTTTTTTTGTTTTTAATTTAAATGCTAAAAAAATTTTTTAAGAAAAAATACATATATATAGTATGTTTCTAAATAGTCAAATAAACATATATATAATTATAGGAATATAAGTAATGGAAATTTATAATTGTTTTCATATCTTCCCAAGTTTTATTATATATATATTTCATAATAGCCCACCAAGTTATTAAAATTATAAGGATATAAAATAAAAACTTGTTGTATGATGCTTAGACTGTTATTTAATGCTTTTTAAGTGTATCTATTAAAAAGTATAATTTTGTATATAAATTATGGTATAAAATGTATATATTGAAATTAACTCAAATAATCTGACTTTATTTATGTTTAACCTAGCAAGTTGAATGCATATAACATTGCAGCATATGCATCACATATCAAATCATTAAAAAAAAAAATATATATATATATGTATATATATGTATAAGACATTGAAATAGCGTACGACAACCTGGATCAATATATTTATGATACTTTTTTGCATACTCCGAGTGTGCTCCTGCGACTGCCCGGTGGACATGTTCTTGTTGGAACATCAATTATTATAAAAGGTGCAATACTTGTTTCCACACATTCCAATTGGAAGGTAGTTTCATTCACACCTATTACCCCGTCTGGTGCACATGGACCCCCAATTGTTCTAAGAGGATAACATGTACCATTATACTGCACCACACCGTCCTCCAAACAAGGATTTTCCACGCAACGAGGGACTGCTTCGTCCTCAGGAAGAATGACATAGAACTTGGGCGGACAAGGACCTTGCCTGTAGGCTTCGTGGCAGGAATTATTTAACGGAAAGTACAAGAATCGTGGCCTACAATCGCACACCCATGCGTTCTTGTCAGTGTCCCCTGGATAAAGAAGCATGTCTTGCGGGCAACTACCTGGTATCGATACAGGTATACGTTCTGTTATATTCTGTAAAAATTATATAAAAAAAAAAACAAGTATCAATACAATTCTTTATATAAATTTAATGTTAATATGTATATTACCGTAGAGTTGCCGCCGCTGACGTGTGATATTTCTTCATCATTTGGAAATGATATTTGTTGACCCCATATTACATAATTATATGCGAAAAAGGTAAAACCGATGTACAAAAACTTCATCTTCACTACTGGACTAGAAATTGAGTCGCTAAGAAAATTATACATACATTTATAAACGCAATACGTGGAGATGTAAAAAAAAAAAAATATTTAATCTATTTCTTTTATTTTCTTATCTGTAACTTACGATTGACACAAATACGAAAGCCAGTTATAACTAGAGTTCAATGATATTTTATAGACGGTCAGAAATTAGTTAAAATATTAAACTTGGTAACGTAAATGTTCAACATTTCCAGCTATGCTCCCGAGCATTTTCAATAGCCAACTAAGCAGAAAACTCGCGATGTGCTTTAAAGCGTACGGCCATTATAATTTCAATAAAAACTCTCTGAATAGTCATTAGTAATATAATTATATACTAACAACTGCATCCTGGTTCTAATCGATACTTTTCATATTAAGATAAATGTTTTCCTTACAGTTCTTAGCAATACGTTGATTCCCACTGATGAGAAAAGAAAATATAATAATATCGAACACGTGTTAATACGCGAGAACTTGTGAACTTGAGAAAGATGTTTCAAGATACTCTCGAACGCATACGCGCAATTACACTGAGCCGATGTAACGGTGACTATGATGTTTCAAGGCTAACCACTGTCAAACAAAAGAAAATGAAAGAGTATGCTGACCAAAGCGATAATCTTCACTAATACATTGGCACGTCATATACGTGCACATGTGCGATCTGAGAAAGCAATTTACATACACACATCAGGAGTTGAGAGAAGGAAGAGATAAAAATCGATTATAACTCTGAAAATATTACAGTTCTGCAACTATAAATTGATGCAATTTAATCTTAAAAAAAAAGAAAAAAAAACCCTAATAAGCAACAGTTACAACATAAATTTTTGGAATATATAAAAGGTGAGTTTTCAAAAATATATATTTATGTATATTTACAAAATATACACTATTAAATTATTCGGTTAAAAATTTTGCTTCACCATATGCGCCTAAAGAGTCATTCATAGATTCTATAAAATGACTCTCTTTATATTCCGGCCAGGATTTAAATTCCTTATAGAGTTCTAAAAATTGTATTGGCGTCAAGTCCCCGAATTGTGTATATATCGTATAGTCTTTGGCTATTAGTCTGATGCCACAATCTGGAATCCACTTTCTAGAAACAGAATTGTACATTAAAGAACGATGTGTTTAAATCTTTTTGTAATAATGGAAGCAGTATAATTATTTTTTTTTACACTCACTCTAATGAGGGTATCACTCTGCTAGAGCGTTTTCCCATATGATTTTTTACAAAATAAGAAAACGTTATCCAATCTTCTTGCGAAAGTTCTGAATAAAGATCAGCTTTTGGTTCAAGTTTTATCACATAAAGTTCCTCGCAATCCTCTTTCATCCATAAGTTAGATTTTTTCACCATTATACGTTTCTTTTTCGGCCAGGGTATAAAAGCCTTTCTATTCAGTATTCCAAGAAGTTCGTAGTTAAACATTAATTTGAACATTACCTTTGTATAAGTATAAAATCTGTAATTTGTGCTGATAGTGCAGATATTGTACCTCTATCATTTTAAAACATTAAAACTAAATATTAGTATAATTATGTTCAAGTATACTCTTCAAGGTATTTCAAAGAAAATAAGATTAATATACTAACATGCCACAAAGATGGGAGTACAGCAATGTAGAAAACGGGTCTTCCGAAAAACATGAAACCCTTTCGATAAAGTAAACTATATATAATAAATGTAAATAAATTCACGCTATCCGACGCGCCTATAACTTGCATATAAGTTTTGTCTTCCCAATTTTTGTTTTCTATCGCTTTAAAACTATTTTGATATTTTTCGTCGGTAATTTTGTCATCGTAAAATGCTCTCGTTAATCCAAAGAGATTCGAATATTTAGAAGAAGTTAGATTTAGTCTTCCGGGATATTTTGTACAGATCTCTTCCAGTATTTTGCGTATTTTGGTATTTCCTTCGTACAAATTAATTAACGGTACACCAATTTTCAACAGCTCTCTCGTTAATATGCAAAAACCAGGATTCAATTCGGCAACATAACACATATTTTTTGAGAGATCACTTTCTATCAAAGAGGCATATTTTACAGCCGTATCTTTGTCAATTAGATGCAGTATATTTGTATCACCTTTTTTAAACGTCAATTTTATTGATTTGACAACATTGATTACATCTGGATTAACTTTCTCTATATAATTAATAATGTCTAATATTTCTTTATCGTGCATTATAGACTTTTCGATGTAATTTATTTGCTTTTCCTTTTTTTTCTTTTTTACTGGTGACAATTCTATTTTTTCCATCAATTTTGTTTTTGCAGTATTAATAGAAATTTGTTCGTCGTTTGCAGGTGAATTGTCATTAATTAATGTCGAGCAATATGCATTTAAAATGTGTCTATTCTTTTTTGACAACCAGAGGGTTATTGCAGGTAAAAATCTTTTATGTAACATTTTATTTACAATCTGTAAACAAAAATATAAATTTTTTTTTTAAGCAGTGTCCTATGCAATAATAATCATAAAGGATTTTAAACATGCAATGTCATTTCCTTTTTTTAATGTAATATTTCTCAATTAATCTTACCGAACTTTTCAACAAACTTGCACAACTTTTTTAACGTTATATTTCTATTTTTTTTAATCAGATGTGCACTCGAAATGCTTCTACATGTGTTGTGGCTTTTATGTAAACTTAAACTAATCTAACCTATAAATTTTGCTTCCTAGTGAAACGTATATATATGATGCGGCGTTTTTTTTCCGCTCGTCATAGCCCAGCCAACTGTAAGTCATTAACAAATGTCTGTACAATACGTAATTTATATAAAACAGATTAATGAACTATAAGTTTCAAGTATATCTCGCATTGTTTCTTTCGTACATTTATTCCGCAACTTTATATTCACGTTATTTAACTTGGTTATGTTTTTTATTTTATTTATTTAATTTAATTTAATTTTTTTTTAGTATAGAATAATTTAAATCGAGAATTCGTTACGAAGTTTATATAATTATCACGTCATTTTATGTAGAGATAATATATCGAAGTTAATATTTAAATTACAATTTTTCTTACGCGATAGATTATCTTCAAATTAATATTACTTACGATTTTTGGAAGAAGGGAGAAAGATATATCTTAGATATAGCTCAGGCATTATCTTTTTTGCTTTTCAGAAGTGAGGGCAGCTTATCAATGATATACCGTCGCCTTTGTTATATCTGGAAAAATTTATAAAATGGCTCAAAGTGCCGCTTTGTTAACTCGCATAGTAGCATCCTCTATATCGGCCACGATACAAGCTGGTAAAATAATTCGGGATGTTTTAAGCAAAGGTGGGCTTAATATTGTGGAAAAAGGCAAAAACGATCTACAAACAGAGGCAGATCGTTGCGCCCAACGGTGCATCATAACTTCCCTCAGTCGCCAATTTCCAAATATCACAATTATTGGCGAGGAAGAGCCGTCTAACTGCGAAGTACCGTCGGACTGGATCATCACGGAAGCGGACCAAGAGGTGCTGCAATTAAAATTACCGGCTCACTTGGAGGATGTTAATCCTAAAGACGTCTGCGTCTGGGTGGACCCTCTAGATGGTACTAATATTTTAAATCTCAAGAGTTCCCTTAATGTAAGACGCAAGATATATACCCGTGGCTTTTATTTTGATACTTAAATATAATTTAATTGTTGTATGTTAAAAAATATTTCGAAGCAGATAAGCGTTGGTCATTAAAAGAATTTATATTGCAGGTACGACGGAGTATACGCAAGGACTGGTGGAACATGTGACGGTGTTAGTCGGCGTGGCGATCGGCAAAAAAGCGATCGGAGGTGTAATACATCAACCCTATTACAAAATAGGTGAAAGCGACGCGTATGTAGAAAACGGTCGTACATTGTGGGGTATCGACGGGGCGGGATTTGGAGGATTCACGCCAAAGTCGCCTCCAGAAGAAAAGAGAATAGTCACGACCACTCGGTAACGAATATCTTTAACGTTAGTTTATACTTGAATATTTTGTTACGTTGAATATATCGTATTATTTGTTCTCAGTTCGCATTCCGACAGTATTGTCCAAAGTGCTATACAATCGTTGAATCCCGATGAAGTAATACGCGTTGGTGGTGCTGGACACAAAGTAAATGCACAGATAATTATTTAGTCCTGATAATAATGCATATCGACAAGTTATTTGAACGCATATGTAATCAAGGAATTTTTTATGCCTATTTTGCAGGTAATTCTTCTATTAGAAGGAAAGGCTCACGCCTACGTGTTTGCTAGTCGTGGCTGCAAGAGATGGGACACTTGCGCACCCGAAGCTATTCTTCACGCAATCGGTGGTGTTTTAACTGATCTACATGGTGAACGTTATTCCTACGATCGAGAAACAACGTACGTAAATGCGAGAGGAATTCTGGCTACTGCGCCTGGTCAGCTGCATCAATGGTATTTAAATCGTATGCCTGATGAAGTAAAACAAAAGTTTCAATAAGTAATTGCATTTTGGGATTTTTAAATCGGTATCATAATATTTAATAACTTATTTAAATAAAAAAAGGTTTAATAGTTGTTGAGTATTAACATTCCATATAATTATATATTTTTAGACACTCTTTTATCATGATTTATTTTTAAAAAATGTATAAATAACTGTTAATCACGAGAAACAATTTTTAAATAAAACTACACTTGCAAGAAAGAATGTCAGATAAAATAAGTTTTATAAATACACCTTTAATTTAATTAAAAAATTTTTATGGTACTTAATTTTTCACAGTAATTAAAAATGAATTTAGTTACGAAATCATTGCTTTCATACAACAGGAAAATAAATATGTACATAATTCTTATATAATTAAAAAAAATTTAGCAATATCAGTAGATTCAGAGTTCAAAGAGTATAACTAGCAGATTAGTTGACACATACAATAACGAATAAATGGTTAACCAATAATGTTCATATCAGTAAATTGATACGGTGACCAATCCGGTTTTTCAACAACGTATTTACTTGGATAGAAGGAGGAATAAAAGGCTCTGCAAGAATCCTCCACAAGTTAGTAGTGTATCTGCGCATCACGGATCATTCACCTGAATATACTTCGGTGGATCTCTGTTAGTCTCCTCGATTGGTTGCTTTTTAGAAATAAACTGGTTGTCCTTCGGAAATCAAGTATTAAAAAAAAAAAAGACAAAAGAGTAAAATCAAAGAACTGATGTAAGACAAATATCGAAAGAAAAAAAAAAGAAAAAACGTAAGAAATATTAAACATTACTTCCAGAACGGCAATTAAATAAATAAAAATGATAAAACATTTTTCTTTTGCAAAATGGTTTCTTTTGATAACATTTCTTATAAATATTTCTGAAAATTATGCCGTTTATCGGCCTCCGTCAGCTACGGTGCAGCCACTTCATCCAACAGGATTACGCGTATCTATTCCAGGTAAAAAAAATATAATTTTAATTATTAAATAAAATATTTATTTATGCAGGACATTCGGTACTTATAAAAAAAAAATAAATTACTTGAACTATAATTAAAATTATTAAATTATATTAATCTAAATAATAATTTCTTTACAGATGAGGATGGAATTACATTAGTGGCTTTCCATATAAAATTCAATGAGGATTTTGATGGTTTAGAAGCGGGGCATATTGCAAAAGATATTCTGAAAGTTCGCAACGAACAATGGACTTATGAAGATCGGCGTACTCAATTAAAGAGAGATGATATTATCTATTATTGGATTCACGTTGTATATCAAGGTCTTGGTTACAATTTGATTGATCAGTCGCATCGAGTTATCGGCAAGTTTTTTTTTTTTCTTTTAATATTAGTAAAAACAGATTAATCTTTGGTTATATAATACTACTAACATTTTTTAACTATTGTCAAGCAATATTGTAATCTGTCATTTACTTATAATTTTAATTTTTTTAAAAAGAGCGATTATAATTGTTTGCAATTTTTAAAAATTATTATATCGATTATTATATATTATATTACTAATTTTGTCTTATTTTTAGATTTCTACACTTACGCTGGGGCTCTCGTTCCCCAATCGATTGAAAATGTGCAGAATTGCGTGACAAAATCAGCTACATGGATCTTTGAAAACGGTAAACGTCGTCAAGCTTGTTCAGGTGAACTTATTTTTGAGGACAACTTTGATGATCTCAATACTACAAATTGGAATACGTTAAATCGTATGTCTACTTCTCCGGTACGTGCGTAATAAACGTTTTTTTCAGAACAATTTTAATCACTGATTAAACTATCATGCTTTTTTAATATTAGGATGAAGAATTTGTTGTCTACATAACTAACGATGTCACGGATGTAAACGAGGGAAAGCTACGTATTAGTCCAATACTGCTTGAATCTAAACACGACAGTAATTTCATCTCGCAGGGAACATTGATTCTAGAAAAGTATACAGATCATTTAAATTGGAAAATAAATTAAAATAAAGAATTCAATTTAATTACATTTTTTCTTAGCTGCTCGGGCCAACCTGGTACAAATGTGTGCGAACGTTATGCCTCTGGCTTTTACATCCTGCCTCCTATAATTTCTGGACGTATTAATACAAAGGGAAAATTTGAATTTTTATTCGGACGTATTGAAATAAGAGCCAAATTACCACATGGCGATTGGGTGTATCCATGTAAGTTTTTTATGATTTTATATTTATTAATTTTGTTTACGATCCTGATCGTTATAAATATTTTATAGTGATAATGCTGGAGAGCCCTGAGAATATGTTGCAAATGGATATAAGTCGTGAGATTAGAATTGCATCTTCGGTGGGCAATGAAGAGCTGAGTACTTCTAACGGCAAAATTGTCAATGGACGTATACTAACTGCTGGTGGATTTACCAAACTCATAGGCCGTAATAATACACAGAATCTCGCGGCACTACCCAAGAGACGGTCAAGTACGCTGTGGTCAAATGATTTTCATACCTTTGTAATCGAATGGAAGAGCGGGCTTGTTACAGTAAAAGTTGACAATGTGGAATATGGGGAGCAAACAGTCGACGGATCGTATGGAAAACCGGTATTGATTGTATTATATTTTTATATTGGTTTTTTTTTTTTTTTTTTTGAACGTAGTCTTGTATAGTTTATATAATTTTACTAAGTCTGATGCTGAGAATTTTGTGTCATTTATTGTGCAGTCGTATTTGACTTTGGGCGTAGCTGTTGGAGGCGTTAACGAATTTGGAGATCACCTTACAAGCGGCGGATATGTTAAACCTTGGCGAAATGTTGAATCAAAGGTATATTAAATATTCCAATTGTTTTTAAAATTAAAAAAAAAAATTTACAAAATTAAATAAAAATATACTAGACATTTTTAAATCAATGCAATTAATTCTTACAGGCATTACTTCATTTCTACCGTGCGAAAGATCATTGGTATCCTACATGGGATACAAGAACAGTTCTTCAAGTGGATTATGTGAAAGTGTGGGCATTGTAAATATTTTAATTTTCACGAAAACCGCGTGACTACGTACACTTACCGTCAGGAATGGCGTTCGTGGTGATGCGACGGCGGCTACCGTACGTGATCTTGGCGTGGGGTGCGTCGAATCTCACACGAAGCACGTGCGTAGATTTTCCATAGAACAACAGTCACAGAGGATTAAAGAGGAACACGGCCTGTTACACCTCCCCGCACTCGGCCGCCTAGAAAGGAAGAAGTCACGTACGCCAGCCGCCGTCGTCGTTCGCCGCAGCAAATGTCATATCTGCCTTTCAGTGTAAATTATTAAAACTTTTAATACATTTTACATGTTTTTTTTTAATTTTTTTAAATTACTAATTATTATTTACTTCATACATATTATTAAAAAAAAAATAAATAATACATATTGATAACAAATTCTTATTTTAGACTTTTATAATGATAGAGCTACACTCTAATTTACTGCTAACTTAAGCTAGTTTATACTTCTATCAAATATATTTGAATGCCCTTGCGTTATACGGATTACTAGCTCTTCTGAAAGGATTTGGAGGAGGCATTAAGAATGTACTAAGACTACTAGGTTGCCTGTTTAGTCGAATATCAGGATCGAAGCCGTTTCCCAATTGTTCAACGAGTCGCTCTCCGCGATATCCATATCGTTGTTGATAAAATTTTGCGGCGCGTAACCCATCCTCAGGCTTGAACTCGATATGCATTTGCTCACTACCACCCGAAAATGCGAGACGTAATAAACTTATAACACCGGCTCTGGTCCATTCCTGGAGCTGCGATGAACTGGGCCAAAGTTTTGGAAAAACATTGGGCAAATTGCTGAACAATGCTTGCGGCCACGTGAAAGATGATGAATCAAATGTCCTGGCATTCCGTATCAAGGTTTGCTCGCCGCAGCATACGTTTGTCTACTCAAGATAATTATATTTTTATTTTCATTAATAAGAAATATAACTAATTCAAATTCTATTAATTTAATATATAATAAAATTGATATTTTGCAGAATTATTCATACAAAATATGCAGGAAGAAACTAATTGCAGAATGAAATTGTAATTTCTCGAAACGAATCAGAGAAGTGAACTTCCTCCCGCTTGATACAGATCACTTACCGCGCAAAGAATGATCGTTAAAAGGATTTTATCAACGTGCATGACTTGTTGAAATTGCGTTCATTACAGAAGCACCTACTGGAAAATATAGAACGACTGGCTGTATTTGAATTGCGTCCGGCTTTTAAGCTTTTCTCTGCCATGTCTTATAGATAATTCGTGGCTTGCATGAAGAATCAATTTGTAATTGATCGTCATTCGCGACACGTTCGGTGTGACTTTTAAACTCTCGCGCGTCAAGCGCGCGATCGAATTTTTTACTTTCACTGTCGGTATTACGATAGACTGTATCTTTTTATATAAGTACTGGATTAATGAAAATGTTCCGTAGTACCATTCCACGTCGATAGAGATGCAAGAGCGACCTGCCATGTGCCGGAATCGGACATTGGTAAATTTAACGAAAACAAATGTACATCGCGAAATATCTCAAGTAACTCTTAATTTAATAGTGTTAATAAATTATAAATAATAACGTAGAATAACTAACATATACTTTGTACATTTGCAACAATAATGCCTTCGATCAAATTAATATTTTATAAATTTTTTTGCTTCTTGTAAATTTTATTATAGATCACCGCAATGATGGCATTGCTACTTTATAGTGAAACTATATCAATCACAGATGCTACAATTTACAGATTTCTGCACGATATTATTGAATACAATCTGGCAGGTATACCTGCCGTGCACGAGGTAAATACATCATGTACTTACACATATATGTATGCAACAAATATATGTGGCTCACTTAATTTTTATACAGAAAACGGAGTGGAATTTTGATCCAGAAGTTGGCAAGCTAAGAAGGATTCGGTATGAACAGGAAAACGGACACTTTGGAGAATATGCAATAGAAAAATTAGGAAAGGGAATTGGATATGGAGGTTCTTGGGGAAAACTAGTAAAAGTCTAACGTTATGTAATTAATTTTCTTTTAACATTTTACGTATAACTTGCAGTAAATAGAAATGATCAATTTCTTTTTTAATACTTCTTGAAATAGATAACGTATTTTTTTTGGAATATGCAAACATTCACGGCTGTTTCAGGTGAAGCAATCAACGGATGTAGCACAGCGTATCTTACTTTCACTTTAGACATCGGGGAGAGTTGACGCAGGTAGTGGTAGGAAGAAATTTAGTTCTTAAGAAATCTGTCGCGAATTTAGTACGTTGGATATAGCGATACAACCAGTTCCGTCTTTTACTAAATTTAATTAGCGATTAATCCAACTAATAATTGTTCTATTAAAAAGAAACCTTTATTTTGCGCTATTTAAAAAGATTTTCTTATTATTCTAAAGAACGTCTCATTCGAATCACTTTCATTCAATTGTTATCATGGCGAGTTCTAACTCTGTAAGTAATAAAAAAATGATATTAATACACTATAATTTTTGTTTCTCAAGTCAATCGTTAAAAAATTTAATTAACAATAGTCGTAATTACTAATTGTCATTACAACCTTTTTAATTGCTAACGCATTGTACCTCATTACATATTTTGCTTATAACTCTATTTATTAACACGTAACAAATATAGTTTTTTTTTTTTTTTTTTTTTTGAAAGAAATAATGCGTTAAATTAAAAATAAAACAACCCTTTTAACTTCATTATTTTTCGAAATTTCGTTTTTTGTTTTACAGTGGCTGACAATAATCGTATTAACAACATTCGCGATTATTTTTTTCGTAATAATCGACGAAAGTGCGGCTATACTTGCGGAACCTCAAGCACCTAATTTTCAATATTTTGAACGGCAAGTGAAGCAAATATCTCGATATATAACTCTAGAATAAATAACTTTAAAAAAATTAGTGAAAATTTACTTACTAAGTGCCTGTATGATTCTGACTGTTACGTTATAATGCAATAGTCTCTAAAAAAAAGTTTATTAAGTGTCAAATAGTGTTGAATAGTAATTCTTATTTTTATTTCCTTAGGCCAAAGTATCGCTATCCTTATTATGATGAAAATGGTAAAGGAAAACTGCTCTATGGCTATGGTGGACCGGAACTATATCAGTACAAAACATTCAGTGTTCTTGAAGGAATTCATTAAACGATCATCTTGTTTAAAGTTTTTAGAAAATTGAATATAAAATATACATATATAACGTAACATATACGAACATGTAACTGGTTTATTAACATATACTAGTGAAATATTAATTCGAATATATCTGCATAATGCAACATGCGAGTATTTTTTCGACGGCACAATTAAATTGGATGTCACACGAATACAAATCAGTTACTACGCTATTTGGAGAAACAGCATATTCGTTAATGGCGCAATTTGCATTATGTTACCTTGCCATCGAAAAAATACGATCGCCACTGTGGAATTAATTAAGGAACATTGTAAGATCATTTATTTTCATCGATTACAACTGTATACTTAAATGCAATCGATTTATATGGCTGGTTTTAATTACAAATATTTATCTCTGTTTGACTCTGTTTTACTCGTTAAAATGCTGCATGATTCGCTTCTCCTTTAACGTGAATTGATCGACGATGAATGAACATACGGTGAAATATGTCGATACTTCTTGCCAAGTAAAGTTTAAAAACTGTTACAATATTTAGAAAAATGTATAAGATAGAATGATTACGATGATTCAGTGCACAACATTGCTTCGGACTGCAGTCTCTAAAGACTATATTACAAATAGAATATATCATTAAAAGTCAGTGATCTATCAAACGTGCATGGAATGTGCAGTAGCTTCGCTACAATCTATGAAACAGTGATTTATAGTTTTATCGTATGTAGGGCAATAATGAAATACAATCTAATAACTATGGCTTATATAACTTGCTACATTACCGAAACTGTTTCTTTTTTTTATTCCCTACGTGCACAATGTGCTGGAAAAAATAGAATCAACAAGTTGTAAATGGTTAAAAAAAAACTGCAGTCACACTGCTCAATCGATACATTAAAACTGTTATCGAGAGGATATTATTATTTTGTGATAGAGGTGCACACGTGACGAAGTTACGAACGTGCAAGCACAATCGAGTAGATGTAAGTTAGCGAAATATAAAGTATCAATTATAAACGAACTGACCGACTGCATATTAACGCCGAGCGATAATTGATGCATTTATTCATTATGATATTTGTCCGCCTTGCTCTCGCCGGCAGACTGTAACTGTCATACGAAGTCCATTTCGAACTTATTATAATACTGGCCATTGACACGGCGTCTCTGCAACTGCCTTTCAATGAATTTCTTTATTTCGCTGATGACAAACACGCTCGATGTCAATGTCGCCAAGAATAAAAGATCTGAAAATTAAAAATAATCATGTTAAGCAAAAAATACATATATCGATTATCTGTAACAGTATTTTCGACCAGCATTTACACCTTTTGCCGTCAGAGCTTCAGTCTGAAATATTCTCTGCAACGGAGGAAAGTAAATCACAAACATTTGCCCAATGACAGAGAGCGTTACGGCTACCAGAAACATTTTATTACTCCACAGACCGATTGTAAATATGGATTTTGTCTGAAACAAACGGATATTTTTAAACCATGGCAATCTTTTTTAAATAAATATTTAAAACAAAAGTAAAGTATGAAATCTTACCTGCGATCTACAACTAAGAGCGTTGAACATGTCAAAAAATACAAAGCAAGTAAATGTCATGGTAGTGTCTCTCGCTGTATTCCCATTAACCATCTGGAAATTTAGCACGTGTAATTGAGGAACAAAATTACAGAATTAATTAAAAATTATTACCTCTCTATTGTACACCCACAAGGTGCCGAGAATAATGATGCTAGCAGATAATAAAACGTTAACTATGAGATGACGTGTGATCATTGGCTCTTTTGTATTTCGTGGTTTTTGCTTCAAAACGTCTTTATCAACCGGTTCTACTCCAAGACTATATAGAAAAAGATACGTACACACGACATACATAAAATATATATTAAATAAAATGTCAAATGTTTAATTAAAAAAATTGAGAAATAAAAGTTCTATTTAACTTACCTCTGAGCTGGTGGTCCATCCATAATGATGTTAATCCACAGAATTTGCATAGCATTCAACGGATTCGGTATACTCATTAAAGTCGCAAGAGCAATCAAAGAAAGCGCGGCTATGCTAGTACTTAATTGAAATCTAACGAAATTGCGAATGTTGTGAAAGATTCCCTTTCCTTCTTCGATTGCTGCACTAAAATATGATACGATAAATATATAAATTATCACATTTAATATGTTAAAAAAAAAAGTTGTTAGATAATATATATTACATAATAGTTCCAAAATCATCGTCGACTAAAATCATGTCCGCTGCTTCTTTACATACATCAGTGCCGTTTTTACCCATAGCGATACCTATATCGGCCTTTTTTAACGCAACTCCATCATTTACACCATCACCAGTCATACCCACTATGTTGCCGTTTCTCTGTAAGGCTTTTACGATACAAAGTTTGTGTTTTGGTGTTACACGATAAAATACACTGACGCTATTAATGCACTGTTCCAATTGAATCTCGGACATCATATCCATCTCGTCTCCCGATAATAATCGACTGTGAAGTGTATCCAAACCAATCATACTAGCTAAAAAATAATTAAATCTCTTTGCAATTTTATCTGTAACAATTTAATATTTTATATATACTATAATATTATATATTTATATACCTATCGCGGCTGCAGTTTCTTTAGCATCTCCGGTCACCATCTTCACTTTAACACCACTATTTAATAAAATGATAATAGATTCACGTACATGTGGCCTTGGTGGATCGCAAATACCAACCAGACCAACATAAATTAGATCTTGTAACGAAGAGCCACGTGCCAGACCAATTACTATAGCCAAAATAAGAATAAATTGCAGAATATATAATTTTAAAATTTATTATTTATTTCTTTTGCTTAAAAAAATAATACCTCTCAATCCTTGTTGTCCAATATCATACGCTTCCGTCAAGAATTCCTGATCTTTCTTTTGACTAAGAGAATACACTTGACCATTTTCGTAATATTTCGTACATTGCGGTAAAATTTTCTCCAAAGCACCTTTTACAAAGAATATTTCTTGCCTATTCTGAAATATAAAATTATAACATATGTTACTTGACATCTTAAAATTAATAAAATTAAATAAGAGAAATGCAGCGATTCAAATTTACCTCGCCGAACTTCGGTGTACATTTCACAGCCATCATTTTTTGCTCGGAAGAAAATGGATATTCTTGTAATCGCAGATATCTATCATTAACGCCATACATTCCGAATTTCATTGCCACTGCTATCAATGCTCCTTCCGTTGGTTGTCCCAACAAAGTATCATTTTGTATGATAGCATTATTACATACACAACCTATTTCCAGCATATTACTGATAGCAGTGCGTGCAAGATCAAGATTATCACATTTCCGTATATGTACTTCTCCCACACCATTATATCCTGCTCCAGTAACATCCGCGATGTAACCCTCCGATGTAACGAGAATTGTCGCGGTCATCTCGTTTTTCGTGATCGTACCGGTTTTATCAGAACATATCACATTAACGCAGCCTAAAAATAAAACAACCTTTTATGTTTAAAAAATTAAAAAAATATATTTAAAAAATAATGCGGTTAATTAAAATTAATATAATTTTCTATTAATGTTTTATCTTACCGAGAGTTTCAACGGTTGGTAATTTTTTCACAATGGCTTTTCGCTTAACCATTCTCATCACTCCCAATGCTAATGTCACAGTTACGACGATAGGCAAGCCTTCCGGTATAGCTGCTACCGCCAAGCTTACACCAATGGTAAACATCTCAAGGATAGCCTTACCTTGGATCCAGCCAAGCAGCATAATAATACCAATAATGCAGAACGAATAAAAGGACAGCTGAGTACCTAAAATGTCCATGCTTCGCTGTAGTGGAGTTTTTGGTGCCTCCTCGGCTTGCATCATCGAGAAAACCTCCCCAAATTCACTCTTTTCTCCCGTATTCACAACAATTCCCTGTATCGCGCGATATTGTAATATAAGTTAATGATAAAGCGCAATTATTCCCAAAAATTTTATGTATAGTTTGAGAACAGAATTTACCTTGCCATTTCCGCAACGCACTAAAGTGCCCATAAAGGCAATATTTCTCTTTGATGTCAACCCATTAGTCTTAAGTAAAGGAGCTGTTGACTTTTGCGCTGGTTCGGTCTCTCCCGTAAAGCTACTTTCGTCAATTGCCAGATCTATAGCTTCGAATATTCTGATATCGGCAGGTACTCTATCTCCAATATTTAAATATACTATATCACCAGGAACTAAATTACGTGCGAGAAATGTTTCTACACGACTTTCTCGTAAGCTGAAAATTAAATATGTACAATATTAATATAATAATATTACACACTTAACAAAAGTATCAAGAATTTTTAAGAAAATAAAAATTTGATAAAAAATATTTCTTTTATCACTAATCAAAATTTTTTTTTTTATTGTAAATATAAAACTATAGAATTTAGAAGTTTCACCTTCTACAGAGCGCAACAATATATTACATCTTCTTCATTTAAAAGGGAAAAGGGAATGCTACACGTTTAAAGAGTTAATATATTCTCCAAGAACCATACTATTTTCTTATTAATATTCATTATTTGCATAGGACGTAGTTAATAAAGCAAATCTAAAAGAAAGCACAAATCTATTTACCAGTGGCATATTGGTGGTACCAATTTATTTAATTCCTCTAAAGATTTCTCCGATCGATACTCTTGTACAAATGCAACTGTTACCACTATTATGATAGCCTACAAAGAAACGTATTACAAATATAAGCATAGTTAGTAGAACGCCTACCAAAATTTGTAGGATTAATGAACTTTATTAATTGGTATTAAGAGTCAAGTTTACTTACCACAGTAATACTAACAGCATCATCAAATTGCCTCATGCATATACTGACAAATGCAGAAGCAAGTAAAAGAAGAATCAATGGATTCTTGAACTAAAACATATATTAATTTAATAGCATGTAAAATTTATCTATATTATATCACGCGCTACAATCTTCTATATATATCGCAAAAACGAAAGGTTAAAAATCTAGTACCTGTTCAATGTATTTCTTCCATGGTGGATCTTCCTCCTTTACAGAAAATTCATTAAAGCCTGTTAGTTGTCTTCTATGGTCAGCTTCTTGCCATCTAAGTCCCGTTCGCACGTCAACGTGTAATCTAGCTGCTACCTCTTCCGCGCCGAGACTAGCTGATTCACCGGTCGTCAACCACATTTCAGAATCTTGTTCTTTATCCTGAAAAATTATTATTATATTAAATTACCTTCTATAAACAATACCTGGATATTGTTATACATCAGAATTAAAATTTAATTTAATAACGAATAATATGTAAAACAAAGTTAAATACTGTTAAATTTAATTCAACAAGAGGAATAACATTATACAGCGAAGCAGCTTCTCAACTGAAAATGACGTAATGTAATAAATCATTTAAGTTTGATCACAATACAACGTTATATACACGTGTGCTGCCTTTCGTCTTATCAACAGCATCGAATTAGCATACCACGCGCGTTATCTCATTGTCGCAACTGTGTAAAATATGCGCACTGGGGTAATACGTTCGGTTAACGAAAAGAAAAAAAAAAAAAAAAGACTCCAACGAAAGGAACGAGAGGAGAAAAAAAAAAAAAAAAAAAATCGTTGATTGAAAAACTGACGAAGATGCACGTCGGAGAATAATGAAAATAACGGAGCTCAAATGTTAACCTCGCAGAGACAGCGGCAATCCAATCGATCTGTCAGTGCATGTCCGCACTAGGTATCGAGAGCCGGCGATTGGAGAAGGCGTGATCGAGGATGCGGACAGATCATAGGACAGATCGGTGAGTAGGCGACATGTCAAATAGGTAGGAAAGCGATCGTTCTCCGAGCGGTCTCAGCCACGTAAACAGGAGCATGGCTCTGCGGAGGCCTGCCGCCTAGATTCTTGGCGGGTGGCTGTCAACCGAGTCCGCGAGATGTCAACGGTGATCCCACAAGCTACGCCGGACGGGCCCGATGGCTTTCTTTCGGTATCCCCGCAGACTTTGCACTCCGTGTCATTCCCGATTTCCTGTAAAATCAATGTGGAGTCGCGTGTCACGCGCACGTATGCACTTTGGCACACGCATGCAGGGTGATGCAGGGGCTCTCAGCCCTCGCACGTACTTCTCAGGAAATTTCCACGAGGGATAACCGCCAAAAAAGCACAGTCAAGAGCCCGATTCTGTTAACTCTCATCTGTACCGGGAGGGACTACCGTAAACGAGACTGCCACGCGTATGTGATCCTTCCTGCATCTCGTACAGTTTCCCCGTTTTAATAATTTTATAAACTTCAGTTTATATTTAAACGGCATCGTTGCATTTCCATAGCGCAAGCGTGTGGCCGTAGTTTCCTTTCTTTTTCATTCGAAACGATCTTACGCTGTAAATAATGAAAGGAAAAAAAAAGGTGTTAAGAGGCGAATGGATTAATGCGTTGCTTCAACAATTTTATGAAATGTAGGCCGTCAGAAGCCCGTTGTTTGCCCGTGCAAATGGTCGAGAGACATTTTGTGTCATTATGGAAGTGTTATTATATATAAGTAACTACTGACAAACTATCGTTAATGCTCCCGTTTTCATGGCCTTGCTTACGTGTAACGTAATTCTCTCTTTTTTTTTTCCTCTGGCGTTCCGAGTTTCACTTACGTAAACACCATGCATAATCCACGATCTCTGACTGATTACTCATTCACGTCGTTTAAACTTTTTATGAAAATTGATCTTTCCTCTTCCAGAACAAATGGATAAGCGGCTGAGAGAAGACTGACGCTCGTACTTCCGTAAAACCATCGGAATTATTAGTAGTACAAAGTACATTTCACCGTTAGGACAAACCGAGCTAAATAAGCAGCGGATTTGACTATCGAAAACGGGAGTCGAAAAGTATGGCCCCTCGAACATATGACACGAGCCAACTTCAATTTGATGCGCTCTCGATAACTTCAAACAGTTCAATACGATTTCCCTCCGTTTGTTGTTTATTTCTACCCAACCTGCCATTTTATCGCGAAGGGAGAAAAATTATACGCAAATACCGATTACTTTACGAAGTTGAATAGTTCATCAGCTGTAGCTATCGCGCACGTAGAAAAGTACACATACTAGGTAATAAAAAAATTATAGATAATTACGGGATGGCTGTAAAAATATTAAACATTAACCTAAACACATTGAACGTCGTGGCAATATTATTCCGTACGTACGCGCATGTATGAAATTTTTCAGATTGCGTTGCGTTGCCGTAAAAGCAATTTTTTTTTTTTCAATTTAAGCTTACCCCATTTAACGTTGCATTTTCATCAATGTGTTCCTTGTCGTCGTTACGAATCTCAAGGCCGGCGTCGTCCAAGAGCTGCTCATATTTTGCCTGGTTGCCGGTGTCTCTCATTGCGGAGAAGAGCTGCCTCTCTCAGCACCCTGGCACCGCTTCCTGCTGCGCTTTACCGAGGAAAATGAGATGGGGGACTATGCAGCTTGACAACGGCCGAGGGATAAAAGCACCACCAGCTGACCTGATGCCACCGAAATCGTGCGTTATCGATTTGCGTCCTCTCTTCTCCTCTTCTCTCCTCTCTTCGCTTTATACTCTATATATTTGTTTGTTTCTTCTAATTCGATTCACTTGGTTTGCCAGGGAACAAATGGAAACTGCACAGCGCATTGTCTTCCTTTCCTAGGTCATCCTACGAATAAAATAAAACGAAGCGCATTTAGTGCACATGACTGACATTCTCCCTTCCAAGACTGTTTTGAAGCGATTATTGGAGGCGATTTCTGGTCACGCAAAGGCTGGTGGAAACGATCTTGCCAAGTGACTCAACTTCACGTAAATTTTTAGCAGACTTTGTTCATTTGCTTAACTGACAGCGCGACGAGCTAAACATTGTATATTTTCGCAAATTATTTGCATTTTATCTGTCTCGGATATCGCCTCTATTTGAATTTACATTCGATTTTTTTAATTACAAACTTTTCAATTAATAAGGAATAATAGACTTAATTTCGAACGTATCGAGGGAATTTTTGTCTTACCAGAAATTTAAATAATCGGTCGACATTTAACATTTTTAATTTTTACTCTTTTCAACGTAAAATTTTCTTATTTGTGTTATACACATTTTTATTGACTACATCGTATCTGTTTTAATTATAAATTGCTTACAGGTTATTTTTTGCTGTTTTAAACAAAAAAAGTCAGTCTGGGTGATTTGCTTTTGCTGTCCTGACAAGCTGCTTTAAAGTTAAATACTAAGAACTTAGATATTTTGGACAACAAGGTGATTAAACGTTTGCCAATATCAGTTTTCCAAAAATATCTACAAATTTCTTTGGTATAGAAAATCTACCGTCAAGCAAGGTACATACGAATACTGTAACAACAAATTTAATTGGTCTAAGAACTCTAATGGAATAACATGTCAAAATAATTTGCTGATTCATAAAATGTAAGGGCACGTTAAAAAATTGAGCGTACGTTATCGATCAGCGACAACTGATGCGATGTTTACTAACGACGTATCGCACAAGCGGCAGTTTTATTCTCTACAATTTTATTTCCACAATTTCCACTAAAATATAATACTGATTCTTTCATGACAAATCTGAAATAAATTTTTCCTTACGGCAAAACATCATACGATATTATTTATATATGTCTGTTCTTTAAATAATGAATCATTCTTATCAGAATCGTGCAAAAAAAAAATATTTGATACGAAACGACAGATTACGATTAAATTCTAATTTTTATTTAGCAAGTATTTGTCATTAAAAAAAAAAAAAAAAATAATAATAATTAAAATGCTGTTAAAATTAAAAATTTTCATATTTCTACATTAATGTTAATTTTATATTATTTGGATGAATGCAATACGATGAAGTTTATCAATGACTAGATCTTATCCGATTAAAATATGTACTTAATTGATAATATTTCTCTGATTTTAAAAGAACCATGACAAGAGAAGGCGTTTTGATAACAGTGAGTTTATGTTCTATTGATGCAACTCGAAAGAAAACAATATGTTGACTATAACGATGATGATTTAGATTGACACAACGAATATATTAGTTTGATTGCTTTATTAGAGGTTTGTGCAATCTTTCGCGTTATTACATGTGCAAAAATCTGGAAATATACGCTCAATTATATAAAACGCTGATCGTACATATCGAAAGTTATTCTCAGCTCTTTGACGAGAAAATTAAATTTTCAAATTTTACTTTTAAAGAGTTAATTAGCGCTTGCATAAAGAACTTACAAACTGCTTGACGAATTGTTAATTAGTAACTGAAATAAATTCAACGAATGACAATTGAATTATAATAATTTAAATACCGATCAATTTGCGTTGTTTTTAATCTCTCGCTCTTTTTTTTTTTTTTTTAGGTCACAGCATCCACTGCAAAGCAGACAACGATAAACCGCAATTACGATCGACCGATATTGACGGAATTGGCTCGTCCACGGCGATTTATTTTTTAATTGACGTTCAAGCTTTGCCGAGAAGAAAAAGAAATAATAATAGAAATGTGTAACAAAGCACAATTTTATCTCGAATTGGTGGATCAATTCGCATTGGATTTGTTTCACAATTATACCAGGCGGTTGAATATTTCTAAAGCCTACGAGGCGTCGACGGGAGTCGATTACAGAACTTGGACAGCTACATGTGGATGTCAAGCTGCAATGTACATATAAGTACGTGTGCGATTACGCGTTTCTCTCCTCAGGTAAAAATCAATAACACGACCGCGCAACGTACGTGGTGCAAAAGCATGTACACGGCGATTCGCGGAAAACCGTCCGCAGCTACTAACGTTTTACTTTACCTTGTTGCAGCCCGTGCTGGAATCCGCCGGTGTCCAGTGACAGGCGAGGGAATCAATCCCGGCGTAGATCCACGGTGCAGAGCCGTAAAGAGAACTATTGAATACACGGCTCGGTTCACGCACGACACCGTCCTCGACACGAGCTAGAATGCACTGAGTCAGTAAGTTATATACGCTCGCGAATTCGGCCGCAGTCCACTTTTGTCGCACGCGTCTCTCCGAGCACTTGTCCCCGTCGTCGCCGTCGCCGCTGTTTGCGGAGGGAAGGTCGATCGACCCGACCGAACGAGGCGAGCTAGACGTACCGTAACCGGGCGCGAAGGAGGTACGTTCCGGGCTTGCGACAAGTAGCGCCGCGCTGACAGGCTGAGACCGTGAGATGCATGCGGGTGCAAGTAATAATTGTGTCAGTGTTCTAAATACGAACCCTTCATTTGTTTTAGGATGACTTTAAAAAGCTGCGGCAAGCCCGAGCGGCATCACAACGCAACGGCAAATACGGCATCTGGAATTATATCAGCAGTTCCGGTTTAAAACACAGTAAGCAGGAAAAGTTACTCTGAGCAAGCACATGTAAAAAAAAAAAAAATGCATGCATGCAATAATACATAAATGCAACAAGTATTTAATAACAAATACATTTTTAATGCATTAAAAATTTTTTTTTCTTTTAATTATTGTAGGTACCTTAAGTGAAAGAAACACAGAAGTAAAATGAGAGGAAATGCAAAATACTAGCGTAACGAAGTGAACTTTGTTTTTTTTTGCATTCTGTTTTTTTTCTTTTTTTTTTGTCAGTCACGATTACATCGGATTATAAACGTAGACGTATATACATATCTCTCTTTCACTGACGTTGCGTAGCATGCCGGCGAAAGTCTGTTTACGTGAAGCCGGCGTTAAAAGATAACCTACAATGTCGAAAGTATTTAACCGCACATTAAAATAGAAGGAAAAAAAAAATAAATAAAAAAGTATTTAACCAATTATCAACCGATTAATGATAGATAGATTTTTATTCCAATGAAATCCGCTATGAGCCGCCACTGCTTGTGATTTAAAAATTAACGTCGTGAATGTCGTGATAGAAGTAAATGATAATTAAATGGGTATTATTTTTCAGTGGTACGCCTCTTATTTGTACTTAACTAAACATTAATTTAGCATAGATACACACAATACTTGTTGCAAATTTAAATGATAAGTTGTACATGTAAAAAAAGTGTGTTGCTTTATTTTTTATTCGTTTTGCCTCACGCTTTTGAATCTGATTCAGGTACGAAGAGTAACGTGATATCCGCGATGACATCTCCGATGAAACTTACGTCAAATAATCCTGATGACATGTACTCTCATGATTTACAATTGTATCAAAACCCTCCATTTGGAGAAGTGATGCTAAATGAACTCAAGGAAATCTGTATAACGCGTCTTAAAGGTTAGTTTTTAAATTTTACGTTTGCGTATTAATTAATATAGTAATTTTTATATGTACATAATTAATAGATTTTCGTATGCGCAGTTCTCTCTTTGGTAGAACGAATTCATTTAGGAAACTTAACAATGTCGGTGTCGCAACGCAGAGCTGCCTTGGTTAAAGAATTGCTAAAAGAGGAAATAACTGAATTTGCAAGATTGATCGATAGCCGTGGGCACGGATCAAATACCGACGTTGATATTTGTGCTAGAAAAAGAGATCACATCTCTCATTTTGTACTGAGATCGGTTGTGGCCTTTGACGCATCAAAAAAACGTTGGTTTTTTAAGCAAGAAGCAAGATTGTTCAAATGGAGATTTTCTTCTTTAAATAGCGAGGGAATCAGACGCTTTATGTGCGTTAACAATTTTGACTTTATTCCGGTTGGTTGTGGCGTGTCGTAATATTTCGAATTTTACATTTTTTATATTTTTGGGCTGGCAATATATTCATTGCTGTTTTCAGATTAGTTTGAATGAAAAGAAAGATATCAGGGAATGTCTTGAAGCATCTTTTCCATATATTAATGATATTGACAATACTCAATTTTATTCAGTGCCCTTTTCTGAAGTACCTAATCTATTAAAAAAGCGCAAAGCTTTTATAATGCAAGGCAAAGCTTTTATACCTGAGCAAGAAATGGCATTTCTATTTGTGACACACTTTAGAAGAATTTTCATATCAAGTTTTGAAGTAAGGATGGATGTAATTATCGAGATTGTTAACATTTATTATTACCCTTTTTTATTCTATCATTACGTATCAGATTGCACGCGAAGCTAGAGCCAATTTATATAATGATGAAAGGTTTGCTTATATCTTTGCTAATTTAGAAAATAGTATTCAAATTGAAAACACCATATTCGTACAGGACCAAGAAATACGAAAACATGTTTCAATCAATCAATTAGATGAGGTAAGTAAATTAGTTTTAATTAATAAAAACGTTTTAACATATCAATTTTTAATATAACATATAATAGATTGTATTACTTTAGTTTGCAGAATTCTCTTATCCTCTCTGTATGAGAGTACTTCATAAAGCGTTAAAAAATAACCATCATCTTACACATGGTGGTAGAGTGCAATATTGTTTATTCCTGAAGGGTATAGGACTTTCTTTGTCTAATGTAATGACTTTTTGGGAAAATGAATTTACGAAAATGGCGAGCGATGTCAAATTTGGCAAAGAACAGATTTATGCCGTAAGATATGCCTTTGGCCTAGAAGGTAGTCGACGAAATTATCAGCCTTACTCATGTTCAAAAATTATGGAATCGGCTCTTGGACCTAGAGACTGTCATGGATGTCCTTTTAATTATATGTTACACAATGTACTCGAAGAGGAACTTGTTGACTGTGGTTTTAACAAGCATGGTGAGTCATTAAAAATACAATTATTTATACGATTATAATACAAATATTTTTTTTTTTAATATAACTTTTAATTTACTGAACCAGAAATATCAACTATACTGAAATTGTCGAAGGACGGTCAATCTTTTGCAGCCTGTAACAAGTATTTCGAAATGAAACATGACTGTTCTAATGATACTTTCTTTAAACATCCAAATGTATATTTCAATGAAAGTATGAAACATCACTTGTCAATAACATAATAAGAATTATGTCAGTAATATATATATATATATATAAATATATATATATATATATATATATATATATATATATATATTTATATATATATTTATATATATATATACGAAATATATTTTGATTCCATTAAAATATTCATTTTACAATTTTATTTAATTTAATTTTACAATTCCTTACCTTTAATCGAAGTCATTCTCGCTGTTTTTCCCCGATGCAGATGATCTATTTCCTTTTTTTTTAACAAAATAATAGGCTTAATACAAGAACAAAAAAAACGTCACATCAAAAAATATTATCACGATACAACACAGTATAAATTACTATGTTTCATGATTTTTATTCTGTAGATTGCTGCGACGATACGTAAGTACCGAATGATATATGTATGTACATTTTTTTTAAGTGATAGAAGTAACGAGCAATATTTATGTACAAGTACACCGAATTATAAACACTTAACACTCGCCATACCTTATACATTATTACCTTAGTCAATTCATAACGTTGTACCGTTGTCTCATTAAATGCTATTTTAAGCAAGACTACATGATTGAATAATACGGATAATTTTTGGCACAGTTTGTTATCTTAATAAAAACAAAATGAGTTTGTTAAACAAATCCTAAACATAGCTTATCAAGAGATATGGAGAAAATACTTTTAAATCTTCATTATAATATTGTGTCTGTAGTCAAGCAGTGGTTGTACCAAATGCAAAATTTTGTTTTAATCTAAAAAATATTCGATGTTTTGGCGTCAAAATGATATGTCGCGTAACACTATGTCGATTCTGTGAATCGAGTGCGTACGTAAAATTTAATTAATATCGCATTGCAGCCTGTTGTAGCAATGTAATTATAGCCGATAATTAATTGGCGTCCTATACACATACATCATAGAGAAATCATGCAATTTCAATTAGCGGGATGTATATCACAAAATTTAACAGCGATGGATGTAGCAATGGATTTATGCAGTGTGTATATTACAATTTCTTCTGTCTTTTTTCTTTTTTTTTTTTTTTAACAAAATCAAAATAGTTTTTATTTTTTATGTTGTATGCATATATTATGAACAGCCACCCCTGTATACATTTAAGAAAACTAGAACTGTACTTTTCACTCTTCTGAAAATCCACTCTTCTCATTCGCACATTAATTTTTTTTTACACTCATACCTTTTTCTCTTTCACATTCACTTCTGCAAACTCTTTACATAGAAATTTGTATAGAAATAAAACATGTTAGTGGGCACATCGATAAAATCATCATTTATAACAAACAAGTGAAATTATAAAGCCTTATATTTTTTTTTTATTATTTACGTATAAATATTGTTAAATATGTATATTAAAAATTTGCTACATATTCCACGATTATTTTACACAGATTTGTTATTCTATCCTGATAATGACTTAAGTTGGTTAAGTAACTCCTTCTTTTCTTTTTTTTTTATCTTCAATAAACTCTTCTGGTATTTGAAGGGTTAATAAGAATATAATCAAGTGATTCCCCTAGTGCTTTTCTCGTTTATCAAATCATATGCTACGTCGGCAATGGAGATATGAACAAGAAAAAATAAAGGGATGATATTGGATCAACGTTGTATTCTAAGATGAGTCACGGTGTTGTATAAAAATCTAAACTGACCTTAAACGTGTACTAAAAAATATAATTGCTTCTGTCAAGCGACAGGACCGAATATCGGTGATGGTTCCAATAAAGGTCAACTTCTGTGCGCTCGGGATATACTTTCGTTGACACTTCCGTGACTCATTAATTCGGATCGTCAGTCGGACCAAACGCTGTTCTTGACGTAACGAATATATTTTGTTGCTATGCACATGGAATCTATTTTTTTTTCTTTTTTTTTTTTTATTAACGACTAAATCAACGATACTACGATAGGACACTTGCATGCCGTTGATTTATTTTGTGTAAAATAAAAATTCTATACTGTTGTACTGTAAGATTCCACTGCCGAAGGAAGAGTTAAAGAAATGAGTTTTCGTCGTATAGTTACTACCTCATGTGAATTCACAACGTATTAAATGCGTCGACGGACCGACTTTTTTTTTGTCGAGAACGAATGTTGTGTACTGTCCATCGCAATGTAATTCACGCGCGCACACATATCACTGACTTTATCAGATATGCACCAACGCGTGCATCGCGATTTTTTTGTGGCAAGTCCCATGCTCGTAGTTGTAAGAATAATCCCATGGCGATAAACGAAACTGAAGAACCAGCCGCGGTTTGCGTTTATCGGCCTCTGTGCAAAGTTAAACGCGAATAACAGTATTAATCACGGAAGAATTCAGACGGATATCTCGTAAACATGCATCCTCTTCTCGTTGGAGCGTAAGATATACAGACTATTCAGCGGCTCTCGTAGCATCTCCGTCCAGCCGCAAGTTGGTGCGGAGACCGAGAAGGTGGGCTATACGGATATTTCATAGTTCATATCGTATACACTCGCACGATCCGGTGTCGGTGTGGTCGGTCTTTGCGATCTCGGGTCGTTAGGCGCCGAAACCAATTCCATAGAATCGGTCATCTCCAAGGCTCTGACGAAAGACATCGGTCGACGCCGTGCGTCTCCCGAGGTGGGTGTCGTGGGCGTTGCCATC
This sequence comes from Cardiocondyla obscurior, assembly GCF_019399895.1. NCBI lineage: Eukaryota > Metazoa > Arthropoda > Insecta > Hymenoptera > Formicidae > Cardiocondyla > Cardiocondyla obscurior. The sequence goes on along the minus strand of NC_091891.1, from coordinate 787,819 downwards.
GTGGTTGCTTTTCGTTTTACTTGCGGCGACTGATGCGGTTGAGGTGGGAAGACAGGTACTCCACCCCTTATGGCTGGATGATACGCTGCCCTAGGAGCGTTCGTCGTATATTGCGACTGCTGAGTCGGGCTCGTCGGATTAGAGCGATAATAATCGTATGACGTAGGCGGCCGATGGGAAGGCGATTGATGCAGCGCCCCGCTCACTGCTCCAGGAGGTGGACCTGGATAGCTGCCGGGAGAATTGTCTTTCCACATATAAACACCACGCTGCGGCGAGCCTGCTAGCTCGCGTATGTTGTCGACCGTGTTGTTCGTTCTCGAGTACGGATGATCGGTACCCTGTCGCACGAGCTCGCTCTCCGACAAGAAACGCCGTTGCGGACTGTAGCCGGTAATAATGGAACTGGGAATTCCGACTCCCGTATTGTTTCCCTGCTGTACATCGTAGTACGTCGGCGCTTCGTTTACGCCTATGAAATCCGGCCGACGAACCTGCGTCGGTGTACCCGGGTTTGATCTGTAACAGACACAGCGATTCTTAGATTCTTCGAGATCTTTAACGACACAAGATGCTTTCAATAACCGACAAATGCACAGTACAGTGAACCAAGATGAATATGCGAGTGCTTGAGCATTGTAGCCATACAAATACGGCTCTGGCGAGATATACAGGAGAGAGAGCAGCGCGTCATTCCTGTTAAGAAATTAGCATCTATTCAAGAACCAAAAAAAGATAGCGAACCTAAAAAATATATGTGTAGGAGTTCTTGCGTAACGTGTGTGTGTGTATGTGTACGTGTGGTCTGTATTTTTACAACCATGTTTTTCTATGTATACAAAGATATATGCAAGAAAGCATAATTGTAAACTACGATATGTCCTCGTAGGATGAAGTTCGTGTTTACCTGCAGTAGGTTGCAACATGATGGTAGAAAGCAGCTCCTTGCAGTTACCACCCCCTGCAGTGGGACACAAACTTATCTATATACCATATATCTTGTAATATATACATGCAGAGAGACTAATCCTCTACAATATTTATTGTAAGCTACATTGCGCAATTTTTCCTTTTTGACACGTTCCTTTGTCCTCCGGAAGGCGATAACAGTGGTGACAGAAAAGGAGGAGAAAGAAGAGCAAGAGTGAGATGTTTGACAGTGAGGGTAAGGATATCTTGACAAAACAGGCCGACATCATATCGAAGGGTAGCAAAAAGGATATCATAAGAGGAATATCGTTCACTTTGTATTGGCAGCGTGCTCAAGAGATGCATTGTAACTATTACTAGTGTGGCGTTTCCCTCTTGCTCTCTACATTGAGATAATTTTGTGCAATGTGAAAATCGCGATATATATATATATATGTATATAAATGAATAAAAATAATAAGTTTGAAATTGTATATAAGTATTTCGAATAATTCGGATAAAAATTGACCGAATTTTTATTAAGCCTCCCTATTACTTTTGTTTTTTTTTTTTTTACGTGTAAATGTGTTTATATTAAAAGATATTTCTCCATATTAAATTAAGATATTCTTTAATCTTTTTTTTATAATAATGCATAAGTATGATGTACCTTCGTATAGGACTGGATATGGCAAGCGGAGTAGGAACTCCAATAGCTTTAATACGTTGTTGCATCGTCGGACTGGCGCCACCTTGACGCTGAGGAAGCGTAGCCGGAGAACCACTCGTTTCTGGCGATAACGGATCAGGTGTGTGACTTCGAGATCCGTTCATCCCTCTGTAAACAAGTGATATATGAGTATCGTATGAAATCGTTTTGCATATTGAAAATCGCTATCATATTTCAATACCTCGGCCTTGGATGTGGACTGCCTCTAGGATAATGTATTGGATGGCGATGCTGCGACGGCGGAGGATGCCTGGGAGATTCGTTTGTCTCCACAGGTGGCAGGAAGAAATTGCTTTTGGAACCGTGTCTTTGCAACGGTGGCGTAGGTTCGCAATCTGCAGACTGAGACGCCGTCGGTTCCATGTCTGTATCCGATCCATCTCTTCCAGGAGATAACTATAAGTTTAGAAACCATATTGACGTTATTAATCACATCGGAGAAATAATTTCAAATAAAAGAGATGTTTAATTATTCTGAAAAATATATATATATGTAATACATATATTTCCTATGAATTTTAAGATCAATTGGAACAAATGGGATATACGTAAACCATAGGATGAATTAGTAAAGGCATCTTAGGACTTTGGATTCAATGGAACTGATAGACGAGGTATCGTCGCTGCAACTCATATTCTACGAATATAGTAAAAAAAACATATAAATGTGTATATATTAAATTCTATAGTAAAGATTACTACAAAGCTAGTACTAAAAAATTGTAAATTTAAAATTGTTTACAAATATAGTTACTATAATAGTGGTACAACTATATATTGCTAGCCATGCTGTACATGCTTGAAAACTGCATATAAGCAGAAGAGTGCTTATAGAAGAATACTTAAGACATAGGCTTCATCTAAATTCGTCTGTGCTAATGAACAGTAAGAATAATTAACACAAATTATAATAATAATACAAGCTTAAGTGTAAGCGTTAATTTTAAATTGAAGTCACGTTGTTTACAAAGAAAAATAAGCAAGACTGCGCTAGCTCTTACCTTATTGTAAGCATTTGAACTGGCATTTCTAACACCATTGCTGCTATCCATGTAGGTCTTTACCTGGTTTTCACTGCCTATAGTCGATATCTCTGACGCACATGCTCCACGTCGCTTTCCTGAATACTTATCAGGTTTAAGTAAGCTGCAAATTACAGAGAAAATTCATTATTACAAAATAATCTCTACACACGATATTAATTTTACAATACCTTGGCTCCTTGCAATACCTTGGGTATTGTGGTCCAAATTGTGTGTAACAGCAATTGCGCAGACAACCACGAGAAAAAGGATTGTAGCCTCCATTAAATTTGCCTGTTACTTGTTCGTTCGTCGTGCGTCCTCTGGAAACTAGGACTACGTGAAAGCCGGTCAGTCCAAAGATTGGAATGAATAAGAGCATTACTACTCCCATAAGTATGAGACTGTATGTAGATTAAGGACCATATAAGATCAACATTAAATGTATAAACCTTATGCTGCACATTATTAATTGTATTTTACTTCAAAAGGATACGCAACAATGGTATTAACTTCACTCAAATGCTCTTTATGCTCCAGTAAGTAATATAGACAGAGCCCAAATATACTGAGCATATGAAAACTAAGTGACAAAAGAAAAAAGAAGAAATATCTGTAGTTTCTCCTACCAATGCAGTTATTTACCCATGGGCAGTGATGGTCAAATGTCTAAAAAAATATAGGGTTTTAGATAATTTTTTTTAAAATATATATTCGAAAAAACGTTAATAAAAACGGAAACATACCTCGATACAATGATTGCAAACACTGCAGTGTGAGCAACGCGGGGGCCGATAAAATTTGCAGGTAACGCACCATTTCATGCGCACAGTAATGCCATTGATCTCCACATTCTTGTACAATGGAGCACGAAAATCGTCCTCCCGATCTTCGTCAGGAGGGGCTTTAAAAGAAAATCATGTTCTCTGTATTCGCAACTCGTCATAAAATACCACATGAATATGCTCGTTTTCTAATTATACCTTTTGGTATAACCCCAGGATCCATAAACGTCGCCAACGAGAAGTTTATCACTACGAAAAAGGTGATGACGCCCTGCAGAGCCGGTACCCACAAGCCCCATCGAGAGACATAGTAGTTCGAGCATCTGTAACAAACACGTGAGATTCAACATTCTTTAGAGACTGCGAAGAGGAGCTCCTCGTTCCCGACGAACGTGCTTGCGCACGAGCGAAGCGAGACGGTACAAAAAGAGAGAGAGAAGAGAGAGAGAGGGACAGCTTACGGAAAGATGAAGAAGAGCGCCGTGGTGACGAGTAGGACCATCCACGCGAACGTAGCTGGCAAATACCTCGTCTTCACATCGCATTTCGGCATTCTGCACGCTCCGCTCTTCCGGTGGCACACGATCAGCGCGACTCACTAACGCACAGGATTTCTGCTAGCAGGAAACATGGCCGCGTCCATCGCGAGCTCGGCTCACTTGCGACACGTACGCGCTGCAACGAGGACGGCCGTGCATTCTAGCTGCCGTCTCGGGCGTCCGCGACACCGTTCGTGGTCCTCGCGTCCCGGTTACTCGCGCGTCATCCCGGCGTGCTGAAACGTTGGCGGCGCTCTATCAATACTTAACAGCCAGCAGTCGCGTACACGGGTGTTCGAGCGACGAGCACACCACCTCAATGACATACATATACAACGCGTATATCGCATCTCGCTCCCTCGCTGAATCTCGCGGTACTCTCACGCGGCAGCGCGCGTGTCATCTCCCTCCTCCACCTCTTTTCGAGCCCTTTCATGTCCCTCGTATCCATAAGGTGCGTTCGGAAAGACGCTACTAACGCTACCAACTACTTCGTTTGCAAGCGAAAATATTTCATGTAAATTTATCCTATATATTTGCATGTAAAGAAAGCCAAATACAAGAGGATTGAGAGTTCACGTGAAATATTACAACCTATCAAATTATCTATTTGTCACATTTCGTTACATATACAATAGTATATAATTTTCAAACTATAAATTTCGGTTCGTATTTCGTGCTACTACTTATAAATTATATTTTATATGCTATAATTATGTTTTTATAATGATAATTCGTAAAATATAATTATCACTTTTTTTACAGCTCACTGTTCACGAAAGATTCATGATGGCTGCCAAGAAGAAGCTGCGAATGAATGAGCACAATAGACGATGGCGCCAATCGAAGCCAAAAAATCGTTTGCCCTAAAGAAAAAATTAAAATCATTTTCTTTTTTACGTTTGTCATATGCAAAAAATTGTAGTCGACGTTATTATGGTGCAATGGGTCAAACTAGACCTCGATTCATGTACCAGCTCAACCATCTTTTACTTCTCTTTTGGACATACTATTAGATTGAACTAATGACTTAACTTTACTGTAATGAAACAGAAAGTTATGGAAAAGTGCGGGAGTTACATACAGAGATAACCTAGGTGCAAGGTTACGCCCGAATGTAACTTGAATGAAATCAACCACTGAAAATCAAGGTCTTCTCTAGACCGAGACTCATGACGGCCCCATGTTAAAGGGGGATAGAGAAGAACAAGTTCGAGCAATGTAACAATCAATTGCCAAAGGAGGACATTGTAGCCCCCCTTCATCGGCTATGCTTTTTTTTGTTGGTGTAAGCAAGGATTTTGATCGTAATTGCAAGATCTTAACTGGCCTCTATTTTCAATTGACACGGATTAAATTCAATCACGGTTTGGTTGCTTCGTTATCTCGTTTTTTACGCGGTCTAAGAGATAATTTTAGCAACCACCTTCTTTCTACTTCGTATTGTGATTAAAGATCCTCCGTGTTGAAAGATAATGGGCCCGCAAAGTTGGAAGACTGATCTCTATGTTTTCTTGACCAATATCAGACTACAAGATCCCCACCGGGATCCGATGTTAAGATCTGTGATTCACTCTTATATACGAAGTAAAACAAACATAAGCACTGTCGAGAAACACCATACTTGTATTCTTAACAAATTCTTTGGATTTGCAATATTGTAAAACTTGATGATCAATTTTTCTGTCCGTACAAAATTTAATCCTCGAGATAAAAATTCTGTAACATAAAAATAAAACGTAATAAAGGATTTATACAATGTAACTTTCGTAGTTTTTCACCATTAAATCAGTACGTCGTTTAAGGTCGTAGACACCAAGTGGTCAAAGTTCAAATTACAAGGCAAAGGACCATACCCCAAAGTCAAAGAATACTTTGATTCGGAAAATTCTGCTTCTGTATGGAAAATCGGTAAAACAGCACTCTCTCTCGATCAGTTAGGTCACTGCCTTAAGAAAAGTCTTCGAAGATAGTCACAAATTCATTTATAGTTGAAATTAATGTAGATTGTTTTTTTGTATATTAAATTAAATATAAATTTAAGTAGAAGAGAAGGAAAAAATCATAGATTTTAGAATTTCTATTAGAATATTGAACGTTGTCGTAATCTTATAATATAATTAATATAATAATAAAAGTATACTCTCGCTGAAGGAAGTAAGGTAAGCGACAGAACCAATCGATTCGATTTAATACGGTATTTTTAGAATAAAATTATTATTAACAAATTTGGTTAAACTATATAATGTTAGTGCTTATTATGCTATTTTTTAATTATACAAAATAAGTTATAATCATAAGACTATCAAATACATTACAAATAATTGACCTGTTTTTTTCTCTCTTTTTCTCTTTAATAAACAGATCGTGTTGAACGAATACGTCAAATTTGGCTGCTCATGTGTAATCGTCAGATTTGATGTTATTTTAATGCAGCTTATCACCCTGTAACAATTTTTGTCAATTAAAAAATTATACAATTAAAGAATAATTATTAAATAAAGGTTTGTAACAAATCAGTAATTGGATAAAAATAATCATTGTTTCTCAGAAACACGGACCAATTATAATCATCATAAATAAAAAATATTAAATTTAAATTTTTAAGCAAAACTAATAATAATGCAAAAAAATTAATAATATTAATAAAAATGATGTATTACTTACTGTATTACTTGACAAAGAAAAATCCTTTTTTAGCTGGTATTAATAAAGTTGTTCCATGTATTAGCTTTTCTTCCTAAAATTATATAATTTTTTTTTTAATAAACTGTAAATTTCAAAGATGATTATAAAATAACATTTTATAAAAACATCAGTAAAGGTTTTAATAATAATCATTAGTCTCAGTAACACGGACCTAACCTCATCATAATTACGATAAAATATAGAAAATATATTAATATTGTACAAAATTATGGACAATAACTATTTTTAAGACGACGAGTTACCTAAAAATTCCAAAATTTTTATGGATGCTTATCGTTTTCGAGGTTTCCTTTTACATGGGCCATTTTATAGAATGCAGTTGCATTTCTTACGATGTCGAGTCACATCACTTGTTCAATGAAAGCTTACGTGGATTTGAGCTAAAAACAGAATATATTTTACAAAGCTGTATTATATCAGAATATGTACGACGATATATAATTATCATTGAAATAAATGAGTAGAAAGTATCACGTAGAAAAAGAGAAAATGCGTTCTTATCCAAGACACGTGGTCGGGGGCGACCGAAAAATTGCAAAGCTTTGGTGAATTATTAAGAACTGAATACTTTACGGTTAGCAAAGAAAAATGCGGCGCTAAACAGCGACGTATCGACAAATGTAGAAATAAAAGTTTCTTACCATCTTGTATTTTTTCTGCAATTTTTAATGGAGGAGAGAAGCTTGCCCAAGCGAACGACGAACGAACGATGAAGTACCTCGAGCGAATACGAAGGAAATGGAATATAAGCGGAAGTCGATGCGCACGCGGTGACCGCGGTAAGTATCCCCTCTATTCCCTCACCCATTCTGCGAACCGTTCGCAGCGAACGTGCTGTATGCCTCTTTGAGGTGGCATCGCTGATCACGCGTACTATAGAAGGCCGAGAAACCGAAGTTACCGATGAAACCGGCTGTAGTTTCAAAATGGCGCGAATTAACGTGAGCATCAACGGTATCTCTAAAGAATAGTAGACAAACGGCTATAAAATTGTATAGAATCGTGGGAGTAAGTTCAATAAGTTGATGTGATCCGCCGAGAGCGGAGAGGCGCGATGATGAGAATCCGGAGAAAAATATGGCCACGTACCTTCAGCGATCTGCTGTCGATGGCGTTCGTCCTGATTATTGCGCCTCTCATGTACTGGTTCGGGCTGTGGATCGTGCTGCCTGGGCTATACGACGACGAAAGCCCGGTGTACATATTTCACTTCGCTCTCGGCAGCTTCATTATGCTCAACATCGTAGGTAATTTCACGTACACGGTACTGTGCGACACTAGCACCGACGGTTGCATAGTGCCGGTAAGCAAGGCGACGGCGGCGGATGGCTGGCGGCTGTGTGCGACCTGCGAATGCCTGGCACCACCGCGTTCCTGGCACTGCAACGTCTGTGACACTTGCATCCTCAAGCGCGACCACCACTGCGTGTTCACCGGCTGTTGCGTGGGCTACTACAATCACAGGTACTTTGTCATGTTCCTGTGGTACCTGTTCCTCGGCGCAGCGTACGCTTTTTGCTACGGCAGTCTCTTCATCTGGAACAGGATACCCTTCGAGTTCCCAATGTCGATCGTCAAGATGGTCTTTCCCGTAGCAATTTTTTTCTTTGGATTTGACAGTTCTATGGACCAGTTCTACTTGCTGCTGTATGTTGTGTCAGCAGTTGGTACTTTATATACTGCAGTATTGTGCATTTATCACTTCAGCTTGATCTTCAGAGGCATTGTTGGTAATGAGAGTAACAAGAAGGATTTTACATACGATATGGGTTGGAAGGACAATATTAGGGAAGTATTTGGAGAACGGTGGTATTTGACATGGTTGCTTCCTTATATTAAATCTCAGTTGCCTCATGATGGAATTTCTTGGCAACACCTGTGTTCAAAAACGGATTAAATTACTGTGATTATTATGACGCTTTTTAAACTGTGAAATGTAAAATGGCAAAGAATTTATCTGTGCTAAAAGTAAAGTTACCTTTCATGGCCAAAAAATGAAGATTTTATTACTTAAAAGACTATGCTTTTTTTTTAATCAAAGAAAAAAATATTACTTGAAGTAATTATACTTTAAAGTGTACCATCTATTCTATATCACAATTGTAAACAAGATTTATACCAAATAAGTAGTATTGTATAATTTAATTACATGTATAAGTCACAATATTTTTTTTAGCACATTTAAAATTACATTAATGTATCCATTGTTTCTTATGTTGAAGTTAAATGAATTAAAAACTTCGAATTTGTATTTTTCTTAATTATCTTCTGCTTTATTTTTAGAAAAAAAAAATTAATTAATTTTAAATATATTTAACAAAATGTGTCAATTTCAATTTCTACACACAACAAAGGATTTAATTATATAATTATGCATTTAATTGTACATTATATTTTATTAGAAAACTGTACATAAGAAAGACAATGGTTTATAATATATATATATGTATATATATAATCAGTAAAAGAAGAATGAATTTTTCTTGGGTGCCTATTTACAAATTAAATATCCATAAAAAAATCAACGGTTATCAGTGTATAAACATTTGTGACTTAAATCATATCCAAATGCTTATAAGATCCCTCTCATTATTTAAGTTTGCAATTTCACATCTTGTTTTACTTAATATCTCGGTAAATGTGAACAGTTACTATGTTACTATGTATATAATTATTTTCTTAATCTGAAGACCTAACCGACAGAAAATTATTTCGGTCAAGTCACATTCGGCATCAAAGAAACATTAAACACACGTAATGTACGTTATATTATATTGTCTTTGATAACGCACGGTTTTATGAGAATTATAGATGCATACACTCCGTCGCGTCACAGCACGATGAGAATATTTCTTCGTATATATAGTGACATTGAATACTTGAATGTGTTTTATCATTTGTATATCAGACATACATTTATATTTTTATATCGTTTGGTAGGATAATTTAGAATAAAATTTAGGATAAAAAAGCGAGTTATTTTTTTTTTTTTTATAGAAATTACTTTTTATACGAATTAATAATATAAAACGTAAGAGTTTCAGAAATTATTAAATAATTTAATTTATATTAAAAGAATATATCGTAATATCTCGAAATATATTGCTCACCTTGAAAATATTATAGTTTGTACTTGCTGTTTTTGTCAGAAAACTTTTAATTGACATAATGTGCAAAAGTATTAATTTGTTAATATCACTTCGCTAGCGGTGTCACTGGTTTAACACAAAAAGATTCTCAAATTACATTTACCCAAATGCATTTTCTACTTATTGGAATGAGCATTTTATAGTTGGAAGCTATCACAACCTAAAAAATTAATTATTTTTTCTCAACTCAAGTGAGTGAGACTCGGTGACCTAGAAATATATTGCATATAATACAAAAAAAAATTATACTTTAGACAATAAATTAATGTGGCTCTTTTTTTTATATGTCCCTTTAACAGCAAACTTTATGCATACTAGCACAAGTATTGCGGCCGAAGTAACGTAAAGTACTACACAGATGCTAATATCAAATATATTTAGGTCCCAACCGAAAGCCGTGACGTACTTGGCGTAATTCGTCTCTTTGGCGAGTCTTTCTGGTCTTACTCTAGAGCCATTACCGTTATTCATATTACTTACGTTATCAATATCGCTGATTCCCTCCAACTTAATACCGCTATAACTATATTTGGCTTTTAAATACCGTAAAACTTCCTCTTCGTTCCAGCTATCGTTATCGTATCTACACGCTGGGCAATGCTCGGCCGCGGGATACTGTATCTTTTTGTGTGCTGGATCTTCCGTGTCGTCGCCCGACAGTCGTGCGTTCACTTGATTGTGCGCACGCCATAACCAGAGTACAGCCTCGTCCTTGCTGCGTACGTCGAATATCTTATTCCTGTCGGCCATCTCGACGAAATGAGCGGCACAGTCGGCGCAGCCGAAGAAGGTTCTGATGTAGTCGTACATCGCCCGAAGAACTGCTGCAGGATCTCGCAAGACGATCTGAGTAACAAAAGCTTTATTATGCTCCAACGCAAAATTAACGGTTAACATGTGGAACATGGTCCATAATCCACAGGGATAACCGCGATATGAATCCGTGCTCCCTTTGCATCCTATCCACTGGCGAGGCGCGCCTGAATACACAGGCGACATTTCTTCCTCCGTCGTTTTCGCCAGCTGGCTGAACTCTTCGCCGGTCATTGCATTCTTCTTGTCAACGACGTCGTGTATCACTTCCAGATACACGTTATTACGTCGTAGAGGAAAATATCCCGCTAATATCGTGAGAAATTTCTGTAACGCTTGTATTTTCTCGCCGTCTATCAATTTCATCAAAGGTATTTCGTGATTGATCGAGTAATGCAACGCACTCTCTAAATCGAGTTGATATAAATAATCATCGGTCTTGCGCGACGATTGCAATTGTTCTTCTATTACTTCATGATTTTTCACGACTGTCGTTTGATGCGAATTTTCCACGCTTTGAATAGTGTTATGGGACGATATTGTACTCAGATCGTCGATGTTTATGCCTCTTGCGATTACATAATCCTTGATAGCTCGCCGAACGCCTTCCCTCGTCGGTATTCTGACACTGATGACTCTTTGTGACTCGTTACGTCCAAAGGCTATCAAAGTTGGGAATTTGGTAACCTTGTTTGTCACGCATAGCAATTCATTATCAGAAGTCACTCTGCGTATTTGTAAGCTATTTATTTTGTGAAGATCAAGAATGACTTCTGTGCCCAAGGGTGAATCTGTGCTCTCGAAAATTAGGAAGAAATGTTTTACGTTGCTAGATGCTGTTTTCCAAATATCTGTTATTTCGACGTTTCTGTGAACAAACGCGATGTACCATTAAAAAAAAAAAAAAGTATTTTTGATAACATAGGCAAATCGTATTAAGAGATAAAATCTAGAAATTATAAAAAAATGTTTACACTACCTGTATGGTGCAATGTTAGGCCATGTAGATCCTCGTCCTTCCTGTTGTTCCGTTTCAAGCCTGCTAATTAAATTATGTCTCACCGAATCAACGCTGTCCCCCTTTTCTATTACAATACCCAAGGACGGCGGGCGTGCATTTATAGAGAAGTATTTCAGCATTGGATAGTGCATGATTTCGTACTCGCGGCAAATTGGATTGTTGTCGTCGTCGGCACAATCTATGGCCGCGATGACGACAATATCGTTCCAAGCTGAAACACATTGTTTTTATTTGTCTTATTATTATATGTCCGCGCACAAATAAAGAAAGTAAAGTGGGCGAGCAATCAATGTTATTTTTTTTTTTATTCGCGAAAAAATGTCTGCCATGAAACCACTGTGTAATTAATTAATATATTATATAATTTTTTAAAAATAATTTAACTTACGTAGAACGTCGCTCGCAAAAGCCTTCCATGTCGGCGCAAATCTGTAACAAAAGCCGCACCAGCTGTTGTAAAATTCAACCAGCCAGCTTCTGGTACTTCCATAAACAGTTGTCTTAAAATTTGTGGCATTCAGTATCACGACGTCATCGCTGGCGTTGTACAAGCCTTGGCCGCCTATAATTAAACTCTGATTCGGATTCCTATGGCCTGCTGCAGCCGCACTGCTCCAGTTTATCATAAAAATGTTGAGTAGGCATGATCCTAGTATAATCCTTGTTACTTCTAGCTGCTGCATCTTACGCTTCCAGTAATTGACAATCAAACCCCAGTCACTTCATGAGTCAGCTTGATTTTTCTATAATTGTTCAGTATTATTAATAATTGATAAATACGGCAGGCAGAGCGCCAATAGACTCGATAGCGTGTGAAAAAGAACTGCCACACAGATGCAGTACCTCTCTACGTGTTATCTCGTATCTGTTGAGAAATGTGTTCCAGTCGGCTGGCACGAGCGATATGAATGTCCGTCGATTCAACCACAACATTAGAGAGTAATTTCTTAATTAAGTAATTTACGTATATTACACATATACATGGCACTGATCACGGCTGTAAAGTATAACCTGACATAGCTCGATGTAATGGCCAATTCACACCGAGTTGCACTGAGTTACCGAGGACTCCGAGCTCCGTGGAGCACTTCCGCTGGTCACTGGTGCAACGCGATTACACTATTTGCACTCAAAATAAAACTGGCAACAACAAGACGTCGAAGGGAAGAAAACAAGTAACAATTACGTATCGAAATTTTATCTACGAAGCGGCTGATATTAACGGTACAAATAAATGATATAGCGATAAGAAGTTAGAAAATAAAATAAGAAAATATAATATAATGATAAAATACGTAGCGAAGTTCTGACTTTATTTACCGTGTCACTTTTTGCAGAGGAAGTTAATGTCAAACCACAAATGGAATAAAATACAGCTTGGAGAATTGAAATTTGTAGTACTAGTACATTGTATGTAGCAACCGTCACGTCTCATCTATGGTCTCATCGATCGTGAACGCGTGTGCTGCAACGTGATACGGTTATCATTACAGGCAGGTGATAACACTCGACGATCGTGCGGATTCGAAGTAATTAATCCTAATCGCTTGGCCGTCGTTTTTAAATTCGTGCACGTTTCCCTACAAAAATGACCGTCGTAAGTTTAAACAATTTCCTGTTAAAAATTTGTTAAAAAAATTTTCAACACTAAATTTAAGGTTATACGTTTTGTTTTTCTTGAATGTAGCAATCAGATATTGCAAACTTTAATAATTTTTCTACTATTCCGCCCACTGCTCTATTGTACAGATTAATATTTTGCTGTTACAGGAATTGAAAAAGTTCCTTTATAAACTGTTAACCGACGTTGAAGGTTTGCATAGCATATTAATCACGGATAGGGATGGAGTACCTGTTATATCTGTAGCCACTGAAAAGGCACCTGAGTTAGCTATGAGAGCAAGCTACTTATCTACTTTTGGAATGGCCACAGATCAGGGAAGTAAATTGGGACTAGGCAAAAACAAAACTATTATATGCATGTACAGTAATTACCAGGTAAAATATGTGAAACATACATTCTAAACTGATATATGTTATAATTTAATTATATATTAGATAATGAACTGTTTTCAGTTAAGAATTTGTTTGGTTCTTCCAGGTAATTCAAATGAATAAGTTGCCACTGGTTGTTAGTTTTATTGCTAGTCACAATTGTAATACCGGTCATGTATTGTCACTGGAAAACAAGATTGATCCTATCTTAAGTAGTTTAAAAAATGCAGTGGTGGAAGCCTGATGGTTACCAGTTGTCCATTATGGGTGATAAATGACTGTTTGGATGTGAGTTTGTGAATTGCATAAATAATTCTATTTCTTTTTCAAGGAATGACCGACATTTCCACTTTTTCACTTGTGCGTATATGTTCGTAATGTTACGAGTATATCTTGAAAAGTAATATCACATAATTTTGTGACGTTATAAGTCTGTATAGAAAACTCTTAAGAATTTATAAAGTATACTCGGAGTTAGAATATTATCCTCTTGTTTAATAAAATATTATAAGTACGTGATATTTTTTTTTATAAAATGGTTTTTTTTCTAGTTCTCCAATTTGTAGTATTAATTTAATAAGTAATAAATAAATTTTTAATATTTTTAGAGCATCGATAGTTTTGACAAAAGAACAAGATTATTGAGTTTTAAAAGTAATACTAACGTATTTGTGTAATTTTTAAAGATATCCTTATTTTAATATAATAATAAATTAAACAATTGATTTTGATAAGATTTTAGAAATATTTAAAGGCAATTCACTTTATAGTTTTTTTTTAATAAATTGTCTATTATAAAACAATCGTTTTAAATAACATTTTAAAATAAATGTAATATATATCGTATGAAAAAAAGACTTATTATAAAGAATGAACCAAGGGCTTGCCCTCAAGACCATTTACAATGTTTTGTGCTGCAATTATTGCCATGTCGGTTCGAGTTTTTATTGTCGCGCTACCCAAGTGCGGCACAATTTCTGTAATTATCAAAAAATAAATAATATATTATATTACATATAAATTATAATACAGTATCAGATACATTATACTATATTTATTATGTTCTTTGGAGTTTGCAAATTCTAAAAGCACGATCAATTTTTAAATCTTACTCAGGTGTATGATAATGCAATATTGTGATAAAAAAAATAATAACATTAAAATAAAAATTGATATACTAACCAACATTTGGTAGTTCGAGAAGTCTGTGACCTTTTGGTAGCGGTTCCGGATCGGTGACGTCTAGTCCGGCAGCGAATATTTTCTTATTTTCGAGAGCTCTCACAAGTGCATCGGTATCGATAATTTGACCGCGAGATACATTCACCAAGACAGCTGTTGTCTTCATTTTATTAAATTTAGAATCGTTAAAAAGTCCTTTGGTTTCGTTAGTTAGAGGTACCGTAATTACAAGAAAATCACTCTGCTCCAAAAGCTGATCCAGAGATACAAATGTCGCTCCAAGTTCGTCACCTAAATTATATTACTTATTTTTTTTAAGAATGATCGCATTTCATGTTAAACGTAAAAAAAATCCACCCCCAAAAATAATCTTATAAATATCCACTGAACATTTGTTTAAAATATATGTTATAAATTTAATTATAAAAAATATAAATTACACATTTCTTATATATTTAATTATATATAAAATATGTCTGTTATGGAATACAGATATGTAAAACGTTGGAACAGAAAAAAAAAATATAATTTTTTCTCAGTAAGTTGCGAGCATACCTGCTTTTTTGCGTGAATGTCCATTATAAATAAAGTGTCCCACTTCAAATCCCATTAATCGTTTGACTACTGCTTGACCAATGTTCCCTAGACCAAGGATGCCGACGGTAGAACCTCGTAAATCTTGTCCCAGCATCCATAGTGGTCCCGTAGCAGTTTCACCACTTAATTACATTATCGTATATATTTATTACTGCATTGTACAGGGTGTCAGCGAGACAATAAAAAAAAAATAATGGTCTATATTATAATTTTATAATATAAACTGTTTCGAATAAAACAAAATTAAAACACATGGAGAATATTTATTAAGCGTGCTAGAAAGAAATTTGATTTAGAACGAGATGCAACACTTTATCGATTTTATTTAGATCTAATCTTAGTCATCATATCTTTGAGTACGTATTTTTTTATCTTATAAATTGTAAAAAATGATAGTTACTTTTCCAACTTTTGACGACCTTCATAAGCACGTCTTGCTGCAGATAACAGCAAAAGTATCGCCATTTCTGCGACTGCAGCGGACAGCACTACTGGCGTGTGCCCGATTTTTATCCCTCTGCTTTTTATTTTCTCGACATCTAAGTGATCGTATCCAGCCGACATTGTCGAAACAACTTTTAATTTTTTTCCTGAAAAATAAATAATAAGTTGATTCCTAGCTCGATAAAAAATTAAGTTTTAAGAGCGTGTTTTTTGAAATATTCAAACAATTTTTACTTGGGAATGTTTAAGTAAATAGAATTGTAAAAAAAAAAAATTATAATAAGTAATAATAATAAAAAGAAACTTTCTAATAAACCTTTTTCATTTTTTATTAATTTTTACCTCTTTCAAGAAATTCTTCGTTAACATGATGATGACTAGCTAAGAACACAGCATCTTGGTCAGAAAGTGCTTCTAAAACTTGTTCTCGACTGCTTATACCAGCCGGTATAATAGTGACATTACATCTATATTAGCAATAACAAACAATGAGCAATCTATATAATTTTCTTAAATATTCTAAATTTATTTAAACTTACTTAGAACGAAGCAAATCGATACCAGCCACAGGCACTTGGTTGCTAGTCACCAAAACACGCGGTAAAGCCGGCGAATTCATTGCACTAGAACAATTAAAATAAAAATAATTAGTTTAATCAAAATAAAGACAAATATAGTAGTTAAAAACGTTTGTGTACTTACGTATCTTTAAATATTTTCTTGGAACAAAAATCTTCGTTTAGCAGTTTAAATATTGACGATTTACCGTCACGCCAGCTTTCAATAACGTTGAATAAGATTTAACCAGCGGTTGCTCAATGCAACAATAAAGGCTTCATTTACTATCACTGCTTTTCAATAACGGTATCGAATGCTCGATGAAGTGAGACGTGCTTGATTACGAGAGTACCGCTACAAACCGGTTTATGTAACGAGAACAAAACAACACGGCAATATATTTTATCATGGATGTATATATAGTTACATAACATAATACAGACTGGAAATTGTTACTAAAATTAACCACAGAGAGCAGCGCGAACTGGCAAAGACCACGTGAAAGATATTATCAACGTTATCAAGTGAATTATCTCGATAAAACCGATAAAATTATCAGCGAATTTAGAATTAAATTCGATTTAAATGTCGCGCTTCGAGAAATTAAAATGCTTCCCAGTCATGAAGCTGAAGGAAAAAACGCTAAGGCCAAAGAATCGAAGCTTTATAATGGAAAACAAATCATAAAACATTCTAATATGAAAAGCAACCTGTGGATTTTTTTCTTCTTGCATTCGTTGACGATACGTTTTGATGATCTTGATACCAATTTTCGGCTCATCAGGAAAAAAAGACAAACAGTTGATCGGTAGGATCGTCATTATGTGCGACAAGAACAATAAGATCACTTCTGGCCGGTCTTTTTTCGCTGGGCTTGTCTCCAAATTGTCTCTTAAATAATTCTAGCGTTTGATCCAGCTCATCCTGTGTGACTAAGGGCCAATTTCACCAAGATCAGTTAACTGTAATCTCAGTTTAACTCTTTTTCGGTCTCTTTCTTATGTTTTTCTTAGAGAAAGACAACGAGAGAGTTAAACTAAGATTGAAGTTAATCGACGTTGGTGTAAATGGCGATAAGTAACCTCTGCCTTGGCATAACTGCATTACAGTTTTTCTAATGCGCCACAATTTACACGTTTCATCCTCATCACCCATGCTTTATCGATCTAGAAAACCGTCGATTAAAAAAATGATAATTGTCTACATATTAATTCTACGGAGCAGCTATTTTAAACGGTAACGAAACTAACCGTAACTTAACACGAGCCGGAAAAGAGCAAGGATCGTTATGGGACGCTAGCAGATGCCATGCTTGAAGCCATGTCGCTTTTTTTTTTTTTTTATAATTTAGCAAAAGCGCGCGCATAGCGCGCGCAATATCGAGTAAATAGACGTTACGTATCTATGGAAACTGTTCTCTTTGACGCTATGTATATGTAGTACATACATTGAGAAGCAGATGTGACATTTGCCGCAGCGACGGTGGTTAGCATATGACATCGTGTGAGAATCAACGCACATTACGATAATGTCATATGCTAATCACCGTCGCTGCAGCAAACGCGATATCTGTCTTTCAGTGTACATAATTTTATTTCTACATTTTATTTCTACACAGTCGTATTTTTGCAGGATGTTAATATAAATGAGCTGAATATTCGCTGATGAAACAAAATGCTGGAAGACGAGTCGCGCAAACACGAAGCCAAGTTTAGGAATGAAGAAGAACATGAGATGAAAGGAGACGATAATGGAGTACAGGAAAAGATCTACGATTCGAATGCATATATATCAGGAGCTAGACGTGTATCGAACGGAACTGTGCCTGTCGGCATTTTAAAATTTCAGTATCCTTTTTTGTTATAAAGAAACGCTGAATTAATTTCTTAAAGTATATGTTATATATAAATATACGTATTATATATAATTTAATTCTTTCTCTTATTCGATCTTTACCAAATTTTTCTTCTTATTAATTTTTTTTCTGTTGTACAATTTTTGTTTAATTAGAGTTTTGTGATTAAAAATACGTATATATTCCTTATATATAAATAATATTAGTCATTCTTTTTCATATGATTGCCAGAGATATTTTAATCTTTGTGTAGTAGAACCGAATGTCGTTATTTTTGCTTCTGGCAATATTCTACATTTCTTGAATACCGAAACAAACCAGTTGTGGTTTAGAAGAGGATTTACAGGGGGTGGAATTGGTCACGTTACGGTATTCGTCACTTTTATTTATTACAAGTCGCATAAAAATTTTTTTTTTTTAAGAAATTGTAAGATAAAGTATAATTTTTTAATTAAACTTTAATACATTAAAAAAAAAAAAATATTTTGATGCAAAAAAAATGTGCAATATGACTTCTTACGAAATTTTTTGTTTCTCTAGAAAAATCCGACGTTTGATCATATTGCTGTTGGAGAAAACGGTGTTAAACCTCCAATAATAATTTATAAATGGCCTTCAATGGATATCGTGACAATCTTAAATCATGGCACAATGAAATCTTATTCTTATTTAGCATACAGGTATCTCATAAATAGTAATTAAAATAAAAGGTTGCTTTTTCATCATATTGTTACGCGAGCGTAACAATATTATAATATACACTTTAAATACTTTAAGTTTTATATATTTCTGCAGCGCGGATGGTTTATTGCTGGCATCGCAAGGAGGAGCTCCGGATTACACACTTACGCTTTGGAATTGGCAGATATCCGTAATAGCATTGAAATGTGAATCTTATAATCGGGATGTTTACAATATAACAATGTCTTCATTATTACCGGGATACTTAACGACAAGTGGTTATGGACACATAAAATTTTGGAAAATCTCCAAAACATTCACTGGGCTTAAATTAAAAAGTGAAATTGGTAAATTTGGTCAGATAGAAATTTCTGACATTCTTGGCGTGTATATCATGCCGGATGGAAAGGTAAGTTGTAAAAAATGCTCAAATTTACAGTAAGTAAAAAAGAATCTCAAAATTTTGGCGTTGGTAGGCGATATAAAATTTCCTAATCTAGTTAAAAAATTATTTAATTTAAAATTAATTTATATTGTTTTAGATTGTATCAGGTTGTAATTGGGGAAATATTTTACTGTGGGAGGAAGGGTTAATTACTCTTGAAATATGTAAAAAAAATCGACAACCTTGCCATGCTAAAGCAATCACACAATTTGAATATATAAATGGAGAGCTTATATCAGTTGGTAAAAACTTTTTTCTGTTATCGTCCTATATGTATACTGAGAACATATTTTTTATAATATATGTGAAAATTTTAATAATAAATTTTTATGAAATAAATTGTAGGTATGGATGGATGGATTCGAGTTTGGTTTTACGAGACTATAGATCAAGCATATTCGCACGATGAAAAACATTTCTTGGAAATGCAACCTATTTATGAGTATCATATCAGTGACAATGATGGAAGTGATTCAATGCTAATGTGTATACGTAGACAAGAACCAGATAATCCAAAAAATACATTTTGGTATGCTCAAGTAAGTATTTTTTAATACACAAATTTAATATATTAAAAATAAAAATAAGAATTAGTGAAATATTTACGATCTTAAAATGTTAATTTTTTTTCTTTTTTTCTAGGATGGAAATGGTGGAATTTGGCAAATAGATTTACATACCTCGAAAGCAGAATTACCACGAAAAATATTTACATGCCATGCAGGAGCTGTAGCTGATATGGATAATGCAACATGGGGCCCTTTTGTAGCTACTCTTAGTAAAGCTGGACAGTTGCATATTTATAATTACTTGAAAAAAAAATTAATTTTAGTACATAAATTTAATGACAGTGGCTGTCAAATAGTCTGGTTTCCATGTCAGGTAAATTTATGTTTTTTTTTAAATTAAATATTTTCCAATATATAATTGCAACATATGTATGAACAATTAACATAAAACAATCTAATATTTTTATATCGCTTATTTTTATTACATTATTCCAATTTAAATAACTGTATATAAAATTATAATATGTATTTCTTTTTATATTCACAAGATTGAATCAACAGGATCAACATTCGCTTGTGCTTTTGAAAGTGGTGTTATTCGTGTAATTGCTGTAGCGGTATCAGTAGCCGATGCTGCTGACAATATAAAAGGAGATTATGTACGATTGATTCAAGTTTTAAAACCACACAAAATGGCAATAACTACGATGTCTTTTAATCCATCGTGCAGGTATAGAAAAAATATCTTTAACAATTATTAATTTTATTTGTAATAATAATTTCTACATTAAAAACATTTTAGATTATTGGTGACTGGTGGTAATGATTCAATCGTATTTAATTTCATCGTTACAATTACCGAAACCTTTCCTATTGTTACACCAATTGGATTCATCAAAGTACCATCAGGAGTCACATGTTTTACGTGGAAACCGCAATGTGTAAATAATATATTATAATTTATGTTGGACGTATTCATAAATTAATTTTAATTTTACTTTACAGGAAACAACATTATTAATTGGATGTTCGCAAGGTGATTGCGTTGAAATTGTATTACCGAGTACAATTCAATCATATACTACCACTTCGTATGAACTTATTCATTGTCAACCGAAAGGATTTAAATTTCAATCTGTAAAATCGGGTATTCAAAGAGAATTAATACATTTGCAGCGAGAAAAAGAAAAGAAAGAAAAGATAGCAAAAAAACGTGAAGAAATAGAGCGATTAATAGCTGAAAGTCCCGGATTAGAAATTAATGAAGAGACATTTTTCGGTAATTGTATTATTTGTATTTTCTTTTATATCTTTGGTATGATAAGGTAATATTTTAATTTTATCGTAACTTAAAATGATAGGAGTAATTTTAATAAAATTAAATATTATAATAGGCATAGAAGAAGAAGAACCATTACCAGAAATACATATACTAAAAAGACCAAACAAGATACTGATGGCACAATATGTTAGCCAAAATATTATTTGGCTGTCAATGGCAGGATTTGACGCGGGATATATATACGAATATCCAATTCCACAAATTACTACAATTATCGAGAACGAACCTATTAAAAGTACTGTAATATACGATGCGAATAACGTAGAAATACGAAGTTGTCTCTTCTAGTAAGTACAGAAACAGTTAATTGTTACGCGTATATCAGATAAAAATTAATTTTGTGTTACCATTAACGTTATGTTTAACGCTAGTAAAGAAAAAAAGTACGTATTTCTGGGAATGGAGCATGGGGAAATACGAGTTTGTAGATGGAAATCCGAAAATTATACAGATCTGTCGGACTACTGGATACTTTCAATGCATGACAATTCTAACGGCTATATTCCGAAGATGCTTCTTAGCCATGATCAAAAGATACTGTTTACGTGTGGATACGATGGAAATTTATTTTCTTACGAAATAAATGACGACACGCCGCTGGAAGAAATTAAATATGAAAAGATTAAGGGGGTGTTATCCTTGGTACGCTTGCTCTTTTATTAATTATAATTTATAAAACATTTAAAGTTGATATAATTTTGATTTAGTCTTATAATAATTCAATAAATGCTTAATGTAACAATACAGCCATATGCTAATGTCGAAGACATAGAAGAAATTGATTATCCAAGCCTGGAAGAGAAAATTCAGCAAGCTGAATATGACAGAATTGCAACTGCATCGAAACAAAGTAAACATGAAACTTTGGAGATATTGCTCAAATTAAGCGAGGAATATAGCAAAATCGTACAAAGGTTTAAACATATTAAATATATATTATTTAATAACTATTTAATAACTCAAATACTAAAAAGTCATATTAATTAATATTTTAACATATTAGGAATAATGCATTACCAAAACCTCATCAAATAACTGATGAGGAATTAGAACTGGATCCTAGAATTACAGCAGATCTCAACAAAAAATTAGATGCGGAAATGATTGCGATGCGTGAGAAACTGGCGTTTAAAGTGGAAAAGAGCCAGCTTCAATTGCAAAAACTTTTAGAACATTTTGTTAAACCAATTACGTGTTTACCGTTCGTCGTTTGTAAAATATCGTAAGTAAATTATTAAAAAAATTTAAATATAAATGATTTAAATGATTTAATATTTGTTTTTAACACAGCACACCAGATAGTGCAGTATATTCTTTGCGTCAGCACGTGTTAGACATTGACGATACTTTGCCAGATATCGATACGATAAAACATACACACGAGTCCGAGAAAGAAGCGAATAAACATAAGTAATTTACAAAAATAATTATTTTATATAAACGACTTGTATGTGTCAAAAATATATCTTTTTTAATATATTTTATTAATTGATAGTGTAATAGATGAGAAAGTACATCATTATGAAGAAAAACAAGAAAAAGATAAAGTGGAAACAGAAGAAGAAATTGAAATTATAAAAACAGAACCGATTCCAGATTTTTTAAAAGGTATAAATTACGAAGATATCGATAGCAGCCTAGGAATTCAGCTAAATCAAATGTTACGTAAATATACTTCAAGAAAGACAAGATTAGAACAACGTGAAAAGGAAGTCGGTAAAATTTTCAGAGATTGACATAAAATTTAGTGTTCTTGTTATTACTATTGTAATTTAATCATTTGTCATCTAGTGGAAATTAATATATAACGAAAAACCGGATATATCTATAAGTCGTGCGCACGATATGTCCGCTATAGAGGAAGCAAAAAGAACTATCGGTGATTATAAGTTAAAAACATCTTCGACTTTCGATCTACTGTCAGAGAAACGAGATACTCTCTTATCAAAACATAAGGAATTATTAAACTGCCGAAAAAGAGTTTGTATATTGTTAAATTAAACTTAATGTATTCATATAGTTTATTATTTTCTATATTAAAAGTTTTGTTAATTATAAAAGTTTTTCGATTATATTTACAGCTTTATTATCAGCAAGAAGCTTTTAACACGAGATTGAAAGCTGTGAGATCAGAAAAAGAACAGTTACACACGAGGGTTCTAAATTCAATAGAATCTCTTAAAAAGATTCATGCCGAGATACCATTGAAAAGTGTAAAACCTTTGCCAGTTGTGCCTGCGTTAAATATTGATATCGAATTTCCCGAAAGAAAATTAATGGTACGTATTATAAATTTATCGTTAAAATAATTCTTGAACATTAATTTTTATATGTTGCCGTGTATTCATGTTTCTTTTAGTTCAGTTGCCAGTATAATTTTTCTTTTAATATATCTCTATAATATTAAGATTTGTAAAAAAAAAAAAAAATTAAAATTTCTTTAACAGTTTTATATATCGAATAAAGAAAATGTTTTTATATTTGTAGATCGATGAATATACTTGGAAGGCGGATGGGCACACAAGACAGACGACAGATTTATTATTAGAGAAAGAAATAGATAATTGTATGGATGAAGAATACGAGGTGTTACTTTTGGATGACAAACTTCTAGAAAACGCACAAATGTCTAGCAAACCATCATTTTCTATTACAGAAAAGAAAATAATAGTCCAGCCTGCTGTTCAAGACAATATGAAGTTACTTTATTTAAGCGATGATACCGAGAGTCCGTGGGAACGAGAAATGAAGCGTTCTCGTATGTCACGCAAAATATACGAACAAGATTGTATACTGCGACAAGTACAAACTAGCTGCGAAAATTTAGACAGGAAGTTAGACAAACTGGAACGCGATAGATTAGATATTGTTGCCGAGAATGTCAATCTAAATTTATTTTTATTGACTCTTCGTCAAGAATATATTATCTTGAAAGAGTATGAGACAATGGAGAACGTATTGCAAGACCAAGTTAATCGTAGATCAGAAGAAGCTTCAGCGATCAGGCATAAAGTTAGTTAATATATTATACATACATGCTTTCTTGTTTTTATTTAATACATTACACTAAATGCACATATTATAATACTTGTAGGTACAGACGGCAACTGATAAAGCTGACATCAAAACCAAGGAAATAACAAAATTACGTAATAAAATTAAAGATATTATTTCCGAGTACATGCATAAAGTGAACGACAACAAGTTCCGCAACTTTTTATGTAGAATTTTTAAAAAAAAGTACAAAGAAGTAAAAGAAGATGAAGATGGTATTAAAAGCATTTCGCAAGATTCAATTTTAACTGTTTAGATTTGAAAAAAAAATTCTGATTCGTATTCATTGTTTCAGAGACCACTACGACAACGACTGAAACGGATACAGATGAAACAGATAGTGTCGATAATGAAGAATCTAAATTAATTTATCTCGATGAAAATGTATGTCCACCAGAATGTGATAAAGCGTTGTATGATTTAGCATTCTCGATGAGAGAAAATCGATATGCGTGTGAACATGATATTAAAAATGCACAACAAGTTATGGAAACCCTTCATAAGGAAATTCAAAGTCATATAAAAAAGCTAAAAATAATAGAGAGTAATTTGAAAAAAGACGAGGACGATTTAAAAATGTTTATGGTAGCACATATTAATGCGTTAATACATTAATGAAATTATTCGCTTTAAAGTATAATTTGTTCAATCATATTATGTTTAATAGCTCAAGAAGCAAGAAAAATTAAACAACGTGGACGTTACAGTACTAATGAAATTGCATCAACTGCAGTATTTTGAGGAGTCCCAGATTCCATGCAAGGTGCGCGATTGCGTGGTATTTGACAAGAAAAAATTATCTAAATTGTACGAGAGAATACAAGAGTTGCATGAGGAAACACTTGACTTGCGTGATAAACACAAGTAAGAATTACATGGCAAATCGCTAAAGAATCGATATAAAATAATTTTAAATTTTAAAACGAGATTCTATTACAGACAAGCACAAATGCATCTCCAGAGAATTAAACTTGATTGCAATAAAATGCGTGTCAACAATAAAAATTTAAAAAATGCGATTAAACAAAAGATAATGAATAAATTTGGGCAAAATGTATCCTTGAATGAATTATACGAGACGATACTTCGTCGAATAGTATATGATATTAAAGCGAATTTAAATGAAATAACAATGTATTTCACTAAACGGATTAAACGTAAGTGTGTTATAATATTATATATTTGTAGATTTATATTTCACATACTTTTATTACAGACGTTAAAGAAAATTACGCGGAAGAATTAATTATATTTAACAAACTGATCAAAGAACATACCCAAAAGTTGAACTTTTTGACGCTTTTAGTGGAAGAGAGATCAAAACTTGAGAAATTATCCCAGCGACGTATTATGTCAGATGTAATTCATGCTTATTATTTCTTATTATTTAATATCACGTTTGCTAATATTATCTATGTTTCAGGAGGAAATATTGCAATTGGAAGAGAAATACAAAAGTGATATAATAAAGTTGGAGAATATCCTTGAGAATCAAGTGCAGCAAAAATGTTTGTTTCAGAATGACATTAAGAATTTGAAATTAAAAACAAAGTTACAACATCCTGTCCAATTTAAAGAAGTAATATCTTCCGATGAGAAAGATAGAAAAGTTATTTTATGAATTAGTATTGAATTATGAAAAAAAAAAAGATTCCAATATTTTAAATTTAAAATAAAATAAGTATATGTATAATAAATATATTAAATTATTAAATACTAAAATAAACCATGTGCACGCCTCGCGTGCGCTATTTTTTTGAAAGATTCTAATTCATGCGCGTCATTATAATTGGGGACATTGATTAATTATAATTTCTATTTGGTAATTACAATTGAGTAACCTATGATCGACGACGGGTTGCTGGTTCAAGAGACCCATATTATAAACTACGAAAATAAAATTTTGCGACTTACCAATCTGCACGAGCTTCAGCGGAGTTGTTGAATTTTGCTAGTTACTGTAACATAAAAAAAAATATTAATGTAGACGTGTAAATTAATTAATGAAATTAATAAAAAAAAAGATAAAAGTTTTTATTTAATAAAGATTTTATTTAAAAAATTATGCTTACCTATAAGTTGCTCCGCCGATGTAGGATGCTCGTCCTGAGCCTGCTCCTCCTCTCAGATGGGACGTGTCGAGTCATCCTTCCGCGCACTGGACACTCGCGAGATAGTCCACGACACTCCCGACCGTCTCAAAACCGCGAATTCGACACGAGAAATGGGCTACGACGCACGGATGCCTCGACATTTTCGTTTCGAACTCGAACCACATGGCCGCATGTCTGCTCGTACGCAGTAAGAACACGAATCACGTATGGATGAAGTGCGATTGATGAAGCGCTGTGATTGGTCGGCGCGCTAGGGTTTTTTATCGCCCCAAATGAAAGAACCAATCAGCGTTGATTTTAAGCAGTAACAATAAAATCAAAATTTAGCTAATTTAGACGTCTTACTCGTTTTTTTTATATAAGGATTATATTTATAGGAACACCTTGATCTTATTGTAAGTAGAAGAATTAAATTTCTAACATCGATAAATTTATCATATTACTACCTATTATTCACAAGGTAAACTGTAGTTTATTAAATATATTCTTAACAGTTAATAAAGTGTTGAAAGCAAAATAATTAAAGCAAAGTTTAATTATTTTGCTTCCATAATTTCATATTTAATTCTAAAATAATTTGTGCATAAAATAATTAATTTAAATAGACTTATTGAATAGATTTGATCATTTAACACAACACTTTTTATGTTCGTTGCATTTTATTTATCGCTTATATATAACAATTATACGATAGCTGTACAAATACATAAGTTTTGTTTGTTATACATAGCAATTTAATAATAAATAATAACATACTTATTTAATAAAAAGGTATTGTAATAAGTCTATATTTCTCGTGTATGAATTATTTCTTAATGCTTTTTATACTATGTGCAAAGTTTTTCAAAAGTATTTATACATTATATCGTTATGACTAAAAAATAAAAAATAGATGCAACATAAAAGTGTATTAGCAAACTTTTTGAAATCCCTAGCTTGAAGAAACGTGATATTTGCCTCCTGCGTTAACAATATTGTTCTATAAACTCTTTAAATATAACTAACAAGAATCTTCGGAATGTTAAGATACATTAAAAGGCAGCTGGATGTGAAATTCCAATTCATGGACTAGAAACACTAGTGACGGATACAATTAAATGTTTTAACAACAGTACACTTGGATCTCAGTATACTTCAACGTAAAGACGTTGAATTATGCATGTGAAAATGTAAATGCATACTAAAGTACTGATTAGCGGAGCTGTGACCTCAATGTAATATTATTTTTTTAATTCATATAGATATAAGGTTTGATTTTAATTAAAGTTTATAGTAATATTAGCAATATTATGTATCAGTATTAATAGTAATAACAGGATAATAATATTTCGATGGTAGTAGCAATTAATAGCGACAGCGCATATTTTTCTTTCGTAAATCTAAATTAAAAAATTTTTTTTAAAAGCTTACACTGGAAAAGTAATAATCCCTCAAATGTATCTACCATTATTAATATTTTAACCGATTTATTATATTTAGACAGTCATAAATTCGGCTAATAATTCTATTTTAGAAAGAGATAAAAATGCAAAAGAAAGATCTGAAAAAGTTAAAAAGTTAGCCCCGCTAATTTCAGAAAAATTGAAATAAAAAAATTGTAGGGTTCACGAGATCCGAGTGCATACGTAACATTTGCGTCAAGAGGTGTGATCTACAATTGATCGAATCACGTACATTCGTAAAAGTTTAAAGAGAGAATATTCAATAGTCACGTTATTTCACGCAATAAATTAAACGCATTGTCGGATTAAAAACTCTGAAAGATTGTAAAGCTGCAGATTAATTTACATTGCATTATCAATTTGAATAAATCGAATTAGTAATGAATCACGTAACGCTCTTAGGCCTATACAAAATTTTGTCTTATTTTCCTTACCAGAAAATGCAATTTGACTGTTAGAATTTTATCGATTGTACAAATTTTTAATAATTACATATTTATTCTATACCAAATGTGTTTGTTTCTTCTACGGCCAGCAGCAGTTTTTCATATAAAATCTCGGGCGTAGGGTAAGGTGGAAGATCTAAGCGATTAAAACACGTGTGCGCCCTGAAATAACAATTATGATAGGATAGAGATACTGCGAATTTAGCATATACGAAAGAGAAGAACGAAAATTATCCTCCTATATGCTTAATGCAGTTATTTTTGGCGAATTAAAAAAAGAAATAAAGATTAAATACCTTGGCAAACTGTTCGGTCTTCCCCACTTTTCGATGCAGAATTTTCTTGGTCCTGTGGATCCGCGTAAAGCCGCAAATCCTTCGTACGGAATACTCGAGGTGCCAGTAACGAATTGCAGTAACCTCAGACGCTGCTCATTAGTAAATCGGCTTATGCTGCTCCAAAACCACTCGACTACTGGATGGGCGTCGTGATAACCACTTCTATATTCGGTATGCGTTCGCCAGTCGTTTAGATCGATTTCTGCTGCGCCCGCAATAACTAGCTCCAACTCACGAGCATCGAAAACCGACACTAAACGCGGATCTACCACCTCGTAAAATCCACGAACCAACGATTCCGTTTGTTCCGCGACGCCGCGTTCAAGACGCCAACGCACCACTCTCTCAAGATACTCCTTCTTATTTTTTTCAGTAACTGCAATATTTCTTCCACCTGGTTTTAACTCGCGCTCGGCGACTCGTCCCAAGAGTTCTTCTGTCACTGAAAAAGTTAATTCTAATGGTTCGATACTGATGTCTTTCTCTTTGATCCACATTAAACTCTGATGAAATTCCTGATCTAAACTTTCGAGATCGCTTAAGCTCGCCGGGATCCTTAAAAGAGCCTTGTAAAATGGTCTCGTGAAGAATGCGTCTAGTAGGTACTGATGAACCAACGCCAAACCTAGAACTCTGCCCGAAAATCTGAACCAATCATGATAATTGTCCACGAAAGCCGACATCGGCGAGATTTGTACTGTGTAAGTGTCATTAGCTGAATATTCGAACAATCCGTAATAAGGATTGAACAGTTCGCGTGATAAGTGAAAGAAAAATTCTCGTGATGGCCCACCGTAATCCAGTCCTTCTTCGTGATCAAAGATCACCACTAGTTTACCTTTCTGCAAATCTTTTTTTGATGCTGCCATTATACGGGTAAAAGCGTCTTCGAGTAAATGTTCTCTTCGGATGTGTAACCTACGTATAAAAATTTTTTTAATAAATTTTTTTTATGTATATTTTACTTGACATACACGTACATACGAATGCATAAAAAAAACGTACTTTAATTTACCCGGCCCTTGCCCGTAACCTTTGCTTTCTAGTTTTCGGTAAAATGTTCGAAGCTTAGCTTCAAAATCTCTTCTGTACGGCGCGGGAGCTCTGGCGGAAGCTCTCGTTAATCCAGGTGATGCATGCGGACTTCCAAGCGGAGATCTACCCATACTACCAGGTACATAAGACATTATTTCTTGTTCGAATAAACTGTAAATAATAACGTAATAATATTAATAATAAATTAATTAATTAATAAATAAATAAATACGTATATATATATGTATGTAACATCAATAAAAAGATTTTTTCTTGTTTTTTTTTTACCTTAGCAATAATGCCAAAGGAACATCATGGCCCCATCTTTGTAACGCTATAGTTCCTTCAACTCTAATAGTATTAACTTTCTCTCGAAGTGCGATATTTTGCCCTAACGCAGAATGCCTTTCCTTTAGAATATCCATTATGTTAGGCTGTCGTAAAAATGCAACTACTTTGTCATTGTAGGCCACAGGTATGTCGGGAGTCGCAGTTACAGATGCTTGCTGCGGCCTGGGCGGTGGAACAGGAGCTTCATCTAATAACGTTCGTATATGAGCGGCTTCTGTAGGTAATCGTGGATCGATAAAAGACGTAGCTTTTCTAGCGTGACATATGAAAAACCTCTGAAATCACAACTTAATGATTAATATCATGACGCCTTTTTTCTTTTTTATATCAAATTTTATTTAAACTTACTTTGCCTGTTCTATCGAGTTTCGACTCATACCCTCTTGGAAGTTCCTTGCTCGAATCGGCAAAGACATTAATTAAGGCAACTAAATCCCTATTATGTTCATATCTCGGAAAAACTATTGGATCTCTTCTAACTCTATTAATCATGTGTTTTAAACTTGAATTACGATTATACACCTCCATAGCATCTGCATTAGTGTGTAGCACAGTGAAAAAGTCGGGCCGTGTTAGGAATAGTACCGGCGGAATCGCGGTAATATCGAATGGCTCAGATTCACCTCTGTCAGTACGATCATTCTGTCGCTCGGTATTATCAAAAGAATTGCCATTTGAGCTATTAGCTTCGCGATCTATGCTGTCAGGACGTGAAATAGTTCGCCGTACACTTTGATAACGCCTGTCTAATTGTTGTCTTCGTAGGTCGCAGCCGATATTACGTGTCGTCAAGTTCGGTCTTTGCCACGTTGTAGTTCGATTTATGTGATCTATGTAAAATACTCGGCCATGGCTATCTATTCTCGCTTCCCATGCTGAAATATATATGACGATTAATTAATTAATATTAAAAAAAAAAGATGGAAAATATGGAGAAAATTATAAGCGTGTAATAAATCGCTGTCGGTCTCGCCGCATGTAAATTTGCCGCGAGACACTACCGTACCTCTTAATATTATATTTACTTACATGGAGGTAAAGGTTCTTCCGAAGATAAAGGTACATTCGATGTTTGGCATACAGGCAATGGACACAAAGGTTTCGGTCGATGTGTAGGAGTAGGTGGACATTCCAGCTGATTTGCCATTGTTGATTCCGGTCTTTCTCGTTGCCTGTGAGATCTTGGTGAACTTAATAAAGCGATACTTTTTGTAACTGCTGTTCTTAACTAAAATTTTATAAATAATACATATAATTTAAGTGCAACGTTATATTTACTAGTAACAATTTAATTTTTTCAACCTTAAGATTTGAAGCTTCGTCAACATCTACAATTTCAAATCCGAAACAATCTTCAGGGTGTACTATCGTAGGAGGCCTTTGATGCCGTTTAGGTAATTCCGGTGCGCCGCTTGGCAAAGCGTTACTTCTGTGTAACGGACGATGTGCTGCTCTTGGTGGAAGTGGTGGTGGCATTGGATACAGAGTTTCATATAAAGACTCGGGAGAGGAATGACCACCTGCCGTACTACGCCATAGCTGATAATATTCCGCTCCTTCTTTTGATACAATTCCATTTGGTCTGCACTGTCTCTAAAATAAAACAATCTCATTTATGTAAATTTACTGTAAAACAAAAGAAAAGAAAAAATTAAAAAATATACAAATAAAAAGAAACAAAAAAATTTTGTTTAAAGATATAGGTATAGGTAATTATAGAATATTTTTATTCGCTTACTTTTTTAATATCATTATTACTTGTGCTCGGATGCGACTCTATATCTGAATTACTTTCCTCGCTGCTATTTGACGATCGAGGCTCTAAATCTAGGCAACGAACTCCTTCCAATTGATTTTGTCTCGTAAATGCCGAGTCTAAAAATGCTGCTGCATTTTCTTCGACTTGAGATTGTTGAACACTGGCAGTTTTAGGCATCTTCTCTAAAATTGGCAGTTTAAATGGTTTGCTTGTACTCGCAGAATCATTATAGGACAAAGAACATCCTGCATCTTGTGGCATTGACATTTCTTTATAAAGATGTTTGGACGAGCTGGGTAATTCATTTCCGTCAGTCACGTTTCCAAGTAAACTCTTATTATTATTGTCTAAATTTAAAGGTTCTTTCGCGTCATTAGTCGCATTACTATAATTGACTAAAGTTGCACTTTGTGAACTCGACTCTTTAGACGTATCTAAAGACAATGCTGTTAATCCATCTGTTAATAAATTACTATCACAATCTATGTTGGAATCTTTATCGTCGTTGCTAGATGTTTTTAATAATGCATTGACAAGACTATGGTTTGTAGCGGAATCATTGTTTTTTAAAGATTGGTTGTCAGGGTGTATTATTTCTCTGCTCAATTTGTGCTCATCTGTGACATCAATATTATTATTACACAGATTCCCTGCAGTTGATTCATGATTGTATTCATCTAAAATAACATTGTGACCCCTTTCAGGCTCATAAGCCTTTTTATCTGGAATATTGTTAGAGCAGGTTGCCAATTCTGAAGTATTATGAATTTCAGATATACCATCTGTTAATATACATTTTTTTCTGGACAGATTTTTATGAAGAAAAGTTGATTTTTTGCTCGAATTTTGTACAGTATCATTACAGACAGTATCTGCATTATTATCATCATTTTCTTCAGTTTGGTGAACCAGTACTAATGTATCTAAAATTTTTTTAAATATTATTTTAACATATTTTAAATCCAATAAATCACAATTTTGCAATATTTTTTATAACTAGTAAAAATTAAAGTTAAAGGTATACTTATAAATTAAATAGTGAGATTACCTATAGTTTTTTCTTGGGGACTTAAAATTTCTGTTTCATCTAAATCATTTGTAGTTTCAGAGCTATCACTTGTTGTCATCACTGTGTCTTCAGACAAATTGAAAAACTTGGTTCTGACATCTGATGAAGATATTTTATCACCATTGGCATTTGCCAGATGAGTATCTATATGCTTTGAAGATACACTTGAGTCCTGAGTTGCAGAATTTAAAGTCATTAATGCAACAGACTGTTCCTTTGATTGTTCTGTGTCCTCCTCTTCCTCCTTGGACACACTGCCCATGGCATTCGTCTCTGATGGCATCTTCAAAACATATTCGTTTTCAAGCACTTCATGAAATTCTGCAAACAGAAAAATAAATTAAGCCCAATAAATTTTGAACTGAAAAACACTGTGAAAATTGTGCTCCGCACTTTAATTGCGATTTTCATAATAAAATAAAACGAAATAACATAGTGGAACGGGCAGGGAGATGATGTGACCGATCAAGTTGAGTAATAATATAACGTAGAAAACGTAGGTTAAAGCTCGTCGTATCGAGCGACAGATTGGCGATGTAAATTGATCGCCGAGAATTACCGGATGCGAGGGAGATAGGGACGGTACCTGGAACGCTAGCAGAAATATTCTCGACGTTGAATTTCGTCGTGGAAACTTAACGGCGCCGCTCTCGATGCATTTTGCTCCGCAAGATAGAGAGACGCTACGTGAAGGCCGCCCGCTCGCCACGATGATACCGCATGCTTGACACGTTACGTGACCAAGTGCTCCGGGCGGCCGTCCCTCTTCCTTTTCCACGTAGTGCCTGCTTTATTTATGCGTGACTTTACTCTCATCAATTAACCCACGTACACGCGTCAACGGACAACTTTGACAGCGGACGTAGCAGACTATACGAAGTCTAGTGATTTTGCCTGCGGTTCCCCACGTGACGACACACGACGGCTACGATCCGAATTAGGGGCCACGCGCGTTATTCGTTTTATTCTCGACGAGTTGCGGAACGCATCCAACATCCAATAGAAACATTAATTCTTCTGATGCTTTTGTAAATAATCTCTCTCATTGGATAACTGCGCTATTAAAATTGTGCAATAAAACTTCTCTTTCTACAAGAAAGCAGAGCTCTCATTGGATATGGATATTAGCCCATGGCTATATATGGGCAAAAATAAAAGAACACCTGCTCATGCGTGTGACATCAGGAGATACTCGTTTGCGTCAACGGCTGCGACGAGATTTTAGATGCGATCTGCTTCGTGAGATATATATTTATTTAATAAATTGTTTTTTTTTTTTTATAAAAATTCCTTTTATATTGTCCCGTATTAAACACGCATTAAGCTGCGTTTTTTGTCTATTATTGTCGCTTAAAAATAAATTTTATTTACGACAGAATAAATTACGATTTATTTAAAATTAATTGCCTCATTACCTTATTAAATTATTAATTTTATTTAATATACAATATAAAAATTGCTAACCGATGTCCAATTTTAATTGCAAACTAGCTAGATTTTGAATTTTCTCTTACTTTCGCTCGCTAACTTTTTCTTTCATTGCTTACTGCATAATTTTTTATATAGTCAATATTTTTCGTTCACGTAATAAAACTCATCTGAAAGTTTTATACCGTTTTCATGCTGCATTTAATTTTTTTTGCTGTAATCTAAATATATATACAAAAATTGAAAAATAAAAATATACTTATACAATGTAAAAGAAAGAGAAAGCCAGAGAGACGGAAAGGAGAGAATGTTGTTTCGAACAATGAAACTAAGACAGCGATACAATGAATCAAATTCGTTTATTTAAATTTGTCGTTTAACCTCAATAGAACGTCGCGCACGACTAATGATACGACGGTATGATTTGTAAAAACAGAATGTATTAAAAAGACTCGATCCCTTCCTCTATGTAACTCAGCGTAATGTTACTCACGTGGTCGCTAAGCTAAATTCGATAACACAAAAATCGAGACAGGATGGTACCTAAATAAGTGCTATACGTACGTTTGCGGTCATTTTAATTTACAAGTATCCACTGTATGGCTCGTAATAATAGTAATAATATTGATATTATTATTTTACAACTTCGCTCTCATTGATCGTCAGATAAAAACACGCGCCTTCACTTACACATCATCTTCAGAGCCTGCTGCGACGATACTATTTTATGCAAATTTATCCACACAAGAAAATATCTCAATCCCCGATCAACCCACGCTCTCCACCCTCGCATGTAGGTATAATATCGACGAATATTACACTTTAAAGCTCTACAATGATTTTTTTTTTTTTTTTTTTTTTCTTTAAACATACATACGACAAATGTTATATGATTCATTGCGGTAAGAATTAATCCTTTCACATCAGTCACAAAAACCCATTAATACCTTATACACATCTCATCTCACACAAATCACCGGAGATCTCTTACTCACTCACTCCCGACAAAGTACGCTAATTCATCAAGTATTCACTGAAATCCTATTATATGTATAATGATCAAATAAATGCATTAATCATCTAACAAGTTTAAATAGGTCGCTGCTTTATATATATTTATATAATTTTTTTTACATGGCTTTTCCTTTTAATTACTCAGATTGCTAGACATATAATATCTGCATATTCGTCTAGTGGATGTAAGTTTCATTTGCACGCGGGCAGGCGCGTACATGTGTTTTACACACATCACTGTAAATGTTCCATCGTTTGTTACTTTTTGGAAAAAAGAAAAAGAAACTATTTAATCGGCATTATTGCTGAATGACATATCCTCAGTATGTGCGAATGAATATATACCGTTTAATCGAATAAAAAATATGGAACAAGAAAAAATTTTCTTCGTAGTATTTATATTATAACAAATTCATGTATCAATACATTAGTATAAGCTATCACAAGTAAGCTTACATACATACATACATATTCATATCCATTCGACAATAATTTTAAATGGCCAATAATGTGCAAAAAAACAACTTCCGTGGACTATAGCGTTTTTTTTTTCTTTTTTTTTTTTTAATTTTCATATAGAAATGCTAAAATGAACTTAATATCGTAATATTATAAGTTTCGTGGAAAATTTTATACAGAGAAGTTATCGTATACGAAATATATATATATAAAACTATGTATATATATCTATATATATATATATTTATATATCGACTCATTTAAGAATAATTCTGAAGACTGATGATGTTGCTCGCGCTATATCCACCAATTTTTTTTAAATATAATTCTGATTAACTAGTAATTAATCTGTAAAAGTTTTTATTCTAAAGATATCGTTTCTTAGATAATCGACTTTCTCTGAAAAGTAATTTAAAAAAATTTATTACATGAAATAGCATCGCTAGCAGGCAATTGTCTCATTGTCTACAACGAAAACTCGAAATTTTTTTTTAGAATTCTATAACAAACAGTCACCACGTTTCAGGCTTACCTCCTTAACAAGGGTGTAGTTTCTTTTCGCAGACTCAGTTTCAGTAAGTAAATAATATTTGTCTATTTTTGATGGTGATGTCGTAGGGATAATTACAGCTCAAAGGATACAATAATTACTTTAACAGAGTGTTTCTCATTCAGATGTGCAGAAAATGATACACAAGGACTACGATTTAATTTAGTCCTGCATCTCTTCTGGCATGTCGTGAGGATTAATAATGCCTGGTACCGCCATTTGCTGCCGCCTTTTCTCCTCTTGGGCTAGCCGTAAAGCTGTTTCTCGTTCCTCTAAATAAAGCTCCGAATCGTCTTCACCCGTATATTCCTACGTGAAAAAAAAGTATTTAGGTTTTCGATTACGTTACTATTTAATTTCTTTTAAAACTTTAAGAGAAATAACTTTCGTTTAATTTGTTATTTTGTTCCGTTAAATAACTTCGAACAATATCGATTGTTTTGTATAAACTACAAATATTAATGCTACTTACTTTGATTTGCACGAGGAAATCTCTCAAGTGTTCTTTGAATGCGGTAATATCTTGATTAAGATGGAATAAACCTTGTACAGTTATTTTAATCTGATTATCAGTTAAATGCGGGAAAGCTGCTTTAAGCAATCTTGCAACAAATTCTTGTATATATAAAGTATTATCAGGCACAGGGCCCAGCGGCACCTGAATTTTCCCACGTTCAATCAGTGTAAACATGTAAGCGAGAATAGTCGCGTGCATAGTCAGGCCTGCACATATCAATAAAATAAATTAAATATAGTATATTAATCAATTAATAATAATTTTATATCTGCATTTGTCTATAACTATGTTATTACTTTACCTGCAGTGTGTGATGTATCTGTAACAACACTGAATACATGTTGTAAAATATCGGTAAAATATGTTTGATAAAAACTTTGACCCGCCTGCTCATGTTGTTCAATATTTAACAGAAGTTGATACAGAATTTGTAATCCTGTATCTGCTACATTCCTCATTGTATGTTTAAAAGCCCAAATAATTGAATCAAGAACCAGTTTAAATTGAGCTGGTGGAATTGAAAGAAATGCAGGGAAACAATGAATATTAACCGCCTAGTTAAGAAAAAAAATAAGATAAAGATTAGTTTAAAACGGCTCGTAAAAGATTTAATCGTAAAACAAATTAAATCGCTTAACTTACTTGTAGTAGAAGAAAAAAATTCGTTCTATGTTCAGGAAATTCTTCAAAGTCTTTGTTTATCATTTCTAAAGTACATTCAAATACTGCATCGAATATTTTGGGCACCTCACTAGTGATATGAGCTTCCAATTTATTTACTATGGTGGCCATAGCACTAAGCACTTCGGGCTCTCTAGCACAATGAACGTTCGTCTTTTGATAATCCAGTAAAACAGCGTCCAACAACGGCGGTATAAAATTTTCCAATACCTAAAATAATATCGATAAGTATATACCGTGAGAATATAATAAAAAGATAACAAATAATCTATGGATGAGAAAATTTACCATTTGATGATCGTTTGTCCTGCTCACCCAATCTGATATTAATTTTAATGTTTCCTTTTTCACTACTCTCATACTCTTAATTAAAGGTTGTTTCATCACTATTTCACCATTTACAGCTATCGCAGCACTTATATTTTCACTCATAACCTGAAATAAAAGAATAAATTTGCACAATAAATATAAACTATAGTTTTAAAAAATGTTACATACAAATAAAAACGTACCTTATAAACATTCAACATATCTAAGTATATTTTCCCTAATTGTATCACGTACGGATGCCCAAGAGCTTTACAAGCTCTAACATTTGTTTTTAAGATGCTGGCGAGTTGTTTCACGGCTTCTTGGTCCTTCAAGACATCTACATTCTGCGGGAGAACATTTATATTGAAATACAAGTATTTGTACAAATATAAATTTAAATAAATATTCCTTTTGTCTAAGATATACCGTATTATGGCATACCTTAGATGCCTGACTTATAATGTCATCCCAAACTTGATTAGGAAGAAGCATATACTTCTCAATTAATTGTTCCTGCATTACATTATCAGCTTGAGCACTTATCATATAGCCAACTGCTTCGTAGAATGTATGTACCTATTGTATAATATTAAAATGCACGATATATTAAGAATTATATAATTAAATTATAAAACAAAAATTTCAAGACTTAATTTACTTGTTGTGTTTGAAGATCGCATATGATTGTGCTGATTGTAGAAAGAATTTCTTCAATGAACGGCATTGCTTCTCCTACTTGTACAGTAACAAAATGTCGTCTGCATTTCAATGCTATTTTAATAAAAGTATCGCAGGCCATGTCTTGCACTCCATCGTGCGTTTCTAAAAGACGGGCGGAAAAAAATTATTCACTTATTTATACTTAAAATAACGAAAAGTTTCTATGATAAAAGTATTCATTTCTTACCATGCATAAACTCAAAAAGTTTATTTACAACAGTCTTTAAAAATTTCCAATGGGCTCGGAGAAACCGTGGATACTGACCAACAACATACATGATATTACTGGCAATTATAGCTTTATTATCTTTGCCTTTTTTCTGTTCGCATAGACCAAGTAAATCTTTTATTACGGTTACTAAAAAACGCTTTTCATCTTCCTCGTGCATAGCACCCGAAATACTGCCTATTGCCCAACACAACTAACAAAGAGATAGAAAATATAATAGAGATAAATATGGCATTATTATTATTATCCAATGTTCTATTGATTGTATTTGCTTGTGTTTTATATGCGTCAGTGTATGAATGTGTTTTAAAGAATAGTTACCGTATTGAGATTCTTCCAAGACCATTCTGAGCCGTTAACTTGATTTTGTAGTTTTTCTGTCATTACTCTTTCCGTATCCAAATAATCAAGATGAGTGAGATATACAAGAGTTTCTCTCATATTTTTATAAAGATTAATAGAATCAGTGTCTTTCATGAATTCTCTGACAACTTCACCGTTCTCATTTTCTACAACAAGCACTTCTTCAGGCTTTGCCATTCTGCTGATCATAATATATCGTACTTTTGTCAACACTTGACCATAAAATAATCTTCGAGGTGGAACAGTCATATTTTTAGACATGAAGAGTGGTGTCGAGGTTACAAAAGGATTTTCTTTGTACAAATCAGCTGCTAATCCATTCCAATATTCTAAACAGATTTTAAATATTTCAACTTCGTCAACCTCGGAAATAAGAACGAGGTAATGTAACGCTTTTACTAGTGTTTCGTTCAATTGTTTCTTTTCTATTAGCTCGCCATGATCTTTTAGATAAGTGCAAAGAAACATAGCTAGATTTTGAATAAAATTTTGTTCTTGGTCTTGACCAGCTGCATATGCTTCGCGTATGTTAGTGTCCAGTGGAAGCATTATTTCCAATTGTTGCATCGTATTGATAAATAATATAACAAACATGTCATCATAATTGGGCACAGTGGCGGTGACTGCTGCGATTTCAGTTAGACACTTTAAAGTGACATTCCGAAAGATTGGTACGTTCAAAAACTGTAAATTGGAGACAACAATTATTACAAATAACGGTGGAATATAAATTGACGTTTAAAACAAAAATTAACAAAAGATAGATACCTTGAATATTAAAGTAGTTATCAATTTAGTTTCAAAAATATAACCAAGCGGAATCCAGTTTAAAAACCTCAATAACGTCTCTAATGTGACAGCTACCAATGGAACATTTTGTGAATTATCCATCACAAATTGACAAAGCTGGAATATTTGTGAAAATTCACTGCACATTGTATCCTTTAAGTGCTTTGCCTTTGTTTGTGTGAGCTGACCACTAGAGAAGTCAAACACTTCTTCTGATAAAAGCTTTAAGATAGCCATGTTGTTTTGGCAAAGACTTTCGTTTGTTTTACTCGCCCCAACGATATCACTGATAAAGGACTCCCAATTTTTTGGCCACTCACGTTTCAGTACCTAATATAGCATCATTGTTAATTTATCATTGTTATTTATTATATATTTATATTATAAATATAATAACTGTTACTCACTTGTACAAGGATCATATTAAGTTTGTTAAGATAAACTTTGGAAGTTTCCATCGTCTCTGGATCACTGCTCGTTTTTATGATAAGGCCTACAATGTATTTTTTTATACCTTCGCATTGATTTCTCGGTAATACTTTCCATCGTGTCTTTATAACTTGCTCCAATATTTGCAAACCATAATATTTTGTTTGTTGGTTCTAAAGTAATAACATAATTATTTTTTATTATCATAATATATATTGTGGCAAACAAAGAATAAATTTTGCCAAAATTTACCTGTGAATACTCTAGAATGGTATCTACTCGGGTCCAAGCATTTGGATGTTCTTTAAGGGTTGTTAACACTTCTTGGGCGACTCTCTGTTGCTCACCTATTCCAGTATACATACATCCTACTATATTGTCAAGGAGCGATATATCCAATTTCTGATTAAAGTCCAATAATTTAGATGCCTGCTCAGCTAAAGTTGCCATTGTGTATCTTAACTGTATATCCTTTCGTACGTTTTACCTTTTGAACAGAAGATACATGTAAGAATGCTTTCCTTCAAGTAACAAAACTGTGCATCAACTTGCA
The DNA here is from genome assembly GCF_019399895.1 of Cardiocondyla obscurior. NCBI lineage: Eukaryota > Metazoa > Arthropoda > Insecta > Hymenoptera > Formicidae > Cardiocondyla > Cardiocondyla obscurior. Next base: position 746,882 of record NC_091891.1, on the reverse strand, counting down.
CATGAATGCACAAACTAATATACATTCTAATTTTTGTTAATTAAAGGCTCGTAAATTACAGTAACAATAAGACAAGTTGGAACCGATACCCCAACGCTTTAGATAAAACGAACAATAGACGTCGACGATGTATATAAGTTCTATTCTAGATATCATTGCTATCAATTTACAAGTCTAGCACGGAGAAATTTTGAGATTATGCGACACCCGGGGGATAAGGTAATGTTGAGCAACGGTACTCGAAAAACAGTAAGAATGCCGTTAGAAATTATGTCGCTCGTGCTCGCAAGTTTTGAAAGAAACGTGGGGAAAGAGGGGGATCCGCGGCGTGGTGAACAGAAAACGAGGAAGACGCAGATGCTTCGAGACAAAGGCGAAGGGGCAAAAGCACGTATCCGCTTCCGCGCGGGGTGCCCGCGCGAAGGGAGGTCACCGATCCGCTGCGGCCGATCTAACCTACATTTGACAATCGGAAGCAAGGTTATGTGGCATTGGGTTGCGGGTGGAAATTGTCACGCGGACGGACGGCCGAGGTAGCCGAGGTTGCGACGACGCGTCCGCGGATTCGGTCGCGTCGTCGGCTCGCTCGCGGCAATCTCGGCGTCGCCCCGTTCGTCCGTTGCGTCGTCGTCAGGGTCCCCCCTTCTGAGGAGCGATAGGCGCCGCGGGAAACGACGCGCCGCAACTTACCGTGTTCACTTTCATACAGCGTACTCGCTCGCCGTTACTCGGGAAATTAAAAAAAGCACACGTACCGCGCCGACGGCCCGGCCACCTCGGCGCGAATCACAAGCATAAAAGGGTCAAACACACAACCGCTGATTCCCGCGCACGACCACCAACTTTCGTACCTCGTTTCACGCACTCGTCGTCATTCCTCACTCGTCTTCTCACTCGCACACACATCCTCTCTCGCTTTCTCTTATCCGCCATCTCTCTTTCTCTCTTTCTTTCTCTTACTCTTTCTTTCTCTCTCCCTCTCCTCACTCCGCCTTCTACTTCTGCCGCTTCTGCGACGGTCGCTAGCGAGATCGACTCTCTACGTTTACGGTGAGGCTCGCGCAATACCCACCGCCGAGACCGTTCTTCGTCGCAAGCCCGCGCTCTCAACCACATGCGAGCTGCGTCTCTCACACGCCGTTTGCTTGGAAACGTAATGCCAATTCCGTTCACACGTACGTACTGCGTCTTCCCGAAAATCCAACCTCAAGATTTTCGAAAATAATAATAAGATGGCCGAAATCAGTTTACGCGACCATTGCGGACAGGCGGCATCGGCGATTGGCCAATTCTGGAGACCTGAGCCAATCTACGCCGTGCCGCGCGGCTGTTTCCCGTGACGCCGCGGTTGGCGTCATCTCCTGTGACGTCACAGCTACACGTGCGCTTCACTTTTTCACTTTGCGATTTGCACGTCTTCAACGAGATCTTTAGAAATTAATTTGCAAGATGCATACGAACTGTTGAACTCAAGTCATAATATGCTTAAAATTGTTACAATAATGAACGAATTCAATAATTCTTTGTTGCTAAGAACTGCTCAACTTTTCCTTGTAGATCATTGTAAAGTAGTCTTTACTTTACCGTGCCATTCGCGCATGCTCCTTTCGTTGTATTCTATCACGTCTGGATGTCTGGTGCTGATGTATACCTTCTGCCTGATAACGTCATCTCAACTCATCTGAACACCTGAGCATAGAAGTGTGCCAAACACGTGATATTGGGTTCAGTTTTCCAAATTTTTGACGAATTCTGTCCTCACTCGAGTTTTAAAAGACTACTTTTGAAGGTAAACTGAATATTATAAATCAATAATTTTTTTTAATGCAATTAAATTTCAAATTGTTTTAAAATTTGACATTAGTACTTGTAGTAATGTGTTGATTAATTTATATGATCTACAAAAAATATGTACTTTTTAATTAAAAAAACTGAAAAAGAAAGTATTATATATTTTTATATTAGAAATGGCAAAAAGGACACAACCAGCTTGGCATTTGCCAGATAGAAAGGAAGCTACAGTGCTCAAATTGTACAACAGTTTGACCAGAGAGAAAGAAGTATTTGTTCCACAATTTGGAAACCGTGTTTTATGGTACAGTTGTGGACCTACTGTTTATGATGCCTCACATATGGGCCATGCAAGGTATTGACAAAATATTAATATATCTAAATAATACCTTTGGACAAACATCTGTTTCATTTAATATAATTTTTTATGGGATATTTTTGCAATATATATTATTTAACATATGAGTAAGTAGTTTCCTAAATGTATAATTATGAGATATTTATATACAAATTTGTTTTAATAGGTCATACATATCTTTTGATATTTTACGCCGTGTACTCTCAGACTATTTTGGATATGACATTTTATATGTGATGAATATTACTGATATAGATGATAAAATTATCAAGAAAGCAAGACAGAATTATCTGTATGAAAAATATGTAGAAGAAAATCACAGCCTCAACAGTATATTAGATGATGTTAGAGAAGTAATGTCTAATTTTGAGAATGTTGTAAAAACTACAAATAGTTCGGATAAAAAGTGTATGTTAGAAAAAATGTTGCATAAAATGACAAAAGCTATCGAAGACTTGCATAAAGCAGTGAAAGAAAAGGATAAAAAAAACATTGCTGATTCACAAGAAGTAAATATTACTTGAAATAAATATAACAGAAATTATATTTCTTGTTTTGTGCAAAATAAAAATAATTATTTTGTTTACAGGCATTATTGAGAGAAGCTAGAGATCCTTTAGCCAATTGGTTAGATGAAATTAAAGGTGGCACAATCACAGAACATTCTATATTTAATAAATTATCACAACATTGGGAAAATGAATTTCATAAAGATATGGACTCTTTAAATGTAAGATATAAATGTTTATATTTGTTTTTAAAATAAGCTTAATTTTTAATCGGTTTTGGAATAAATTTTTTCAGGTATTAAGACCAAATGTGCTCACGAGAGTTAGTGAATATATACCTGAAATAATAGCGTTTATACAACGAATAATTGACAACGGACTTGCTTATGAAAGTAATGGATCTGTATATTTTGATGTAAGTAAGTTTGATAAACAGGAAAAACATTCTTATGCTAAACTTGTACCAGAAGCATATGGCGATACATCGAGCTTGGAAGAAGGAGAAGGTAGATTTTAATTCTTTTTATACTTATCTTTTTTACATTTTTTCTTTTTTTAAGACTAAGTTAATTTTCTTTTTCTTTTTTTTTTTCAAGGTGATTTAAGCATCACGGCAGATAAACTTTCTGAAAAACGGTCAGTAACAGATTTTGCATTGTGGAAAAGCTCAAAAGCTGGGGAACCCTGGTGGAACAGTCCCTGGGGCAAAGGACGTCCAGGTTGGCACATTGAATGTTCTGTTATGGCGTCCGCAATTTGCGGAGAAAGTTTAGATATTCATACCGGTGGGGTAGATCTTAAATTTCCTCATCACGATAATGAACTTGCACAAGCGGAAGCATATTTTGATAACTCGCATTGGGTTAGATATTTCCTGCACTCCGGTCATTTGACTATAGCAGGTTGCAAAATGTCGAAATCGTTAAAAAACTTTGTGACGATACAGGATGCTTTAAAGAAACATTCAAGTAGACAGCTCAGACTTGCCTTTCTTTTGCATTCATGGAAAGATACTTTGGATTACAGTGACAATACTATGAGTATGGCTGTACAATACGAAAAATTTCTTAACGTGAGTACATAATTGATATATCCATATTGTATATATCTTGATTTTATGTGTGTAAAAAAAATAGATATTTACAGGTTTTATTATTAAGATTATTAAGATTATACACATATCTAAAAAATAAAACTTCGATATACTTTCAGGAATTTTTTTTAAATGTAAAATGTAGGATTAGATCTTTGGGGACAAATACTACTATTAACAGTTTTACTAAATGGTCCAATTCTGAGATAGAACTCAATAAGAAGTTTCATGTTGCAAAGCATTCTGTACATAAAGCGTTATGTGGTAAGTATTTTATTTAAATCTCGATTATTTTCTAATTATTAATTCGCACATTGCTAAAAAGATATCTATTGCAGACAATATCGATACAAGGACTGTTCTCGATTTAATACGGGAACTTGTAGCCAATTGCAACGTGTACATAAATCAAAGCAAAAATCCAAATACACTACTTCTCAGAGACATTGCCGTATATATTACTAAGATGTTTATCATCTTTGGGGCTATTTCTTCCTCGTATGATTCAATAGGATTTCCAGTTGATGATGAGAAAGTTACTACAAATGTAAGTTATGACCTAATTCATTTTAGGTTTCGACAAATTTAACGAAATAACTATTTTTTTTTCCTCAAAATATATTTCTTTTTATCGTAAATTTTTAAGAGTTCAAAATTTATATGTTTCGTAATCAGGTTGAAGAAATTGTTATGCCATATCTTGAAATTTTGGGACATTTCCGGGAGAAAGTCCGAAACTGTGCGAAAATTTTAAAAGCAGATGATATTTTACAAGAATGCGATCAATTGCGTGACGATATTTTGCCGAACGTCGGTGTACGATTAGAAGACGATAACGAAGGAGCTTGTAAAATAAAGTTGGTGAATAAAGAAGAATTATTGAAGGAAAAAGAAACAAAGAAGCAGTTAGAATTCGAGAAGTACTTAGAAAAGATGAAAAGAAAAGCAGAAGCTATTGCTGCAGCAGCGGCTAAAGAAGCACAGAAAAAAATATCGCCTAATGATATGTTCAGATTAGAGGACAAATATTCCCAGTTTGACGATAAGGTAACCATCTTATTTATTTTACATACATTATTAAACATTTTTATATTCTCTTTTTATGTATATCTCTTTATAGGGATTGCCGACGCATGATGTCGATGGGAAAGAAATTAGTAAAGGCTTACTTAAAAAATTGCAAAAGTTACAGCAAGCACAGGAAAAGAGATATAATGAATATTTGGCTTCGACGCAAAATGGCTGCTTGTAAGAGTTAGCACGTAAAGAAATATCTATGAAGCTGTAACGCAAGACAACATTTTTATATCTCAGCAATTGTGTATTGTCACTTTACTATTACAAGGAATAATAAGAACCTGAACCTTAGCTGAAATAAAATTATTTCCTTAAGTTTTGTTCTAAAAGCTTTAGCTAAGAGATTTAAATGTTACGATTTTTCATCAGTATCTTTTTCCTACGATTAGTATTTCGAATTATCTTGCAATCTATTTATTGTAATTCTTTTCCTCGATAGTTTATTTATTATGTTACCGTCTTGAATTAATTTTTGGTCAGGATTATTCAAAGCCTAGCAGGTATCAGTCTTGAAAGATTTTTTAACATACTCTTTTTATACTTGAAATCTTTTAAATGACATTATATCACGCTATGGTTAATATAAAATTTTCAAGCTTGTAAACTATTGTTAAAATAAATTATTTTATTTTTAGATCTTCTGTAAGTTTAATCCATATTTTAATAAATATGTATGTATTTTTTAAGAGACCCCCAATTATAAACTATGAAAAAAAAAATCATGCGACTTACCAATCTGCATGAGCCTCAGCGGAGTAGTAGAGTTCTGCCGGTGACTGTAACATAAAGAGGAAAATATTAATGTAGACGTGCCAGTAAATTAATAAGATTAATAAAAAAAAAGGTAAACATTTTTTTTTTTAATAAAGATTTAATTTAAATAAATTAATGCTTACCTAAAAGTTGCTCCGCCGATGCAGGATGCCCATCCTGAGCCTGCTCCTCCTCTCAGATGGGACGTGTCGAGTCATCCTTCCGCGCACAAGTCACTCGCGAACACCCCGACCGTAAATTTACAATTCGCGAAAATTATTCATCGCTTTCGCGCATCCCTGTCCGGCACTCGCGTTTGGAATAAAGCCAAAAAATTACGCCCGAATACTTTGCGGAACTTCCGGAACGACCGACGAAACCGGCGGCGACACGTGCTCTCCTCACACGGAAAATAAGGAGGAGAATATAGTTCTCTTTGCCGGGCGGTTTTCGTTAAACGGTATCACGTATTTCGGCACGAGCACGCGGTCGCTGTGAGTGCGTACGTGTAGTGTGAGCACGTAGTATGTACGTGTGCTTCGCGCGACCGCTAGAGAAGGACAAAGCAAGAGTGGGGGTAGTGGGGGAATACACCTAGGAAAAACATCGCGCTCGCTCTCACCCCGTCCCGTTCCTCGCTCTCTCGTCACCCCGCGGCTATCTATTCTTTATTCACGTTCGATTTAATTGCAATATTAAATTAGTACGTCTAGACAAAGACGGTACGTCCCCCAGGTCGTCCTCGATCTCGAAAATCGCCAAGGCCGTCCTTTGCCTGGACATATTAATTAAATATTACAATTAAGTCGAACCTGAAAATCGCCGTCTTGGCAGTCTCAGTGACCGGTGCTCTGCGACAAATTTACGTGCGTGCTTCGCGTGAGGTTCAACGCAGCCACGACCCAAGATCACGTACGCTGGCCGCCGTCGCAGCATCGCGGACTCCGTTTCTGAAGGTGAGTGCACGTATGTACGTACGGCCACACTTACATACGTCGGCGTATCGTGGCGATGCGATTCGAAACTGGTCGAACAAAATAAATGTTACGTGTTTTCACTCGACCGGATGAATTTGACGCGCGATGCTGTCCATTATTAAAACATAATACCCCTTTCATAACGAGTGGGCGTCAACCCGACAGTGACAGCTTCGTAAATGCAAAGGCGATATAATGCTCGACTCGCGGCGCGAAGCGAACCGATATTCATCCCATATTCAAAAGCAGTGAAAACCCGAGGCAGGCGAACAGGTCGACCCGTCAGTCGCTTTTCCAACTCCCCGTAAAATACGCATCGTATCCGATAATAACGGCGCTCGGCGGCATCCGAAAACTCGAAATAATCGGGGAAAGCGGCCGCCTGCAACCCCACCTCCCTCCCTCCTCTCGATTACAAATTATGTTTCCGGACTGGAACGAAGCGGCATTTAAACTTCTCCTACGAAAGCGTTTCGTTCTTAATCGAGAAAGTTTAATGTGATACATCTCATGTCACGTTCGCATACATATTTGTGTCATCGGCGTTGCTCGCGCGTTGTTAACGAACCATTGTATTTGTACCTTCCCTTGGAATCGCAAAGTTTTCTTGTTGAAACTTTCGCCGATAGTCTATACCCTACACGAGGTTTTTTTTTTCCCTCAGTTATATTATAATAAAATTTATTCTAAGAATTTTATTAATAAATTTAGATTAGGGTTTTTTTTTTTTAAGTATATATTTACTTAATATTCGTACCTCGCGCATTCTTTTCCCAAAAGTCACGTAAAATTTAAGAATGTAAAACCCGTCAGCTGCTTGTTTTTCTCCTTTTGCTGCCGTTATCGGCGGACAATGTGTAGAGAAAAAAGAAACGCGAATCAAAACGTTAACAATGCACGAGTTGACGGTTGACGCAAAGAAAAAAGGAAAAAAATAAATAAAAAAAAAAAAAAGACACGCTCTTTCGAATATGAAGTCAAGTGATGAAAAAGCAAACAGGCTCTTCGTCCATGCTTGACCCCCATCATTCTCCGTTCTCGCGCAAACGGACCCGTGAATTTTTTAGTAAAAAAATCGAGTACGCCACGCACCCCGAAATCCCGAGGATCCCGGGGTCATGATTGACATCGGGATGCTCCCGACATTGCTATCCCCAAACGGCGCCATCGAGCGTTTCTCGTTTGTGAATTCACTCGCGAACCCTCGCTTGCTGCGGATTTTTTTTTCTCTTTTAACTAGTCATTCCTCGATCCGTCTTCTCCGCGATTGACGTCTGATCGCCTGAGACGTTCGATTTGGACCGACGGTCTACGTCTCTTACGTGAATTGGGTCTTGTGGGTGGCTTGCCGAGAATCCGCGAACGATTATAGCGTTTTGTTTTTTTTTCTTTGGGCAAAAAAAAAAAATTTTAACAGCTTTAGATTAATTATTTTGAGAAATCGTTCTGTAATTAGCTTGATTTTTTTTTACAACTTTGTATGCAAATCAATCGTGTATCGATGACGTAACAGAGAAGTCGAAAGAACGTTTCACTAACGAGAAAACAGGTAAGACGATATTTTGCGGCGTGACTTCACTTGTGCCAATATTAATTAACTTCGTTTGTGTTCAATTCGAAATAAATAGAATATTTAAATATTCAGTACGCAATCGATTCCCGAAGATTTTTTTGCATTGTTGATTTTTATTAATATCTTCTTGCCAATTAACTTAAGTTATATATCATTTATTTTAATTGATTAACATCGAAGTTTAAAGGAGGTTTGCAAAGATAAGAGTGACGCTACGAACGAGTAACATACGCCTGCATTTCACGCGAGTAAAAAAACTTTGCTCCAGATTCAAATACTGTAATAAAAAAAAAAGTAACAAAAAATTATGATCTTTTTAGATTCCAGTAATTTCTAACTAGTTTACGTTTGTTAAAGCGCGATTATTTGCGGATAACTGCACGCAATAATCGAACACGCCGATGTTTTATATGTTAACAGCTGCATCACCCTGCTTGATTACGCGCCAGGTGGATAAGACTATCTCAATTATTTCAAGTCAAAAGATTGAAAATAACGTCAATAATACGATGCTGCGGGTAGCACTTGACTTTTTGAAATAATGATCGAAGCTTTCTTGCGTTGCACAAAAAAAAAAAGAAAACGATAAAGCCTTTAGATTTGAAAAATATGAAAGATAATAATTTTTTTTTAAGAAAACCCCTTATTTTATTATTATTATTATTTTTTTTTTTTCTAGATATTAACTTTTACGTTCGATCAAGATAACTCACTATAAATGTTGGTAAAAGTAACGCGCATCGCAATACAGAGCTTTATTTGAATGTCAAACGTGAGGCTCTCTATGTCGATAACATGTCACTACATCTCTCTCAATAACGTGTCAAATAAAATGGATGTTATTGAATTAGTGATATATTGCGTTACTCCAATTTCTCTGAAATACGCATTCATTGATTCATTCCAAGCCCAATTCTATTTTATTGCGTCTCCGATTGGAATCGGTTTTCACAAGTCTATGAATTAATAGACCATCATTAACAGACGGAATAAACATATTATAAAATTTAAAACATTCCGCATCATTACGGAAACGTAACATATAATAATAATATTCTCATACGATATTATATCAAAGAAAAAAGAAAAAAAACAGAAAAAAAAAAGAAAATGTTTCGAGTACACGTTTCGTAAGCGTTTTCACGTCCTCGAAATTCGTGAATTTAATACAAATTTAAGCGACCCGTCGCAGAAAGTTAAAGTTTGTCGTTGGAAAAATTGAGAGAAAACTTCTCTTTCTTTTTTTATTTCGCCAGAGCACGAGTGACGGAACCGGCGATGATGGATCGCGAATCGCCCTGCGACACGGCCTCCGTCCCTCGTCATCGTCGTCATCATCGCCAGCGTTCCTGGATGTCAACGGGAGGCACAGGGTCGACGAACCAGCCAATCGTGCGGGGGCTCGTGCATCTGAATTCTAATGAGGCTCACCTGGGTATATATGAGCTTAAGACCGTGGCTTCATCCGCGCTTTTTCCGAGATATCTCTCCGCCGCGCAGGTGAGTCCACCTCCTCTCTTTCTCTTCGCTCTCTTTCGCAAGAATATCTCGCGTTCTCCGTGGAATCGTCGTTTGCGAACTTGGACAGTATCCTCGGCCGTCGACGAGGAGCTCCACGAGCGCGCGTAAGGCCGTGATTTTTAATATAACAACGAAACGATCGTATTAAATTGACGCGCCGGTAACGAGCGATGGGTTCTTGAATCAGTGGATCTTATTTCCGACGTTATCGATAATTTGTTTTTGTCGCTCTCGTATTCTTCGCTTTATCTTTGGGTTGGACGCGTGTACGAGTGCTTATCAGTTTTAGGCAGTGATTTTAGGACGCTTTCGCTTTTGTTTTTCTGCACGAGTTCTCCGCGCTGCGTCGCATTGTTCTTTGGCTTAGTATTTCTAGATCGCTCAGAGAGTGAGCGTCGGTTTAAGAGCTTTTCGTTACGTACACGTGGCTAATCTAGTTCCAACATTAAAAACCGTGAAATATATTTAGTTGACGACCCGACGGGACATCACGATTGCAAGGATAAGTGGGATCGATAAGGACGATTTAATAAATCGGTGTCTGCGAGGTAGCCTCGATCGGGCTGCTGGTTTGCCTTCCCGAAGCAATCTAAATAGCGTGATGTCTACAATTAGTTTCTCACGTCTTCGTGACAGCCGATTATTCTACGATTACGCTCGTCTTCTTCGAAGGTAGACAGCAGCTCGGCCTCGCGCGAATACAGACGAAACCCGCGTAGATTTTAATTAATAAATAATCATGTGGAATGTCGCGTGTGCTTCGGCGAAGAACAAAGAACAGAGCTCTCGGTATAAATTCAGGGTGAGTCAAATATAAATTTTACGTATGCCTCTTTTGATATTTCCGTAAGGGAAGAAATTGCCAAAGAGTATTATCATAAAATAAAAAAAAAATAAAAAAAAATAAAGAAATCGCGACGATTCGGAAACGTTTCGCGCGAGAATGTATTTTTAATAATTTCCGGGAGAAGTTACCTTTTATCTCAATAATTTTTTTTTTTTTTCTCCCCATTTCCGTTTTAAGTAACGTACATTTTTTTTCAACGACTTTCACGCGACGTTTCTCCGCAATCTGACGTGCCGATCTTATATTTATGACAAATATTTTTCTCAATTTAGATACAGCAGAGATGTATATCTCTTTCCCCGGTATTTTTCTCGCTCTTTTACGCGATTATATTTTCGCGCAGACTTGTACGCGCCGGACATTAAGAAGCGATTTGCCCTCGCATTTGTCATTTGGAGGTTGGCTCTTTCCATTAAGTTTCGCGGATCCCGTTTCTGATAACGGGCTTCACGAGCGATATCGTAAAATCCGCCAACGGTGCCTAAGCGCGAGCCTTCGGTTTGCTCGCCGGGATCGTCGACACCCGGGATTGTTTATCGAGAGTCCACTTCTCCCGTTGTTTCGTTATTTCCTTTTACGTTTTCGCCTTTGTCGGGGACCGAAGGTCAACACCTATGTCGCACCTACGTGTCCGAAACAGCTTCGACCGGCTGACTCGCCAAAATTTTTGTCTCGCGCTTCCCTTTGTCGCTCGCGTTTCGTCTCATCGGTTCGCTCGTTCGCGGCACGCTCGTCGTCGACGATTATTTATCGGCTTCGACGTCGCGTCGTTGCCGCAAATTTTCCAACGATGGTCCCGATCGACGAGGAACAACGTCGTTACGATTTTATTCCCGTTTATCAATTTTCTTCTTTTTTTTTTCTCTTTCTCTTTCACATAGAAATTCTAGATATTTTAATCTCGGGCCTTTCGCACGGGCGGAATTTTATTAGGATTCTTTTTCGACAGCCGAAACGAAGGTCAGATCGGAGGTGTGTCCAGGTACTAGACACGTGAGACTCGGCGCGCGCGGTCTCGGGTATTACCATACCAAAACGAAAAGTCCGAAATTTCTCGTAAGAGAAACACCGTTACCGATCGGCGGGCGGACATCGGCGTGGATCGACGCCGAATAACAAAACGTTAATTAACATCGTCCAGCCCGGTTGAACCGTTACCTTCGACGCCGGTAAAGCGAGCAAAGCGATATCGCCTGGCACGCGAGGATACTTCTAACGACGCCTCTATGAGAGGTTGCCGCGAAGCGCCCGTATCCTTATCCCGCGAGCGCGTTATCGCTCGAATACAAATGCGCCGCCCGCGTCTTTGTTCTCCACTTCATTTTCGATCTTTTCACGCGTTCCGCGCGCGGGGTGAGTCGACGACGCAAGATACTCGAGAAATATCAATTGACTCGTCACGAACATTTGGTAATAATACGTAAAATTTATACGGGGATCACTGTACTCGCACATTTCGTTTTATGTTAATGTTATACACGCGCGTAAATATCTTATATTCTCAAAATAAATTGCGGGGTGAATAAAGTCAACGGCATTGGAAGATGTTAATAAATATGTCGAAATTAGTCAGCTTTGCAATTAGCTTTGCGGTTAAGCCGAAGATAAGTATTTTATCAGCGCGTTAAAAGAAACTCGTTTTTGCCGACTTCGTCTGGCGTTTGTATTCAAAGTGTAACGAGCGGAACAGGAGCCTCCGCGAGAGAATCAGCTCCGCATCGCGCATCTTAATTCCCAATCGAGGATCCTGGCGGTCGTCCCCGCGAATGTCGAAGGCTTCCCCGGCATATACGGTGCGCTTTCGTTCGTTTCATTTATTTTTAACCACCGCGGCGACATTACCTTCGGCTTCTTTATCACGACGCGCGGCGGGATCGTAGAATTCGAAGGACGGGTCTTTGATTTCTCCCAAGAGGCGCAGCTCCCCGTCGCCGAATTCGGATCGTTATTCGGCGCCGGTTCTGTCCCAAAGAAAAAAGGGGAGAGAGAGAAGAAAGGGGGGAGGGGGAGGGGGAGAGGGAGCTAGAAACGGAAAGCAGCTCGGAGGAATTTTATAACTTGAAAACACTTCGTTTTCCCCAACGTCGTTCCCGTCCGGCCGTGGATGTCTCGGTCGTTAATTCTACTTATCGCGTTTCGTGGCAGACCCGCAACACCGGTATTCGTGCCTCGTCCGTCGAACAAGGAGTCGCTAGCTTCGAAATAATATCGTACGCGGCTCGGTGCATTTTACATAATTATTTGGAAGCGAAGGCGGCTGCACCGAGTCCGCCCGATGAATACGCGCGAGCAGAACGGCCGCGCCGTCTCGCCCGGCTCCGCGGCTTCCGTCCTCGCTTTTTCTTACGGTGGGAACAGAAACCGCCGCGAAGCATTCGCTCCAATTTTACGCAGGGATAAACCTAGGGGTTTCCCCAGCGTACGTTTTATAATGCCGCAAAACTTTATTGTGCGCTCGTAATTCTGTTTTCCTCTATGTCGGATGAAGATCACGCCGGAAAATCCTTGGAAGCGATTTCCCGTTGTTCCTTTCATTCCTCCGTGATATATTGAATGCGTGATCGTGATTTCGCATGGATTTGCGATCTCGTTTATAATATCCTACTTTAGCGGAGTATTAAATACGATTTTATGAATATCGGAGCTCGTGATTTCCCGCTACAAAAGAGTCACTTAATTTTCTCAATTTTTTTTTTTTCCTTTTTTTTTTGTTACAAAGTTACCGAATTATACGGGACTTGCGCGTGACCGTTATTCGTGATTTTAATTCTATTCAAAGATAGATCAATGGATTCGTTTTGACTAGAATAGATGAATATATAATTAGTTTTTTAACAGTTAGATATATTAACATTTATCTTCGATATTATATTTTATAGCCGACATTTTCATAGATTATTATTATCACATTGCATATGCATTGTAATGAGATGCGCGATGATATATTTGCGAGAAGCAGTATGTGCCAGGACGATTTCATCGTTTAATAAAATTTAATCGCAGCCGTTTATAAAGCGTCGGAATATCAAGCTTATCCGAATACCATTTTAGATCGCAGATTAATCGATGAGCCGATATAATTTCTAGATAATTCGCACAAAGTACGTTCTTTAAATTTCAAGTCTTTATAATTGGCAAATACCACTGTAATAATTTTTTTTTAATTTTTTTTTTAAAGAAGTTTTCTTAATTTTATTAAAACCCTCGCAAAGACGTAACCTGTGAAAATGCCGCGTGGACGGTTTGGCGAACGCGAGACGACGATCCCGTTCGCGCCGGATGAAGATATAAATTTTTTTTTAGCTCCGCGTTTAATGCACGGACGGTCATTATCGCGATACACAAGTCGCGCGGATGCTTCGCGACGCCGGTGTCAACGTTCATCGGAGAACCGGTCGTTCATAGATCATTCCCCTCGCTTACTCTGAAAAATAAATCGATCACTTTACGCTCCAAGAAGTATCCGCGAAGGCCGGACGAATCCGCTCCGCCGGCCGCGAAGCAGAAACTTGTCGAGTGTCCAGTAAATCGCACGCGAGCTCCGGAGCTTCGCAGTTGTTCTTAGAATTAAACTGCTAAATTTTTTTTTTTTCGTTTGATTTTAATTGCAGATTCCAAGATGAAGTCTTCGATGGGAAAGCTGTCGTTTTCCCTGCCCTTGTTCTTAGCGCTTCTGGCGTACGGAGCGGCTGGTACGTTTGCCTTCGACGACGAGATAAAATTAACGCGCGTTTGTCGGCTCGCGATATTAAAGCTGCATTATTTCAGAGGCACCCAGGCTGGTCTGTTACTTCAGCAACTGGGCTATCTACCGTCCGGACGTAGGCAGTTACGGCATCGACGACATCCCCGCTGATATGTGCACGCACGTCATTTACTCCTTCATCGGCGTGAGCAACGTCACCTGGGGGGTGCTCGTCCTCGACGAGGAGCTCGACGTCCAGAAAGGCGGCTTCAGCCAGTTTGTCGCTTTGAAAGAGAAGCATCCGCATTTAAAGACCCAAATCGCAATCGGTGGCTGGGGTGAGGGTGGTAGAAAGTACAGCGCGATGGTTGGCGTGAAAGCTAGACGGGACTCGTTGATCAGCAGCATTGTCGGTGAGCATAATTCGAGCATGACGCTTCACTCGTAAAATTATCGGAAAAAGAGAGTTGCTTCTTATCGTTGCATTTAAAAATCTCGCGTAGACATTGAGATAAATGCAGCGACGTGAAAAGATTTTTCCGTTACTTAATATACATTTTTTTTTATATGTGTTACTTAATATACATTTTTTTTTTTTTTTTTTTTTTAATATGTATGTTACTTAATGTACAGATTACAAAATTATATATTTAAAGGTAAAATAAACAAGTTGAATAATATCTTGGATTTTTCGTCGTTTCGCAGATTTCATGAACAAGTATAAATTCGACGGCTTTGATCTTGATTGGGAATATCCGGCTGCTACCGACAGAGGTGGTACCTTCAGCGACAAGAACAATTTCTTCTACTTCGTCGAAGAGCTGAGGACTGCGTTCGATAAAGCTGGCAAAGGCTGGGAGATCACGATGGCGGTGCCGATGGCTACATTCCGTCTCAACGAAGGATACCACGTGCCAGAATTATGCGAGTAAGCTGTTAATTATTAAAACAAATTTAATTAAAAGAAAATATATTAAAACAAATCTAAATAACGTTAATATTCGTGCGTGACAAAAATGTGAAATGCAACATATGACATATGACAGACTCCTCGATGCTATTCACGTCATGTCTTATGATCTTCGTGGCAATTGGGGCGGATTCGCTGACGTCCACAGCCCACTCTACAGGAGGCCTCACGATCAGTATGCTTATGAGAAACTGAACGTCGTAAGTTTTTTTTTTAGACATTAAAAAAAAAAAGTATACAATTACAAAAATTAATCTGCGATAAAATATCATGTATGATTATTACGTTGACTGAAAATAAAACTGATGCGACGGTTATCTTAAAACTGTCTAATTGTATACGAGGATCGTCTCGTCGATGTATATTAAATATAATTGTTGAAATTTTCAGCACGATGGTCTCCAACTTTGGGAAGACAAGGGATGCCCCGCGCACAAGCTCGTCGTAGGAATTCCGTTGTATGGACGTACTTTTACTCTTAGCCAAGGCAATAACAACTTCAAGCCTGGTACTTACATTAACAAGGAAGCGGGTGGCGGCGAAGCCGGTAAATACACCGGAGCTAAAGGATTTTTATCTTACTACGAAGTGAGTGATCTATTCGGAGACGGATGAAACGAGCGGAAGCCGAGCAACGTCGGCAAATACATTTGTTGAAATTTTTATTATTATTTTATTTTATTTTATTTTTTTTTTTAGATCTGTATGGAACTTAAAAAACCAGATCAAAACGGATGGACGAAGGATTACGATGATGTAGGCAAAGTACCTTACATGTACAAGGGTAAGTTTAATTAACTTTGTGCCGCTTAGTACGTCAGATTAATTAATCTTTAATCCACAAAGGATTAATTTGCAACAATCGAATTACTAGCGAGTTCTATGGTTTGCAGGAGGGAAAAGTCCTCAGTGGGTTGGATACGAGGACGCTGACAGTATCGTTCACAAGATGAACTTTCTCAAGGAGAAGAAATATCTCGGTGCTATGGTCTGGGCCGTCGACATGGATGACTTTAGAGGACTCTGCGGTCCTGTGAATCCTCTCATGACCGCAATCTACAACGGTCTGAAGGGTTATACGGTAACGTCTAAGGATTACAAAACAACTCCAAGGGTGAGTCAGAGATACTTCGATCAATTCAATCGGCGATTAGTTTAAGTAAAAAAATAGTTTACAGCCCGAAGTTTGATTGTACAATTATCTATTAAATTAAATTTAACTGTCTATTAAATTATCTATTAAATTAAATTAAATTGTCTATTAAATTATTTATTGAATTAAAATTAATTATCTATTAAATTATCTATTGAATTAAATTTTTTTTTTGTCCGCTTGTTATAATATGTATTTAAATGACGAAGAAACGTTTCGCTATTACCGAAGTGAGTCAGTAAACGAAATAATCAAGATTTACTTTTAGCCCGAGTGGGACAGACCACCCAGCACTACGCCTTCGACGGGTGAAAAACCGAAACCCAAGCCTACATCAAATCCCGAGATAACTACCGAAGTACCTCGTCCTACGCAGTCTACGTCGAAGCCAGTCGATGAAAACGAAGTCGACTGCAACGGCCAGAATATCATTCCCAGCAAAGATTGTTCAACGGTATAGTCTCGAAGATTTTTGGAAAATTACTTTAATTGCTTCCTTAATTAAATTTATTAATGTAATTTTTATAAAACGTATTCTTTTGCAGTATTTTATCTGCAACCATGGGAAACCAATCAAGACAAAGTGCGCACCCGGCTTGGTCTTCCAAGTCACCAAACTCATTTGCGACTGGCCGGCTAATGCTGATCGGGAAGAGTGTAGAAATATTTAATTTGCCGACGATTATGAATCCAATCGTTTAGCGTTTTCATTACATCTATTAGATATGCGAGGCAATTTATCGAGATAACTTCATATAACAGAACATTCGTTACATGTTATTACTTGTGTACGAGAAGCATATGTTATGCGAATATCGCTGCGAGCCACAAATAAATCATCCGCAGTTTATTGAAGGTCTAACAATTTTTTTAATGCGTTTTCCTTTAGGTTGATGTAGCGAATTTATTTTTCTATACAAAAAATAGTGGCGTTATGTGTGAATTGCTGTTAAAATGACAATGCATTTTTAAACATATATTTTTTTTGCATAATTTCTGTGAAAAAACTTGAGGTAAGAATTTACGCGAGATAACGAATATTTAAAGGTATAAGTAAATTCTTTTTCGGAGACCGTAACGCTCCGCGCAGTCCGTGCCGGGCCGGCCGGGCCGGCCGTACCAGCTCGCGACGGTTCGTGCCAGTCCGTAACAGTTCGTGTCTATCTGTACCGGTCCGTACCAGGCCGTACCAGGCCGTACCAGGCAGACAGCCAGGCACCTGTCCGCGGCGCGTGCGCAGTAATTTTCTCGAGAGTAAAATGTATCTGCTACTGTGCCATTTCCGGGATGAGCCACGTGGCAAGCCTTTCGGTCGATCACTAGGTGTCGCGGATGCGCAGGATTTTCTCGCGAGTCAAGTGCAATTCGGATATAATATAAGAGACATCGTACGTACCGTGTACACTCTGCTGCCCGCTATGTGACCTCGTTCGTTCCGGAGCTGCTCTCTTAAAAACACGGAGCGTTCGACGTATATTGCTCCGCGTTGGACATTTTCGACCGGCTTCCATCACGATCTTCTTCGGGAAATTCTGGCAGCCACCACCAGAGTGCCAGGAGGTGATCCGCGCCTCGCCCGTCTTCTTCGTCGTGGCCGAGAATTTCATCCCGTTTCGAGCCAGGGATTTTTAAGGGACTCAAGGACGACAAAGTGCGCGGAGGACATTTTGTGTCGCGGCTCGTCTCGTTCGTTACCGGATTTCTTGTGCCGGGATCGTGGACGACTGGAGTGAAAGACCCGGTGGAAGCAAACAACGCCACGAACATTTAGAGGGCACATTAATACAACGAGTGATCGTCCGTCGCGCTTCCGAATTTATAACCTAAAAAAATCGTCGCGGTAATCCACCGTCATTATTTCGGTCGTTCGTCTCGCGAGTGATGGTGTTAATGACTGTAAAGAAAGACAAGGACAGTGTAATATAGTGTTAATAATGACTATAAAGAAAGACAAAGACAGGGTAATATAGTGTTAATGACTCTAAAGACAAGGACAGTGTAATATAGTGTCGAGTGCTACAACACGTCGGGACGATCCAGAAACCGCCACAGAAGGAAGGAAGGAAGGAAGGAAGGAAGGACGGAAGGACGGAAGGACGGACGGAAAATAACAATCGAAACTTACAATCCTGCCTAAAATGTGAGTAAAATAAATGTTACATATTTTATCGTCTCATTTATGATATATATATTGTCAAAAGAATCGGGTGGGATACAGTACCACGGTAGCACTGTGGATGATGTATATTTCGATATTGTAATTTCGTGATCCCTGAGTAAACGCATTATCATTCCGATTACAACGCGGCTAGAGAGGAATATAAATTTTAAAATTATTTATCAAAGCGGTCGAGGGCACAAGCGCTATGTAGAAATTAAAATCCCCGATTTTAAAAAGAAATGCAATTAATAACGTCCAGCCTCTTTTTGGTATCGCGTGCATATACTTAATTAAATATTTCTTTATATTTAATTTAAAATAAAAAAAAAAGGAAGGATGGGGAATAATTAATCTAACTTTATCGAAAAATACAAATGTAAGTGAACTGGCAGCGCGCCGTCAGCCGTAGATTACTTAATTATAATTACCCCCAAGAAATTAATATAATTAATTAATGTTTGAATTTAATGACGCGCGCGCCCTGTAATCTCTAGTTATTTAAATATATGAGACAGAAAAAAAATTAAATATTTTTAAATAATATAAATTAATTAAAGAACAGATCGCTAGCTTGCACAAACGATACACGTACAGAAAAAATTTACGAAACAATATAAATGTGTTAGAAATATCTAAAAAAAAAAAAAAAAGCAGAGGTTTGGTGTCAAAATCTCTTTTTATCCCTCTTATTCAAGAAAAGAATAAATCGATAAATAATTCAAAAATATATGGGGCTAAAAGATATCTTTTTAAAATTCAATTCTGTAAGTTAGAGAATTGCTCCTTATACGTGAATAACTTATACATGTATACACACGTGATATATATTATTACCGATCGGAATGTAATATTTTTTTATATATCAAGAATAGCTCATAAAATTCGAGCAAAAAATAACTTGGAAAAAAAAAAAATCTTTTAACGCCGTCAAGTCGTGAATATAATCGCAGGTTCGTACGTTCTCGTTTGAAATCGTTTGTGTCGCGACGTTTTCCTGTATCGTGGCATAAGCGATAGTTTCCTTCTTGCCGCCGTTATTGGTAGCGAAGCGAGTACGGTAAAAAGAAAATAGAAATAAAAAAAAAAACGCGATTTGATGTTAACAATGCGTGACGGTTGGCGCAAAAAATATGCTCTCGAATATGAAGTCAAGAGTATTGAAAAAGCAAACAGAAACTCTCTTTCCGCTTTTCTAATCTGCCCTACCAAAACGCTCTCCATTCGCGCGAGCGGTCTTCGCGTTGAATGAATACGTAAATTTTTAGCGGAAAAATCATATGGTGCGCACGACACCCCAGAGTCCAAAGATCTGAGCTTTGATTGACACCTGAATGTTCTCGTATGCATATAGGCCACCCTCTGCTGCGCCGGTTTTTTCTCTCTCTCTCTCTCTCTCTCTCTCTCTCTCTCTCTCTCTTTTCTCTTTCTCTTTCCCATTGCCCAAACCTCGCATTTCTTCCACATTCTGTTACATCGCTTTTACCCGGAAGCGGAACTTGATGGCTGTTATAATTTAACGAGCACGTTTCTTTCTCCAGTTACCGCGGCATTTGCAAGAATGAACACCGGCAAAGCCCGTGTTCCTTTTTTCTTCTTCTCTTACGCCGCGTAAGGCGGTTCTTTCTCATTCCCCGACAATCATCGCACTTTTTTTTTCTTTTTTTTTTTTTTTTTTATTTTCTCAATCGAATAATGCCGCGAAAACGGAAAAAAAAAGAAAAAAAAAATATTGAAGTGAGAAAGTCGAACGCGCAAATGAAGTCGCTGACGCGTTTCATATGTCGGAGGGTGAACGGTGCAACGGTTTCCAAAAATTAGAATAGCACCCTGTAAAATGTAATTTTAACGACAGTCGCTCGTTCGATCTATTTCACTCGCACGCAATTATTTCCACGACCGTTTCCCAGCCAACGGTCTCGTTTCTGTCGCACTTTTACGTAGCATTCATGAAGTATCCACGGGATACAAGGTTGACGATAATCCTACTTCAGTTTGCGCATATGTATTAATGAAATGTAGAAAAAATACGGAATATAGCATTAATTAAATTATTAATGAGAAGCGCGCGTGCCGACGCAGTGGCATCCGAATAACGTATAAATAAATCCATTGTTGTTCGCGTTTCGGGGCTGACAACCCTACGTCTAATTCTTTTTTTTTTTTTTTTTTTTTTGTAGTCTGTAGGTCACACGAGGGGACACGGGGAAGAGGTGTCAATAGATCGCGGAACCCACTTTTATAACTCCATCGGCAATTTTTCGGTTACCCTTTTCGCTATTTTCGATCAACTCCACACGTACATTCGGTCGCACATTCGTATCCTCCCATATGATTTATCTTCCACCACGCAAAGGAGACTCTCGATATTGTCTCAGTAAATAATTTCGGCTGTCGGAACATGTGTCAATCAATAAATCTATCGGTTATCGATAAATAACTTAACAATTATCTACAAATTTGTGGAGTAATTCGTAATTATTATAAAAAAAATGTCTCAATTAAAAAAAAAAAAAAAAAAAAAAAGATATTTAAGCAAACGGAAAAATTGCTTTCTTGCAAGCAGAAAATCGTAAGAGTATCTTTGTTTATTCATATAAATAGTTGCGTGTTGTAATCTGCTGTTGTTCCGAAAGTAATGTTCCGCGGTAACAAGCAATTGCCTCGCAATGAAAGCAAACGATTATTCGCGCAAACAGACGTGAGATTACGCTTTCGCTTAATGCTCTCGCTGCAAAACAAATGCCCCGCGCCTCTCACCGTCGACTATGAAAGGGTTCGTCTCATTTTTATTCGCGTGGCTCATTGTGCAAGAGCCTACTCAGTCGGCCGCGTACATGTAATTTCAAACGAGCAAAAACGCCTATCGTTTCGCCTCCGGCCAGGCCAGCCAGCCCAGCTCGGGCATGATCCGATTCCGCCCCGCGTTCGCGTGCGTAATCGCGGGCCCTTTTATGCTAATCGACAACCCTTCCGCGTTTAACCAGCTGCGCCGCAGTCATTGTTTCGACGCTCGGCAAAAACTTTTTCTCGCCGCTTCCACGAGCTTGTTTCGCTACGTCTCGTCGTGGCACGCGGAAAGCACACGCGACCGTCCCCATGCTTCGCCACCCGGATCGTTTTTTTTTTTTTTTCATTACGGTCGGAGAGAGAAAAAAAAAGAGAGAAAAAAAAGGGTTGCGCCCCGAGGGGTGCATACGGGTGGGACATAACGCGTCGCGCGGGGTGAAGGGGGATTTAATGAGAGATGCGTGGATTCGACGCGGTCAAAGATCCGCTGATATTCTTGATCTCGGCGTGTTCGTGGGATTTATACGGGAAATGGACGGTACGCGTCTCCGAGCTACGAAGACCTACCCTCCCTCGCGTAAAAGAGGGGAAGCCTTTTAACCCTTTCACCCTCGAGGACATGCGCGTTGCGTCGCAATGCAACCACGGTAATTGCTGCACCAAAGACAAAATGGCAGGCAACGTCGGTCGCGATGGCGCGTTTTATTCGCGAATTATTTTGCAATCTTTCCTTCCCGAAAACGTTAGCTCTATCCGTCTATTTTTTTTTACTTGGGACAGAATAGGAAATTGATTCTTTTAGAAAAGAACGTTCTAAGAACGCGTTAGCGTTGCGTGGTAGATGACGACGGATTTAAACGTCAAGTTAGCGATTCTCCGGCACTTGGCAATGATCGAGCAACTAATCGACTTTCGGCTCGCGAGTCCAGCTTACTTTAAACGATGGAGGTTCGAAGAGACTTCACGTTAGAATCGTAGTAGCACCCGCCGATAGTTCTTATCGAGGGAGCAAATCTCTGATTAACGATTTACCCGTTCAGTGATGACCAGTCATTCCGCCGTGCGACTGGTCCAAGAGAGCGTGAATCGGCGAAGGAGCGAGAAGCAATTACCGCGGAGGAGGATTTGAGGGAAAGCGAAAGAGGAGTATCGCGCGCGGAGGGCCTCCGTCTCGGCGTTTTCCTCGAGGTCGATGGCGGGACTCGTTCCGTAGTTAGCGGGGCGTGTCTTCGGTTTCGTTGAATTAAACATCGTGCCTGCTTCAATCAGCCCGTTTCTCCTCGGTCCCTTTTTCTTCTTCCTCCCGATTCCGGAAAAAAAAGCTGCGCGCTCTTCCTCCTCCTTTTCACCATCTTTCTCTCCTCGCACATCCATCCGGTTTCCGCCGGATGTTCCTCGATGCCGCGAACAAACTGCGAGACGAGAGAGGCGTAAATGAGTGCAAGGATTTTTCGTTTTGTTTCGGGATCTATTTCTCTGTAAACCTTCGCAATCAGTCTTTCGCTCTCGTTCGCGCGATCGCCCGAAGCTTTCGTCTTAGAAAAGCAGGCTAGAGAGAAAAAAAAAAAAAAAAAAGAAAAACAGATTTACAGCGAGAAAGTCGAGAGTCCAATCGCAGTCGACAAAGGCTAAAAGACGCGGTCGTTAGAAATGAATAAACCTTCGTGACATCGATTTACCAAGCGACGCCGAGCTTTACGCAAATGCCCGAGGCGTAATAAATAACAGGAATACCAAGCTGCTCGCGTAATATTAAACGGAAAATGCGAGTGCGTACGTAAATCCAGCGTTAAAACTACTGACTTCGCCTTCGCCTCTTTCTTTCCCTCCCGGACAGGCGCATAAGTCCTGGCCTCAGGTGTTGCACGCTCGACGGGGTGTTTATGCCGGGAGCCAGGGTAGCACTTTGCTTTTACCGAAAATTTATTTTCTTTTGTTATATGGCGCGTCCTATTCGTGCGACGCTCACCGCGGTGGGAGATAAAGAGGAGGGCAGGTGACGCATAAAGCGTAATGAACTTACAACGATGCCGGTGGACGCGCATCGAGATAATTTCCGTCGAGGAGAAACGACAAGGAAAGGAAGCGGGCTCGTCGGTATCCCATTAGACGCGGGGCGCGTATGTTATACTTATGGCAAACTCACGGGATTAATATCACCGACACGCGTCGCGGGATAATACGTCACTGGGAATGATTTTCAAGTGGCTTTCGAGGAGGCGTAGGGGGGTCTCGCGGCGTATCGGGCTTTTTGTGTCAAATCGATCTGCACTCGATTGAGAGAGGGTGTCACGGGATTGCACAGCCACGTAACACTCGGGGCGTCGTAAAAAACGATGTTAAAGGGTATCCACGCCCACTCACGAATTCTATATCAAGATATTTCCTATAATATCATTCGCCTGATCACGATACACGTGCCTCTCCACCCTTATTCGCTATTGATAATCATGATCGCGGCCTTTGAAATCCTCACGAAGAATTTACGCCCGCATAGTATTTTATTTTATTAATTATTAATATTTCTAATACGATTAATGGTGTAATTAAATTTCTTATTCGTTCAGTTGCGATTAACGTATAACGATATTTTATACGGACATTAATTATTGAGTCTATATTTTTGAGAGAGAAAAAGAAAATTAATTAATAGTTGCTAATCGGATTTCAATTGCGGTTAATTTATATTTGAGCTTTCTCAGACACGTGGCGGTCTGTCAGGATAGACATATTGAGTACCGCTAAAGTCGATTATTTTATATTTGCCAAGTTTAGTATGTTTGTGAATAAATTATACTGCATTTCTCTAAATGCGTAGAACAAAATATTTGATCGTCGGAAATTTAAGGCGGAGTAATGACGGTCATTTGAAATTGAAGAATTCGTTGACCTTGCTTTTTCTGGTTTTTTTTTTCTTTTTTTTTTTTATTTCTCCCTTTTCCTCGACTATCAATCTATACTCTCCGACTCTGGCTCGGTCGTCTCCACCCCCTTATTCCTTTATCCTTTCAACTTCCTTACAGTACGGAAAAGACGTGGCTCGATACGGCCCACGGCCGAGTTGCTCCGCTCCGCTCGAGAAGTCCACCCCGAAGATTTGATCAGGACAGAGAGAGAAAGCGAGACTAGAAAAGAGAGGGGAAAAAAAAAAAGGAGAGATCCACGCCGGTAAAGTGAAGCGAGGGGCCGAGGGTGGGACCCCAAGCGAGCAGGCAATCTTGCTCCACACCGTAGGGCACCCTCGCGCAATGCGCCGCCACCCCGGTCCGCGCGCCTGGATCGTGAAAAAAAAACTCGGCTACCCCTAACGATTTTTTTCCCTCAACCCCATCTCGACGCACACTAATTACGTTTTTAAGCGAAATTACTTCGCGAGGCAAACGTGCGCGCGGGGCTTCGCCGACGGTAACGGCCCTAGGCCGAGCGAATGAGAAATACCAAGGTGGAAGGGCGCGCTTTTTTCTTTCTTTCTTTTTTTCTTTTTCTTTTTTTTCTTTTTTTTTTCTTTTTTTTCTTTTTTTTTTTTTATAAACGAAGTGTCCCGAGAAAAGAAGTACGGCCCCGTTCTTCTGCTTCTCCCTTCGTACCTCGACCGACGACGTGCGCTCTGATTACGAAATGTTAAACGGCATCGCCGCCCCGCCGACGGCTCGTTACTCATCCAAATTTTATTTCTTCTGGCAATTGGCCCGGCGAGAAAGAGTCGCGCCGCCGCTACCTCTCGTAGAAAAGAATAGCTTCGGCGACTGCTGGGTCAGCTCCAGCGCCTGCAGCCAGGCCTTACCGAGGCTTTCCTTTTGATCCTCTTTATATTCGACCCTCTTCGCGATTACCGGCGGGATTCTCGTTTTGATAATTTTGCCGGCGGCGGCTCTTACCGCGAAAAGTACCTTTAATGACCAGCGCTTCCGGTGGGATAATTTTCTCTCCTCGCGTTTACCTTAAACCCACCTTAATTTTCGGTCGCGCTCTTAAAATTAGCCGCGACGTATTCGCGTTCAATTTGTGCGAGCACGTTTGGCACGTTCTCACGGGTAAGAAATGTCGAGCTGGTGGTAGACTTTTCTTTTTAATTTTTATTGTATCAATTTTATCGTCCGTTCTTTTAACACGTCAGTAGTAAAGGCAGAACTACCTCGCGTCTACAATTCCATCGAGCGCCGACAGAATTAAAATGAAATTAATTATCGTGAGAAATAAACAACTGAGCAATTTCAGATCAGTAAACCTGTACTTGACCTGTCGGTGGTACACGAGGATGCTCGATTCTTCTCGGAGCAAATTTTGCGATCGGCCACCCTTTTCTAATTCATCGAACCGATCTTGCATATGTAAGTGCGGTACAAAAGTTGCTCGCATATCATGAATAATTTTCGTCATTTTCTCTCTGTCTCTCTCTCTCTCTCTTTCTTTCTGGGTCGATCTTCACATTGCTGGCTAGGGTTAGACGAGGGTGCAACCGGACCTAGGCTCTCGCTCTGCAAATCCCTGTAGATAAAAAGTCTGCACCCACCCCAGGCGCTATCACCCCAACCGATAGTAGTGACTCACCCACCATCACCCAACCCATTTTTTTCAACCCCTCCGTGGCACAGATCCGTGGGTCCGTGGATGGAAGGGATGAATCCTTTCGCCTCGTGTCGTTCCTTGTACGTCGGCCTCCGCTATAGGAAAGAGTTCGACGACCGCGTTTTCAGACGATCCCCAAAATGCCACGACGATAGATATACACGTTTCACTTTTAACAGCATCAGAAATTGCGTTTCAGAAAATTTATGCGTACAGAGATAAAAATATTTTGTTTAAATTATTTTTTTTAATCAACTTTTTATTTATTCTCTTTTTGGTTGAGAGAAAAATTTTTCAGCTCTTCGCAAAGGAGATGAAAACTAATTATATTAATATAATATTTTGATCCTGCGCCTTGCGGAATATCAAGTGCTACGCGTCTCGTTCTCGGACACTTTCCCTGTACCTTTCGCGGGGTATGTTAATGGCCTTTCATTTGACCTCGCTCTTCCTTACATCAGTTTCTCGGATAACCGAATATCTTCGGCACTCGGTTCTTCGGCACCGCTCTCGCTTTCTTTTTTCTTCTCTATTATTCATTCCCCCGTACTTAAACCGTGAACCTCCTCGCTGGCGAACGAGCGCGTCGCTCGCGCACCCTTTTTCCAGCCCAAAAGCGGGTGTAGTCTTTTTACGCGCGCATTATTTTTTACGCTTTACGTCGTGCGAGAGAAACAGAGAGCACGCTCCGCGCGTTCCCGCAGTCGGGATCCTTTTCTCTCATATTCTTCACCGCCTGCCTCCTCCCGTTGTCGTATTCTTCCCGCTCGCGAGAGAACACGGGAGACATTGTCGGTGGGAAATTGCGACATTAATTTTTAATTTTTTTTTTTTTTATCTTTTTTTTTCACCACTGGCCTTTTCGCGTTCACGAGGTCGATGGGTGAGCGCGAGTTCACGCGGTGGGGTACCGCGGGATGATCTAAATAGTTGATGGGCTATGGATATTTCTTTTCAGTGGGCGGTTGATTAATGCGAGGTCATATGCGCAAGCATCGGCAACCCGCGGGGGTCGTAAGCACCCCGCGAGGTCGTAGACGCATGTGCATATATTATGCTGGGGGTACAGCCGGAGCCCAGGGTGGCACCAGGTTACGCGCTGCTGCAGCGGGACGCGGTGATTAAAGGGTTGATTAATCACGTACGCTGTGACGACACGTACGAACAAAAAATAGCGTCGCCGGCGAAAGTAGGGTATCGAACCGTGACCCTTTTTTTTTCTTTTATTTTTTTTTTTTTAACGATTTCTTATCGTCAGAACGGTTTTGAATCTATACAATTGTTTGTGCTAAAAAAAAAATTACAAGCCACCGTCTTTTTATCTTTGTCGGATACTCGATGTAACGCTGGAGTAATTTTATCATCACGTATTTATTTGCGTATTAATGAGTGATATTACTTATAAATTAAAGTAGATTTTATTAATATATTTGTAGTATATTTTACCTTTTTTCTTTTTTTTTTATCGTGAAAGAACTTGATTTACAAAAAGCAAATTTTATTTAGCATCGTTATTTCGTTTCCATCTTTCGATTAGATCTCGTCGATCTTTTACTGTATCCCCGGGACGGCCGCGTCTTACTTTGTCCGTCGCGGAAAGGATAGGAAAAAGGAAGGAGTCAGAAATGAAAAACTCGCGAGGGGAGGAAAATACCCTTTTGACCTCGCTACCCTCTTTCTTCAGCGTATCTTCGGCGAGGAGAGCGAAAGATAAGTGAGAGTGCGCGGTTTCTTTCTCCTTTCTTTTCTCTCTTTCTCTCTGTCTGTCTCTCTCTCTCTCTCTTGCTCTCTTCTTCTTTCTCAAAAAGAAAAGTATCTTGCGTAATTAAGCAACGCGGCTGTAATGTATCCGGTGTGCAAGGACGGCCATATTGCCTCCACCGCGAGGCGGCGGGGGACGACAGAGTAACGGAGGGTAGCTACCCCGCGCGAATCGAAGCGCGGAGGGTTGCTACCGGAGAAGATGGAAGGGTGAAGAGACTGAGACAAGAGGAGGAGGAGGACGAGACGGGCGGCAGGAGCAGGAGGACGCGGTGAGTGGCATGGAGAACGATGGGTGGACTTGAGACACGAAGGGTGAGGGGGTAATGATATGCCGGGTTAGCCGGCACGCGGTGCGACGACTACAACCACCCTTTCTTGTCGTCGGGGACGCGGTGGGGAAGCGGGGAGGGAAAAAATCCAGAAGAGTCTGATTTGCAGGACGGTCTCGACCGGTTTTCCTCCTCTCGGTCGTTCTCTTTCTTCGCGCATTTTTCATCTCCCTTTTGTCCTCACCTCCCACCCTGTCTCCGCTTGTTTTCTATTTAATTCGGCGGTAGCAATTACAGTCGCGAGACACTTTGGCACTCGAGCCTTTTCTCGCGTTTTTTTTTTTTTCCTTCAGCTTGTTCTTCTTCTTCGCGCGGCAATGAGGTCATCGTGACGGAGCGAACAATTGAAACCAACGGGCGCGGAAATTTGTTTGCTAATGAAATTTTTGCGTGCTATTTATTTTCGTGGATTTCATTAATAAATTCCTAAATTAACTCGTTCAAATAAAGCGAAATAATTTTGCTCGCGAAAAAGGTTAACGCGTCGTAAACAATTTATCACGAACCGAGGGAAGGATGCTTCGACGAGATCAGATGCGATTTGCATGCTCATGGTCACTGAATTAATTTGGAAATCATTAAGTGAAAAGCGCGGAGACGAAATCCGTCTTACATCTGCTCGTTGTTTCGCGCGAATAAATCATTCCCTTGATTCATTTATATCGTTTGCATGTCATTAATTATGCCGGAATAACGATCGATTCCTTCCACGAGTTTGCTTTTCTTTTCGTGATTAATCGGATTCCGAACGCTCGAGCACGCGAGCGACTTACCCCAGCTTCTAATCAAGACGCACAATTACGTACAGCGGTATGTACCCAAATAATAAAACCTAAATCTGCACATTTAAATGTAAGGCGCATAGATTTGCTTACATTAATTTTTTTATCATTTTGCAAAATTATTTTTATTTAATTTCCCTCGATTAACTATCGTTACGACAAATTAAGTCAACGTCTCATTCAACAAATAATATTTATTTAAATTGATCTTGCTTCATTTTGATCTTTTATCGTACTTTTATTAGACTTTCTTACGTCGATAAGAAAGTCGCAAAGCAACGTGTGCACGAGTGCAATTCGCGAGCGACCGGGGGCTATATAAATCTTGATGCCCACGAGATTCCGCGGGTACGCGACTCGCATGATTCCTTGTGTATACCGACCACTATTATGCAAATCAGTTGACGGTGCCGTGAACGATAAAGCATCCGCGGCATAAACCTTCTATTGTGAACGCGCGCGCTGGACCTAGTAGCTGACTAAAAAAAAGAAACGACGGATATGTACAATCACGAATAACAAGGAAGTCTTGAATGGAAAAGAAATCTTCTTGCGCGAAGATCGCGTGGTAGATAAGAAAGACGTCTCGTCAAAATTATCCGCGAGTGTAAAAATAAACTTCGGGAATTTTACGCAAAATTCGGGAACGTTTCGACTTTTTTTTTCGGTGAAATTAATTGAAAATGTAATTAATGGGGGGAGAGATAAAAAAAAATTTAAATTTAAGAAATTAATTAAGAATTGTCAATAAAATCACGGTTGAAATAATTCACCATTTCGTTTATTTCGGAAAAAAAAAATCGAGTAAATTGGGAATTTTACGCAAAATTCGGGAACGTTTCGACTTTTTTTCGGTGAAATTAATTAAAAATGTAATTAATGGGGGGAGAGATAAAAAAAAATTTAAATTTAAGAAATTAATTAAGAATTGTCAATAAAATCACGGTTGAAATAATTCACCATTTCGTTTATTTCGGAAAAAAAAAATCGAGTAAATTGGGAATTTATATATGGATCGAATTTAAAGCGTATGCGTACCGTGCGTGCCCCCTTTGTCACCGATTTCAGGATGGATTCCGGCCTTGAACTTGAATGGGTTTGTGCGTGCCGATAGAATCGATACCATTGATTTTTTTTCTACCCGACACTCGGCGGCAATACATACATGTATGTATAGGGTGGTATGCAAGCAATTCAAAAGTCCTCTCTCAGTATGTATGAGCTAAAACGCTATTGTTCGCGACGTAAAAAAAGAAGTTAGCACTATCAACTAGCGCGATAGTTTAATAAAAGCACGCTTGAAGATAATGCTGATATGAAGTAAATTTACGCTCAGGTTGATTTCTTTCCGAATTATTTTTATTTTACCATAAAGTTAAATGGTGTCGTTTAATGTTAAATATTAGTAAATATAATTAATAATCTGCTCATTAAAATGTGAGAGAAAAAATTTGCAAGTCTATATATTGTATAACTCCTTGTGGACTATCGCACAAATCTTTTTGAAATCAGCGGGGAAAAAAAAAGAAAAAAAAAAGGAAAAAAATAAAATTCATATGTCATTCTTATATTCCCGATGATGTTATCGAAGAAAGTCCGCCATGGCATTCCCATAAATGTGATCTATAAAAGGGACGGTTCTGGAAGACGGTAAGGAAATAGATCAAAACCAGGCCACTAGCGATTCTGTGAATTTACTGCATATTGGCTCGCGTCGTCGTTCGTCTTTTACGTATCTACCTTTTTTTTTTTTTTGACGACCCCACACCGCATTCGATTTCAAAACCCCTGACCGATTTGCTCACGTCCGCGTCGATCCTCAAGGTGGAAACTCAAAGGCGGGTAGTTAGTCGCTGGTCAACCCCGGTAATTGCGCGTAACCATGGAAATGCCTGTTTGTTTGGGGTTCTTCTGGTCATATCAGCAAGTGAGGGCTTCGTAGGGTGAAAGGGTAGACTTTCGAGGCCACTGAATGCAAAGAAGGGTTGTAAAGGGTCTGCCGGAAGTCAAGGACGCACTCAGTGACTTCGGGAAACTCGGCCACGATCGCGTAAAGCCTTAATTTTATTCTTCGTGAAGACCATACATTCTTGCAACGTATATGAAAATATAGAGAGAGATATAAGTATATAAATATATATATATATATATATATATATATATATATAAATGCAAATATATAATTCACGGAAAAATATAATTAATGAAAATATATTTAAAACAAATTAATTCTTTTATTTGAAAATGAAGAACAAGCGTGTTAGATCAATGTGAGATTACTAAAGCCCCGCACGTGCGTTATTCATCCATCGAATATCCGTATACGTTGATCTTTATCGACTACCTCGAAAACTACTACATTATATCACGATGCTTCATCGTTTGAAATCCGTACAACGATAAAAAAAATGAGAGAGAGAAAAAAAAAACGTGCGGATACCCCAGATCGACGCTGTCAGGCGACTGAATCTTTTCGCGAAATAAAATAATTATTTTCGTCGCATCTCGTTGAAATTTTAAATCATCGATTAATTTAATTTTACGCTCATCTCTTGGTTAATTCCATTCATCTTGCGCCGTTTTGGTGCCGGCGACGCACCGCTTTGACATGCAACTGCTCAGAATAATTCGAACCCTCGTTTAAGTAACCAGGTCAACGCATCGTACCATCGCGTGTGCTTTGAAGGCCATCCCTCGATTTTTCGCACGACGGCGAGTAACAGGTGCGACGCATTTAAACCGTCTCGCAGCCACGTTTCAATCACGCCTCTGAATCGTTCGCGACGATAATTTCGCGTACGCCGCTTCGAGCGTTCGTCGCGCGCCTCGCAAGAAAGTCGAACGAGATGGGATTTAAGGGTTGGGAAATTTAAGAGGAAACGAGAGCGGAAAGAAAAGAAGAGAGACGGATTCGTGAAGGGTGAAAAAAAAATGGAAGTGGACGAGAGAAGTGGGAGCGAAAGGGAGATAGGGACATCGGGAGAAGCGGCCCGATGGGCCACCGCGGGGGTGAACGGGGTGCGGCGGAGCTGCCGAAGCGTCCCCACTCGGTGGCCCATCCGCCCTGAAAAAAGAGTTAATATTGATCCGTTTTTTTATTTGAGTCACCCCCAGGTTTTTCACCCTCGCTATTTTTTCTTCCCCCGGTCGCAGGGATCGCCGCGGCGCGGCGCGGGCACGACAGAGACGGAATTAGTGTTTCTATAGCAACTCTACCCCGTCCGCTCGCTCGTTCGTTCACTCGCTCGTTGGTTCCGTCCGTCCATCCGTACGTCTGTCCGCCCGCTCGTCCGTACAAGTCCGAATCATCCTTCACGATCCCGAATAGATTACAAGAAAGCGGTGTAACCGTTCGACGGAGAAAATTCCTGTCGGAAGAATCGCGAAACGCACGAAGAGGCGCGCACGTTTTCGAGATATTCAGATCGTATAGCTAACGCTAGTCGACTTGCCTTTAATAAAGAGTATTCGACCGCTGATGACTCTTGAATAATTGACAATTGAAAATAATTCGCTTCGCCCCCGACTCTCCGTCTGCTAATATCTCCGACACAATTTTTCGAAAGAGATCCCTTTTACCTCGCGGCTTAATTATAAGACTGGCGAAAATTTTATTTAATTATTTAGAATCGATCGAGAAACGTGGATGAGTAAATTGCTCCGTCGTGTACCTCGCTACTTGCGTCGCTAAAAAAATAAACGCGCATGGGGAGACTTGGTCGCTCTCAATCTTTTATCTGCACTTCCTTCCGGGACCCCCGCGAGCCTTTGTGACGACGCATATGTACATTGATAAGCAGATATGGCGTTTGCCGCGACGAGCGGCAACGGCGGCTGGCGTACGTGACTTCCCCCTCTCTCGACCGCCGAGTGTGGAGGAGATAGTAGTAGTTCCCCCCTCAGTCCTCTGTGACCGGTGCTCCGCGGAACATCCACGCACGTGCTTCGTGTGAGATTCGACGCACCCCACGCCAAGATCACGTACGCTAGCCGCCGTCGCAGCCCCATGAATGCCATTCCTGACGGTGAGTACATAGGTACACGTTTTTTCTCTTTTCCTCTGGTCGTGGTGCAGACGATATCGGGCCGGAGTTAAATTCACTCCCAAATCAGGAAATATGAAGCTCCGATCGCGCGCTCGTATATTCTCGGAAGAGGGTCGGTACTTCGGAATACCTCTCTGGCTGTAAGTCGATGCATATTTCAGAGGCCCGGCCACGGTTTCTTCCGGAATATGCTATGGGCGTAGCGCCCTTTTCCTCCTCTCGTCTCCTTTCTTATTCCTTTGCATTCCCTTTGACCGGATCCCTCTAATAATATCCTTTCGCTAGTCCCTCTCGCTAGTCCGGAATCCGTTTAATGCTCGCGATAACAGGTCTACGCTAGGAGTGGGTTAAAGATAGCGCAGAGATAAAGACAAAGACAAAGGTGAAGGGATCAAACGCCGCAAATAAAAACGATTACTTTTCGCCACCTTTGGCGCTTACCTAGTTAGGTTAGGAGAGAAGTATTCACGAGTATAACAAAAATAATTCCACGTCCGCGATATATTTCTAAAAGTATTCTCGATTGATTTTTTTTTTTTTTTTTTTTTTTCACCACCAAGATTAAACGGCTAAAGTAAACGAGATCGTCGGTCTACCACGAAAATTCTCGATAAACTCGGAACTTGACGAAGCGATCCATTTTCAAGACACATCATCGGCACTCTTTTGAACGAGAAGCGCTTCTTAAAGCACAGCTTTGGCGCGCTTAACGTGCATCGTGTAGGGGTTGCTCTTACGGTGGGGGTGGGCCCTGAGGGGTTCAGCGATCCCTTGCCCGCCGATGTCACCTAAAGCGCCTAACCCTCGGATCGTTTCGCGTTCGAATCCTTCTCTTTACGACGTCAGGGCTTACTTTTACGTCTAACGTACGGCAGCCGCCGCCACTTTTCGCGGCTACGTGACACGCTTAGCTAAACTCGTTGTATTTTCCTGCATTAGCGGAGCGGTTGTTTCTCGGATAGCTTAAATCGGTGTCACCGACGTCTCGAGACCATTACGATTTTTTCTTTTATGCGTATTACAAGAGAAGTCGATCGATAACTTGCGAATGCAGCTAGCCCGGAATGATCATTGCCTATTAAAATTACAGACCTCCCCCTCCTTTCCCCCCCGCGATAGAAAATTTATGAAGGACGGACACGATGAAACGACGAGGTAATATACGCCGATAGCGCGGTAATATGCAGGGTGTATATCAAAAGTCTCTACCTTGCAACTATAGTCGTTCTTTATGCTCTGTCGTATTAATTTTACTTGTCTATCAATATAGAATCGCACGCGACAGGTATAAATGGGCCGGATACGTGTATTTTCACTTCGAGATAAAAATATAATGTTCACGTTTCTCGCAATTGCGGTGTCGCAATTGATTTCCCGGCGATAACGCTTTTATCAAAAGTTCAAAAGTACGTAAACTATAGATACGTACGTCCAGTGTCCGCAATTTACAAAATATGTATTTTATATTACCGCGCTTAAGAAGAACGTGTCGATAGCGCCAACAGTTACAGCGGTCGATATTAACGCATTCTAGAGAAACGTTTACTTCGTATATTATTAGCTAAATTTGGAGAGCTCCTCGGGATATGTTCGACCCGACCACTTTATGGCCGGGCACTTTCGAACGAATTCATTTAGCGTTGCGCGCTACGGTTTCGGTAGATCCCGAAGGGGCTACTAACTATCCCCGTGGCACCTGTCACTCGGAAAGGTGAGTTTCGCTGGGCATTAGCGAGATAAGATGACGGGCTGATAAATGGCGCGCGGACGTGAAAATAGGAAAGCAGGTGAAAAGCCGGATTGTCTCGAATCCATTATCCCGCGGGCGGCGATCACGTCGCACCGATATTATCGATTACTATTAATTTAACTAACACTTGCGTATAAAATACTTGTCCAGTTCGCGTTATATCTATTGGCGAACATGCGCGGTGATTATTTGCAAATTTATATCGAACGAATGGATTAAAGTCTCTTCTTGTTTAACAAAAATAAAAAAAAAAGAAAAAGAAAAAAGAAATAAAACTATCGGATAGTTGTTACCTTCGAAAGCACCTGCTTCATCCACGTCGGGAAAATTTTTCGATGGACATCGGGTTTCGATGCTTAGCGATTTGAAGCAGTGGCAAAGGATTCGCCATATGGTAGCTTAGCCGGACGCCGGCGAGGATCGAGCAGTCGTGCTTCGAGGAACCGAAGGCCCATTTATTTGGCGTGTGCTGTATAATTAGGACTGGAGAGCTGGCCACACGGGAGAGCTTATTGTCTATCCTTCCTTCTTCTTCTTTTCCCGATCTGTGGAAAAACAAGTTTTCGAAATATATTACATGCGCGGCGCCGTGCGGTCGGCCGAATCGAAGACGCGCTTCCGCAAATACCTGAGGCGCTAGGAAAGATACCTGTTCTAATCGACGAGAAGAGAGATAAGCTGCAGGCTCGTATCTCACATATTTTAAGATAAGTCGCGGTATGTCCCCTCGTACGCGCGCCCTGCTCACCCGCATTATTGAAAGAGAGTTGACGACTTCCTGCGCGTATTCGACTATACGTCAAGAATAGCTTCCGTAAAATGGTAAATTATTTAAATATAGACTACTGCGCGGTACTTAAGAGATTTGGAAAGAGAAAAAAAAAGATAAAAAGAAGCGAGACATAAAAACCGTCTTTCGGAGAACGGATGTATTTATAATCTTTTATTAATTTCGTAATTTCGCGTTTTATCGCGTTATCATAATTAATTATTCGATAAAAAAATATATAGTCTGTGCGGAATTTGATAAACTTTTACCAAAGCGCAGTTTTACATGCTCGTGGTATAGCTATAGGTTCCTTGTCGAAATCGGCGTACAATCCACCCCCAGGTGAGCCGTGCATACCCCGTGCATACGGCGAGGACGCGCCACGCACCCCGGGATTTCACGTAATTTTGGGTTTCGCTGGGTAAATGGTATCGCGTTTCTTGGGACGCACCGTCGGATTGGCGCATTGTCAACCGACAGGAGCCACCTAAGGCTCCCGGGGTGGCTGGCAGCCTCGGATCCCTTTCATCCTTCTCTTCCTTCGCGGCGGAGCACGCGCGCGTTTTGCCTTCATAAAGGAGCTTTTTTTCCATCAGAAAGACAAAAAAAAACAAGGAACACGCCGAGGTAAAAGCGGAAAAGGGGGAATGAGCCACCGCTCCTCTCACCCCGCCCTGCGTCCCTCTTTGCTTTTAGGGACGCGTGGCGTGGCACACGACGCCATTATTCTTTTACTTCGTCTTCGCTCAGGATCTCGGAGCGACGTCGCGAGTGAAAAAGGAAAGAAATTTACGACGCGCTTGTTGCGACGCATTCCAGGAAAGTTATCGTCACGTCGCGTCATCGTGGCTGTTCCCGTCGGTATTTAAAAGGTCCCCGAGCTCGATGGTATCTCGCGTAGAACGGTCCAAGGGTGGACGTAGTACCCGGACGACGGAAACGCGTGATATTTTGCATTAGAAAAAAAAAAAGAAAGAAAAAAAAAAAAAATTTAATATGCATCCGACGAGTTACACAGAATACAGATAAATTTCATAACTTTCTTTCCCAAGTTCACGTGGTCTCGTAGAGTAGGTCGATAAATTGGAATTATATACGCCCATTGCACGCGACGAGACGATCGCAATTGAATTCGTGAATGTTTACCTATTTGTAGCGGTACTTCAGGTAGCGGCGTACAGAATCCCTGGGTACCCGTGCGTGCTTTTCCGGATCCTGACCCCCAAAACAACACTCAATGCCGCGTAAGAAACGCGCCTTGCTCCGTCCGCTTTGTCGCGTGCTGCCAGGCTTCCTTGACGTGTTGGCACAGTTTTTGACAATGGGGCCAATGCCGCGGGAGTAAACTTACACGCCTGTACCGTTGTGCAACGAGAGGCGACGCGTCCCCCTCGATTCTCCGCTCTGAACTCGGCGCCTACTTACCTCCCGCTCGTTTCCTTCACGAGAGCTCAAAGATAATGATTTCTATAACAGTATTAAGCAATAAAATAAGTCAAGATCGCATCGTACATCTCGATCACTTGCATTTCAAATCGGGAAAGTATAAAATTTCCACAAACACAATAAAAGTGAGGGCGAACGTAACGAATTTAATTAATCGTGATAATTGTTTTATGCGCTATTTGCGGTCAAATAAATATCACGACAAAATATCGTAAATCATTCAGGTTTATCAGACAAAAGAATTAAAAAAAAAAATAGGGATGAAAACGGAATAAAGAGCCCGTGCAGGACTCGAGAGACTGCTGACCTATGAATTCGAACGATTCGGTCTGACTCGATCCGCTGCATCTGCCACGTGCCCCCATATTACAGCATAATGTGTCACTGTGCCACGGCCGCCGCCACCCCTCTCTCCAGCCCTTCGGCAACGCCTGCAGCTTCGCCCGTCGCTTGATCGCGCGTGTATGGAATCCTAGATTTTGGAAACCCGAATAGCACAGCTGAATGCAGGTCCTCCATCGGGGAGGAAACGCACCGGGGGGAAGGTGGAAAGAGAAAGACGGTTTTTCACCATGCATTTCCCCTCCGATCACCCCCTTCTCTTTTTTTTTTTTTTTTCCCCGGGGTGGCCGCTTTCGTTTCTCTTCTCGGTGTCTCTTCACTTCGCTTTCTGAATCAACGAGCGAATCCATGATGCAACCTCGGATGAGTCGTGGAAATATCGTCGCCTTTGTGATGCCCGCGATATTTTATTCGAGCTGCGGCGGTTCCTCGGGAAATAACGATCCCCCGATAATAATGTTTTATCGATGACACCGAGGAATCTCAATGAAACCCCGAAACGCGAGAAAACTCGTGACTATCGTTACTTCTTTCATCGAATTTGCGGTCGAAGGCACTAAAATTAAATGCAATTGAATTGGAATGGAATAGAATTCGCGCGTATTAAAATTGGATTTGAAATTGGTACAATTTTACGAAGTTTAATCTCGTCAAAAAAAAAATATATATATATATTTGTGACACAGTTAACAATTAACGCTGTTAATCGTAACTGTCTTGAAGGTATAATTTCTAAAATTATGCAGTTATATTATTTAAGTCTTTATATTTATAAAACCGCACTTGCCTTTCGTAATTATTTCTATTGAATTGAAATATTAAAATTACTATATTAATAGACACAATATGATAGAAATGTGGATCATCGTGCAGGTTGGATGTTAAATAACTGAGACCGGATAACGATTAAACAGTGAGATTTAATAATAAAAATAGTTTGACAGAGCGGTCAATTTAATGGAACATTCGATAACTGATTACAGAATCGTGTGATTGCGAAATCGGGGGCACGAAAATTACGAGTAAACACGTACGATATTAAGGGTTTCCCTCCTCGCTTTACTGTTATTCATAATAAGAATTCAAAATTGGCAGCAATGTAGTAATAATGATAATTATTACAATTAGTGTTATTCTAGACGCGAATTACTTACAAAACAGTTTATATCATATTTGTACGAACGATATTTTTCACGCTCTCTTACACTCGCGCATTCATTCACTCAGTCTCTGACTCGCGATACATCATTTTTCTTAGCTCTCTTTGCTCCATTTTCATTTATTATAGGAATATTATTTAAAATCAGTCTTGTGGTTGAGATATATTAGGTGTATGGTGAGGTAGTGTCAGTTTCATAGTATACGTACAATGCCACTTGATCCGCTGGCTTCGCGCTGCACATTACGTATCGAACGGCGATACGTGACGTTAATTTGCGCGATATCGTTCTCGGGTGATCCACCGTGGACCCGCATGCCCGCGGGGATCGCCGACAATGATCACCGCGTGCATAGTAATGTTACTCGCGATACGTATCGTTACGTTCTCAAGCGGCCGTTTCGCGCTCTCCGCATCGACTATCACTATTATCTATTACTTCGTGAGACCGTGTTCCATTTTCACTTTTCACCGTAGGCATAAGGTCTGAATTTGTACCGTGTTATCGTTAACGCGCGCGAGGATCCAACCGGATGCGGAGCGCCCGAGAGGGGGTATAGCGGGAGGGTGGGACGAAGGGAGAACGGGAGGGTGAGAGAAAGAGAGTTTATTGTCGCGCGCCGACGGTGGTTTCCGGCGGTCGCGTGAGTTCTTGGCACTGGGATGCTGCGTCGCGTGTAGCGACACGGGGAATCGGCGTCCGCACGCGTCCGGATTCGCACGCGCGCCACGATTGACTGTATAAAATTATACATATAAATTTAGTTACATATAGGTATAAAGAAGTATACACAATCGCCTACATCTCCTTATTCGAGTCACTGGGATACGGAGTGCGGTTGGAGTCGCGACGCAACGAGCGCTCGGCTCGATAGCGGGACGTCGTTACGTTCGACAATGTTTGAGCGCGGCCGCTGGCACCTTCTCTATTCTCGCAGCGAGAAAAAAGAAGGAATTGAATTACAGCGAGAAATGCGAGAACAAGGTGTAGAGAGCAGCTAAATATCAGAGTTTAATTCATTCAAGCGTAGCGTCTGCGTAAAAAAAAAAAAAAAAAAAATTGTAGTTGTTACGGTGAAAGGTATTGACCGATGTTTATACGAGATTGACTGGAGATTCCGTAGAATCGTTAGTCACACCGGAATAATTAAAAAATATATAACGTAAAAAGAAATTTTAATTACATATCTTTACCGATGCTATCGTATATTATAATAAAATCACCGTCGGTCATTATTTTATAACATCATTGTCGCGCTGATCATCGATGACGAGATTAAACAATTATTGATTTTATATCTTCAATGAACGAGACAGCAAAAGATAATTTATATGTAATTAATGAAGTTACATGTAATTATGTGCAACGTGTAGTTTTTGTTTTTTTTCTTTAATTTATAAAAATAATTCCAACAATGTCACAGAATAACTAGACATTTTGTATAAAATCATCAATATAGATTTCACCGTAACATATTAATATACCAACATTTGCATAACAAACAGATATTTCTTTTCGTTATACGTATATATGTATATATATATACATACATATATAACTATTTTTCTTTGTTTTATATATATATATACACATGTATACTTTTTTCAAGCATTTTTAAATGCCTCTGTGCTCCAATCATACGACTTATTTCGCCGTATTTTCTTAATTTGAGATAGATTGCTTTTTATTTCTATTACTCTTTGTCACGAATTCTAGTAATAACTTATTCATATAAAATATCTTCTAAATTTCTTTATCCTTCGTATATTACTTCCGTATTTTATCGTTTTGATCCCCATCCGTACAACGTACTCCCAGTTCGAGCACACATCATATTAATACATTAAACTATATGCGATACAAATATATATATATATATATATATATATATATATATATATTTATATTTATATATTTATATGTAATATGTATAGTTTTTGCACGTTAAGAGTTAGAGGACAACAACAATAATGATTACAGTAGGACAAGCGATAATCTTATTCATTAATCACGACGCTTAACGTGATTTCTCGCCTCGTCGATAACTTTTCATGACTCTGGTTTTGCTTACAAAGAAACGAAAAGAAGAAGAAGAAAAAAAAAAGAAAAAAAAAAATAATAGCGGGCCAAAAAGATGAGCCCGGCAGGAACGTAAGTTACAAACAGCGCGTTCGGAACTAACAACCATTAACTAGGAATCGATATATC
Source organism: Cardiocondyla obscurior (assembly GCF_019399895.1). Classification (NCBI taxonomy): domain Eukaryota; kingdom Metazoa; phylum Arthropoda; class Insecta; order Hymenoptera; family Formicidae; genus Cardiocondyla; species Cardiocondyla obscurior. The sequence continues at coordinate 706,462 of NC_091891.1, read as the reverse complement.
TCAAGGTACTCTTGCATTCAACATCGCGTAAAGCGTGCCGCGTTAACGCCGAGTGGAAGCTGGGATAACTTAGCGGCCCGTCTCTGCGCCTGAAAAGATCACTTCGACTCGGCAAACGCGGAACGCGATAGAACGTCGAACGTTAGGAACAAAACTAGGACGCGGTATTCGGTTATTCGGTTTTTGGTTCCCGACCGACAATTATCAATGTGCCGGGATGCCGATTAGGAGTTCGGCCGTCGCTTTTGGACTCCGATGCGTTTCGAGGACGCGTCAAGTATCACCTGTCTAAACGCCAAGCAAACGTGACTGGTGAACGTGCCGCTGTTGCCGTGAACGACCCGGCTGGAAATAACGAGCGGCTTATCGAAATTTGTAGCGCGCGTTCCGAGATATTAAGCGTGGACTGGAGGCGGCGCAATTTCGCCGATTTAGAGCCGTCGATCGTTCGCGAGAAGAAGAAGGAACAAATTAAAGTACGGAAAGTATGCGTCGTTAACGCGCGAGCGGACGTGGGGATCGTTTTCCGAAGACGCTGTTCCTAGAGCGTTTTTTCGCGTCGTCGACGAGGTAATCGCCGCTCCGGAATTAGACCGCGTGACGAGGGAAGGCTTTTGTTCGCGAGCAGCGCGCGCTCTCGACGAGAGGAACTCTTCCTCGGCGCCGGGGAGATTTAATCGCGGCGCCTACTCCGGCCGCGAATCCTGGGGGCCCCGGTACGCCTCGTCTCTTCGTCATCCCGTCGTCTGAGTGGCGGAAGGACCGGTTCCTTCGCCTCGCGCGATTGTGGACTGGCCACAAGCAAATTCGTTAAGCGCTCTCCTATCGCGACATCACCGCTCGTTCATCTGTCACTCCTCGGAAGAAAGAAAAAGGGCGGGAGGAAAAGAAATAGTCGGGCGACGCTTAACACTTGTGACTTTACTCGAGGGGTTGGGGGACGCCGTTCCCTTCACGTATGCGCAAACAATATACTCGGGGGCTTCGGGGTGGATTTGCCTTTCTTTCGGGGCACGAGATCGGGGCCTGCTGACCTCTGTCGTTTAACGTGTGCCTCGCGTGGCGGTAGAAAATATCCCGACGGTATATCGAAGGCAGTGGACGCATTCGACAGATGTATGTCTCCGATATTGTTAATCGCGGGTTACAGAAAAGGCTGTTACGCGGACCGTGCGACGTTGCGTTTGAAGCGCTCGTGAAAAAGCGCGCTCCGCGAAATGTCGTTCACACGCAGTTTCTCACCGGAGATAAGTCAAATAAGAAAAGAGAGAACACGGATTAAAGTAGTAAGAGGGATTCACGTTTAATTACTCGTTGTGGTAACTGTTAACGTCGTCTGTTCGACATGGTAGTATAAAGTATAAAGTAAACAGGGGAGGAGTGACGATGATCCATCGATTCGCTCTCGCTATCGCGAGTTCCGCGGTTCCTCGTCTACGGTCGTCTCGCTCGGTACTATATTGTCCGTTGTTACGTTTTTCCCTTTCCGTGATTATCCGGAGATTTGTTCGCTGCTCTATCTCGATCGAACGTTCTTTCGAATGATCGTTGAACCGATTAGACTATTCGCGTGCTCGAGGCGTTTCCAGTCTTTATGTGAAACGATTTCAATCCTCTATTCTTGCGTGATAGGCGAAACTGTTGTTTACCGCGATAATCAAACGGCAATAAAAATCATCGAGATAACGCTCTTGAATTAGCAATCAATTTCAACGTGTATTTGATTTTTTAAATAAGACGACAAATGTCATCGCGACTCGAGTGGTTTAGCAAACTGGAAAATTGTAATCGCCGAGCGACTCGATTTAAAATTCAAACCGACCACCACCTCGATTACCTCCTCCAGTTTCGCCTTGATCATAGAGAATGAGGTACGCATAATCGAGATCTGCTTCTCCGATGTCCGCCTCCTATCCTTCGGACGCGCGCACCCGGTCTCGTCATAAATCCTTTCAAAAAGATCTCTGCTTTTTTTTTTTGTACCGGACTTTTTTTTTTTCCCCCCGTCCGATCACAGCCGGCGCGCGATCACAGTCTTTCGCACGAACCAGTTTCGCGATGACACCGGATCACGAAAAAATTTTTGCAGCCGGTAACCGGTCTCCGCTGCTCAGGTTTCCCATCGCACCCCCGTACTAGAAATTTCTTTAAGCTTACTGAATGCTCGTTTGATTTATGTAGTAATGGGATATAGATTTTTCATTTTGGCCACCGACTTTCGAGACTACCTAAAGGCCTGCGACCCTTGTCCACAATGGTCCGTAACGTATTCTTCAAGTTGAAAAACTGCTCCTATTTTCATATTCTATTAGTGTTCTTTGCGACAAAATATAACACTTTAGAAATGAATCGTTTCATTTTTACGTCTCACGAAGATAAGCGAGAGAGAGAAAGAGAGAAAGAAAATGGAAAAAAAAGGAGCTAATACATTTTGTAAATTAAATTCAAAATACTCGGTAGGCCCGAAACTGCCCGAAACTGCCCTCGTTTATCTTTTGTCCCTATTGTATGACGATTTCGCAAACAATAGAAGATAAATGCAGGTACACTATAACTTACGTAATTTTTGTGAGTTTTGTCAGTTGAAACATTTTTACTTATAAATGTAAAGGAACTGCTTAAAATCGCACGAGCAAATTGATGCTTAGCCAAATTTAGTGTCCGCACTCCACATAGATTTGTTCTTATAAAATTATTTAAAAAGATTAAAAATATAATAAGACGCGTTAAAAATTAATTTTTTAAATCAGACGTGTACTTATTATAATCCAAAATTAATTCTCACATTTATGTTTCCGAGTTTTACTTTCCTTTTAATCTCTATTCTTAATGTATTTCAACTCAAAACTATTTTATTGAAATTTAACCAAAAATTCTTTTATATATACGTATAAAAAAAAAGAATAACACGATAAAAATCAATCAATATTGTCTGCATTACTTCTTTTGACATTTCTCACGCGAACCGAAATTTCGTCAAGCACCATGTGGCGATCTTTATTCTTTGCTACACTTTCCTCATCTATTTAGAATGAATACTAAATTTATCTACAATTCGGTTGACGTTTTTCGTTATTATACTCTGCCTTTTCCCTTTTTCTCTCTCTCTCCCGCACGTGTCGTGGAATGTCTCGAGCACATTACCAGCGAAAGTTTTGCAATTTCTCGTTCGATCGAGCTTTCTTTTTTTTTTTTTACATTAAAGCCATATGTTAATATCGTTTTATTAGAATAGTTATTTATTTGCAGACTAGTTTGAGACAAAAGATAAGATCGCTTTTCGTCGACTCGTTCATGTATTTAATCGATTGGCCGCGTTTAGCGCAGGGATGCAAGAAAATGCCGTGTTAGGAACGCCCTTACCTCATAGATAAATCCTCGGGTTCCGTCTGCACTGGCAAAACGACCGAAGGAAGCACTATCGAAGGCGAGTGATATACAGGGCTGTTAAGTTCGCTCATTCGGATGTGACGCGCCAGTTTAGTAACCGGCATTATGTACTTCTTGGGATGCGCGATTCCTTCCGGGTCTTCCTCCGGCGCTTGGTCCCCGTCGATGTCCACGTCGACGTCAACGTCGACGTACTCTTCCGAGTCGAGCTCGTCGCTGTTCAACGACGGTGGGGACTCGGCCTCGGGCGACGACTCCTGGTGCACCGCGCCGTTACCGCATTTGTGCTGCTGCAAATGGTGTCGCCTTCTGAAGCGCATTTGGCAGCTATCGCACTCAAACGGCTTCTCGTTGTTGTGTATCAGCATGTGTGCCTTCAGTTGATTCGAGTCGCTGAATCGGGACGTACACATGTCACACGCATACGGGCGCTCGCCCGTGTGCACGCGTAAATGACGGCGAAGATTGGCCACTTGTACGAACTTTCGCTCGCAGTATTTGCATTTGTAAGGTTTTTCACCCGTGTGGAGCCGCATATGCGTCTTCAAGTGATGGTCCCGGGTAAATCTGCAAAATCGAAGGTCAAGGATCGTTCACTTATACTTGTACGTTTAATGAATAACGCGAGAGATATCGGATTAAGTAGCTTGTCTTTTTAATTCGTCCCGTAGCTGTCTTTTTATTTCGTCTCGAGCACATATGTGCGATGCAAATATTAAAAAAATAATTTTTATATTAAACAATTTTTATATTAAATAATTTTTATATTAAACAATTTTTATATTAAAAATCTTCAAGTAAATTTCGAAACAGTTGACTTTTGTTTTATCTTTGACTTAAGAAGAATACAATTTTATTAAAGAATAAAAGAGTTAAATTGCCACTTGAATAAATTATTTCGTGGAGATGTTATCCGCGGTGACTTGAGAAATTAGAAGCACGGGACGATACGCGATCGATCGCAGGAATTCTCACCTTTTCTGGCATTCTCGGCACTGGAAAGGTTTTTCCCCCGTATGCGTGCGTTCGTGATTCTGCAACACGTGCTTGTATCCAAAGGATCTCTGGCACACTCCGCAAGTGAAGACCTTATCTTTGCTGTCCTTTGTCGTTTCGGGACTGATGGAAGGACTGAGTGGGTCCGCACCTTCCGCCGCAGGCTCCGCTTTCAATTTAGTTGGTTTCCTCTTCGCGGCGCGGCCCCTCCTGACGATTCTGTCGTCGTCATTTCCCGTCATATTGTTGTTGTCACTGTTATCGTTATTGTTGTTGTTGTTGTTATTGTTATTATTGTTGTTGTTGCGCCGCGACACGGGCTTCGCGTTCGGGGCCGGCGATACTTCCGGCAGTGGGCGAAGAGGCGAGGGTGGCGAGGATGCGATTCGCGGGGATATCCAATTCCCAAAGAGATCCTGCGGGTAAAGTGACGGAGACGCGGCGAGGGTGGCGTGCAACGATACGGGAAGTTGCGCGGCCATTAGAGCTATTCTCGTCATTCTCGCTTGATTAGCAATCAGCTGCTCCTGGGTCATCGGTAGTCCCGCTGACGTGGGATCGAACATGGGAAACATCCTTCGCGGGGCGCTGTCGAGCTGAGTGCTGTTTTCGGGATCCTGCATCATGCCCAGATGCTGATCGATCAGGAGTCCTGGACTTGACGAGAAACAGATATTGACGTGTGTAAAAAAATATCGAAATGCTAGGTAGGGCGAATAATTAAAAATTTTCACACTCGACATATATATTAATAGATTAAATAATTTTATAGTTTGCGTTATTTTATATACGTAGGGTGAAGTATATAATTGAGCACAAACGAGGGTAATAATTTAACGAAAATATTTCTCATCGTCTCGTTATTATTTTTAATTAAATCTCGCAATGCTTTAAATAAGATATTAATTTTGGATAGCGATGCAATATGCCGATCCGCGAATTTAAATCTTTTTTTTCCGTGCTCTCTTTTTCTCTCGGACGCTCTCTGCACGCTCTTTCCTCTCTTTTTCTCCGTTCCTCTCTCTCTTCCCTCCACTCCCGAGCTGCCCTCCCACACATGTCGCTCGCACGTGAGGTTACTGGATCCTCCTCCATTCACTCACACTCTCAGCTACGCGAGAGTTCATTCATAAGGCTCCGACTATCCACCTACGCGTCTACGACGTATCGCTTCTTCGATTCGGGGCCAACGACTTTATCGGCGCGCGAACATTTACGTTATCAGAATGCCGTAATCATTTCGTACTCGACAGAAACATTCGTTAATATAACAATTAACTAGTATCGTTTTAATTATTTCATCAAATCGTGTAACACAAATTTATATTTTCTCTATTAATTATTATTAATTACGTATTAATTGTATATAATTAAATATATATTATATAAATTTATATTATATAAATTTATAAATTACAAAATTAAGTTTCTCGGATAAGTATTGCAAAATAAATGTGAAAGGTAACATGCTAAGAGTAAGAAAAATGTACTTTTCACAGTACCTAAAACGTAGAAAAATAAAATATGTAAAGGGTAAATTTGTGTTTCCAAGATTAGCAACCTGGGGTGTTTTGTTCCCTGATAAATGTGCGCGATTAGTTCACGATTGAGTAGGGATCGAAGTACGGGTTGTCGCAAATCCTTTTTCTGGAAAGTCGCCTACGCAACGAAACCGCAATTTCTAAAAGGCCGTTCAAAGGATTGCGAATTGACGTCACGCAGGATACGCCATTGTCAGCTTATATTTAAGAGTTTCCTTTACACGAAGTGTTTAAAGGGGTTGCGTGAAAAAGAAGTTTCGAAATGGGATGCGGATTCGGAGATCGTGAATCGGCAAAGCGTTTCACAAACAGTTTTTCGGAAATTGGCAAAGCGAAGTGCTTCGAGGATGCTTTTCAAGCGTTCTGAGCGTAAAGCGAGGAACGGGGAAACAACAAGCGGCAAAAGGATCCACGTTCGATCGCTGCGGGTTAATTAATGGCTATTTAGAGAGGCGACGTCGTTGAATCAATAAGGGCGCGTACGGTGTCTTACTCTCCCCGCCGGCTACCCGCCACCCTAAAATTCCCTTAACGGCGACCGAGATCCTTACAGCCTACGATCGCCGTTTCTTGGCAACGCGACGCCAGGAGTACCGCCCCCGCTCGCGTCTACTTCCTAATTGGTCGCAACCCTTGTAGTTCGCAAATACTTTCTCTCGGAGACCCTATTAGAAGCTAGACCATCTTGAGTTAAGCTTATATATCTGTATTTATTTCACTTCACTGAGAATAACGTAACACAAGCTACGTTTGTGATCGAGAAAAAAAAAAAAAAAGTTAACAAATGTTTCGGGACTTTAATCTTTTCCACGCGCAGAAATTACAAAGCCGGCGGCAATTACGTTTATTGTTCCTTCTGTTGTCGGAGGATCTTTTTTTACGATCAGTTTTTTTTTTTTTTCGCAATAGCCTTGAAGCACAGCCGAAAGTTAGAAAAATGTGTTCCTGCAGTTCGGCACAATTTTTCTGGATAACGGTGCTTTTTTTCCCCTTTTTCTTTTTCGCAATACTGCCGGTGTCGGCAAATCGTAAAGCATGTCCCTTTCTTAAATAATGAAGCTTAATCTTTGTTGATTGTTTATACCTTACTTTGTCTCAAAATAATATTTTATTCTAGGAGACGTTAGAGTCAATAAATTCTTACGTTTGTACACGTACGCGTATGTCAAAAGATTAGTTTCTACAATTTGCCGTTAGCATCAGTTTAAATATTCGTTACACATAACGAATCGGGAAGGTTGTTACGCGAGAGGAAGACGCGTACGGCACATTCCAAGGCAATCGCGGTGATTATTTTTAGACCTGCGTTGCGTCGCGCCGCGAATTATTTGCGAGACAAATTTTTTTTTTTCTTTTCTTTTTTTTTTACAATTTCTCTCTCTCTTTCGTTTCGCCTCGCGGGGGATTTAGCTAGTTGCTCCGGTTGCCTATCGATGTGTTTACAATGTGTCACAACGTACGTGCGTCGTATCGCCATACGATGCTTTTAGATTCTGGCGATACGCCAAGAAGATACGCACGACTCTTAAGAAACTACGAAATTGCTCTCTTCCCGCTCCCTTGCCTCTCTCTCCTCTCTTTTTCTCTACTCCGTTTGTCTCTATATATATTAAAGCGCCGACGCACTACCTACATTTTCACTTTCATTCCGGGCCAATATCCGGCAGATTCTTAGTTCGCGAATGAAAAAGAAAGAAACAATGCGGGGATCGCGTAACACTGTTCTAATAATTCCACGTGATGTTACGAAGATTTTGCCAGGTTTCGTGAGAGACGAGTTACGATAAAGAAAATTATTTAAAATAACCGAAGCTGCGCGTTCCGGAGAACGATGCCTAAGAGTTAAGAACGTGGGAGAATCATTTAAAAGAGCAGAAATTAAATCTTGTTAAACGTTTCGCAGAGAATTCATGCCGCGTACAACAAAATTATTGAAAATTCTTGACGGAAACGATGCAATTGGTTTTTTTTTTTTTTTTTTTTTGACGTTACTCTACATCTATAAAAGAAAGACTAGATACCTGCATAAATCTGCACTTCGCGCGAACAAGCCAATGCCATGCTACAAGTTCCGTGTGGCGGTCCTCACTTTGACATTCCGTGTAGCCTTCTTCCTAAACGCAGCGTGATCACTCGCGAGTTGAAGATACGGAAAGGCTTTGACGTGAAACTGCATCAATGGCGTAATTAAAAACAGACGCCGTCGTCGGTCGGTGTTCTCATTTGTTTTTCCGTAATAGCGCAGGAACGGCACCCCGAAAAGGGTAATTTAAAACACAAGTGACTTACTCCGAGCGAACTGACAGCACCCGATGCAACTGGCACGACGTCGACGTACCGTTAGAGTATCGCGAGAGAGATTGTTTCATATAATTATATGTGTATATATATATATATGTATTTATATATTACTTTGCGAGTGTAATTAACACGACGAGCAAAATCGTGGTACGATCACGCCGGTCGACTGACGACTATCAACGAACGATACTAACTCCGGGCTGACCTTACCCAATACTAAGTGGACAACCGAGTTCCGCTCGCTAGTCGTCAAATATCTCCCACCCTCACACGTCCCGGTCAAATCCCTACTACGAGTTCCTTTTTCCCCACCAGGTACCGTAGCGCGCTACCCTCTCGAATCGCAACCCTGGATGCGCGAGTCGCCGAAACGTTCTTCGTCGCTAGGACGCGCGGGTTACCCTATGCGTGGAAGATGGAGTTCGAGGGGCGAGAGAAAGAGAGGGAAACAAAGTGGAAGGGAGGGCTGACGGTGCGAGAGGGTGAAGCTAGCGAGAGAGAGACGCGAGAAAGTGAAAGAGACGTTATTGCATAGAAAGAGCAAGCGCAAAGAAACAACTCGGGGAAGGGAAGAGCAAGGAGGTTCGGCGAGAAACAGGGTAAACCTGCGACCGTGATCTTTGAGGGTAGGGGATCGGCGCGTGTGGAGAGCGCGCTTTTTTTTTCTTCAGAAGGTGGCGGATCGCCCGGGGGGGATGAAGGAGGGATAAACAAGAAACGAGAAACGTAAGAAGTGTGAAAGGAGTAAGTTCGCGTGAGCGCGGCTCGAAACTTTTTCAGAGATTCTCCTTTTCCTTAAAATTATGAGAATGCGTAATGAAAACGAGTCGTGAACCTTTTTTTTTTACTTGAGATCACGTCGCAATTAATGTTATTTCGTACGATAATTATAGATCTCTAATCGCGCACCTTGACAGCGCTTTCGGGTGAACGCGATCGTTTACTTTTCATTCCGCGACGCACGTACGTACATACATACATACATGTGTATCTCTGCGTTATTTTATGTTTGCTGAATGTACCGCTTTCGCGATATTGACAGTTCCACGTGTGTACAGGAGCGAGCTTTTTGCAAAAGTTCGCCACGGCTGTCGATATTTCAAAAGCGGTCGATATAAATTGCACGGCGATACGTCGTTCTGTTGGGAAAGTCTCCTAGATTGCGCGTAAGGGCAATATAATATCGCGTGAAAGGTCTACAAATAAATATTAAAATACTGAAATATATATATATATAATAAATAAAAAAAAATATATATCTGTATATTAATTAATAAGCAGGTAAAGTAAACGAGACATAACTTGCAATTTTTTAACAATTTTCTAAAATTTTGCTTTTTTCAATAATATAATTTTTACGACAAAATTAGCGTGAAGAAAGGTTTGCCATTGTTCTAGATTTTTGCCTTTGTACCAATGCCGAATAGTATTTTTGTTACATTTTGGATATGCTATTTTAAAGATGTATACACACTCTTTACATTTAGCAAACTTTCCAATTCATTTTTATGCATGGACTATATTTTTTCTTTTCGCACATTTTTTTTTTTGTGAAGTGACTTTCGCTTTCTTTGTTACACATCTTAATTGTCCCTTGTGATCTATTTCAGAAGCCGTGAAACAGTTACAGCGAAGGTCTTAAAACAGATTTTTTTTTCTCATCCTATTGTCGGTTACGTACCAAGGTCGAATTATAAAGTTTAAAAAAAAAAAAACTGATTAAATTAAAGAGTAACTTTATGTCCTACACGTATGCATTAATATTGATGAATCTCAATAATTTTTTAAGTTATACTTTGTTTCCATTATTACGAAGCTATTTAAAAATGGATATTTTATCTCTTTTTTTTTCGATATATACGAAATGTATATTTTAATGACGTGCGCCAAGATACTCAAATCATGGCAGGCAAATATAGACGAATAGAAAGTGGAGTTTAATCTTGAAAAATTTACTTATTACTTTACCAAAGGCAGTCGTAAACAAGCATGCCTATGTCGAGTCAAACGCGAAGAACGCTCGATGTAATTGACGTAAGAAAACTGACTTCTGCCGCGATAACAGCACGCTCGGGGGCCACGCACCCTGACTCCCGTTTTCTTTTACTATTTACTTCGCAAAACGGAACGAGCTACGATAACTCCCGCGGGGGTCGTTGCGCGGCGCGGAGAGGAAAGAAAGGAGGAGGCACGCGTGCAACCGCGCTCGCTCTTTCGTCTCACCTGCTCGCGCGCGTAGCGCGTGCCTGCAGTCGAGAACTCACGACGTTCGCCGGCCACTATCGCGCGCACGTTCGGCCGCGATAAAAAAAAATGTGGAAGAATGCCCCTTGGATCCCCGTGCGTACCATGGGTGTCACGCATGCACGCGCGAACGAGCCCGCGCGCGCCCTTCGTGGCACGGGCGAGAGAGCCACGCACACGGTCGCACGTCGTTCTACCGGGACACCAACACGCGGACACGGGCATGTGAGTACAAGGGTGGCGCGAGCACTCCACCCTGTCAGCCGCCTGTCGTCGCCGTGGAGACAAGGACGGAGATCCGAGCCGTGCGAGAGCGCGAGAGAAACGGGAGGGACCGAGAGTAAGGCGAACGGAAGAGAGAAACAGACGCAAAAAAAAGAAAGAAAAAAAAAAAAAAAGCCGAATCGGGGTGCGGGATCTGGGGCGATTGTCGAATTAGTGAGTCGGCCGATCCACAAGAGGCTCCTTTCCGTGTTACCAAAAATATCTCTTCTTTTTTTTCCCCCCTCCTCTTTCTTTCGGCCGCGTTTATTTGCGCTCGCAGATGCGACGGATCGGAATACGCGTTTGATCGTTGAATTTCATTGAATTCTATCGATTCTGCGCTCAATCCCGGCAGGTTGTTGTCAGTATTCGCTTACTCGAAGACGTCTTTAACTTTTAAAATTATATAGAATTGCATTATCTAGTACAAACGATTTTGAGATTATCTAGAATCGACAATTGATCGACTGACTGCTAAAAAATCTTTTTTGTTCGATGAATGTCATACGTTTCGAGATTTTTTGGACGAGGGGCGACGAAGGGGCGGGATATCCGAAAAGAATACCCCAAATACGATGGGAAAGTGCTTTCGCATACAAACCTGACAAAATATTGTGAAAAACTACGTAGGCAAATAATTAAGCTCTGTATAATTCGCAAGAGTTAAAAAAGAAACGCGAAAAAAAGAAAGAATTGTTGCATATCTTTAAATATATTTAAATTTAATTAATAAAATATATTTAAATTATTATATAAAATGTATGATTAAAAAATATATTTTTGTTGCCGCTTATTAAATTATATATATATATATATTTTTTGGTTACAGTCTCTACATTAATATTTTGTATTTTATGTTACAGTCACCGGCAGAACTTTAAAACTCCGCTGAAGCTCCTGCAAATTGGTGAGTCGCAAGATTTTTATTTTTTCATAGTTTAAGTTAGCTCATATTTTTATACTTGTAATAAAAATATGAGCTAGCTTGATAATTAATTTGATGTTTTTCGTTATTAATAATCACTGGATGAAAATTCGTTTTTGGAAAATGGGTTTTAACTATTCATCTCTATTGACACAGAAAGAATCCGTTCGTAATAGGCATATTACTGGTCGCTATTACAACTGAGCCATTAGGTGATAAAGAAATACATTATTATTTGACAGGCTATTATACTAGAATGACATGGGCCGGACAAGGTCTTCAACCCTTCCGTATACCTGTTCTCAATTCTTCTAGTATCCTGCATTTTTACCTTGTAGTGTAGAATGATATATCACAAGCCGCGTCAACGAACTAAAAATAGCTAAGCAGGCTGTCTTTTCGTTTGCATTTTGAAATGTCTAATATTTTCTTAACGTCAAAAATAATTATCTATGCACTTGCACTGTATTAAAAAAAAAATTCACGTTTCAGTCTTTAACATTAAAAAAAATTATAAAAAGATAAAATATTTTATACAAATATTGTTATTCTTAATAATCATTAAATTGATTAAATTGCATATCCAAAATTTCTTTTGATAATATAAAACAAACTTAATTTGTCTGTGATATATCTTTTATTTTTAATTGAATGCGTATATCGTTCACAATCAGTTAGAGGAAAACGGTTAGAAAACGCTTCTGAGTTTTTACGTTTCTTTTCGGAGCGTCGTTGAAAGAAATCGAAATATCCAACGAGATTTTTCTTTACGTGGTCACATACCGTATGCAGAATCGACCAATCTACCCCTGGATCTGACCGTTGTGCACCACTTTACATAGAGACCAATACCGCGGATTGTGTCGGTATCTCGATCTGTAACCGACGAACGACGGTTTATCGTGGTAGAAAGCAGACGACTTGGAAATTTCCTTCCGCCGCTTGAGCAAATTTTTTTCTTCCCCATTTCTCTCCCGTGGCTATCGTTCAAATCAGATATCAAACGTGCTTTCGAATATTTTTTTCTAGATATTAAGACGCTCCCGTTTTTCTCTCTTTTTTTTTCTTTCTTTTTTTTTTCTTTTTGTTAAACCGAAAGTTTTTCTACGCGAGCGGAAAGCAGAGCGGTGGAGATCCGCGAAAGAAGTCGTCAGCTGTTTTCTCCTGGAAAAATTCGTTGTTGCAACTATTTTTTTATTGCACGGAAATAATTCTCGCGACATATATATTAATCTTAAAAATGCACGGTAACATTTCCCTTTTTTTTTTTTAAGCTTACATGAGAACAGTTATTAACAATTTGATTTTTCGAGACAGGCAATAACTGAAGGCTCTATTTGTCACTGAACGATATACGCCAATTTTCTGATACGATATTTATGGACTTACGACGCGTCGGGACCACCGACATTCCGGTCGGTGAGATAGACCGCGTTACAAGCTTATTACCGAATCTCCTAATTATCGGATCCCAATACCGCTTAATGGCCTAGGCTAATAATAGCGGAGCAGTGCCCTCTTTTCTGCATTAATTCGGTGCTCGCCCACTGGCGAACATGTGGTGTGCGAATAGACTCGAGATGCGGTCCGACGCACCAGCTGGTCTAGGAGGAAGGATGTTCTCTTTCTTTCCTTTTTTTTTTCCTTTTTTTTCATCCTTTTGCTGACCCTATCGTCCTTGTATCGCGCCGTCGCGGAATTTCGCTCGACGACCTAGACGGCGTCCGAAAGAGTTGAAATTCAGCACGATACACATTTAAGCTTCCGTTGTACGATAAAAAGTAAACGTGTTCGCTTCTGAAAATTATAGATAGGAAATTATAATTGAAAACAAAAAAACATAGTTTTATAAAATTGGTGATTGTTTAAAAAAAAAAAAAAAAAAAATTAAAACGTTTAGGCGAATAAATAAGATGTCAGGTTATACCGTGAATTTAATTTTTTGATTATCTTATTTATAATTTTTTTTTCGATTTTATCTTACGTATTTCCGATGCTGAACTGACATTTTGAATCTCTTAGTGACAGTATAAAAAAATTAATTACATCCGACGTTAGTCCGTTAATTTTTATAGTAATTTTCGTAAGTTTATCGTCCATGAGCTTGTATTAAACTCGCGAAAGAGCGGAGCGTACAAAATCTCACCGTGTGAGCACACAACGTTTCTTTTGAGCGAATAAAGGGGCGTTATTTTCTCTGTACCTCGTTGGAATCCCTTCGTAGGCTCACGTCCAGTCGCGACTTTTGATCGAGTTCGCTTTTATTCGCGAGTAAGAGGAAGGACGATGCGGGGCGGAGAGAGAAGGGGCGGGAAAAAAAAATTGTATAAGATCCTGAGCGTAAGTGTAGCGGTTGACCATGCTGGGCACCTGGTCGTTCTAGAGATCGGGTCGATTTCAGGACGGATTTCGCAACGGACGGTGGTAGCACTCGCAAGGGGGAGCCGAGCTCTTGCTGATCGCTGGTCGCTGGTCAGCCACCTCATTTAATAAATAATGAGGCGTGCGATCGATTCGCGGTATGGCCACCAGCCGCGGCGCTACGTCTCCTATTCGCAGGATTTGTCGGAGGATCGATCGATCGGGCGCGAACAATGGCCGAGCCGGTGATCCTGGAGGCGCAGAGGAGAAGGCAGAGGAGAAAACGACGCGCCGATGTGTCACTGTCCGATTAACGTGACTGCCGCGTGTGTTTGGTCGACTCCAGTCCTAATCAAATATCGTCGTGAAATTAGTTCTCCTATCGCACCCGGGTGGAAGTCCCAGTTCGCGAGATCGAGTTATATTATAAAGGCGACTGATCGCAACGCGTCGAAATAATCATTTTTATATTTGTTAATTAATATTCGCGAAAGCAACGTTTGCAAATGAATATGCAAGACACGTAAAACGCGCGCAATTAAATCGTAAATTTGTCTCCCTTCCTCTCTGCTCACTTTACTTTTTTTTTTTCTCTCGCTCCTGTGTCCTCGGTCTATCTTTTTTACTCAACAACGTGCTCCCGCGTAACAAGGGCCTAACAGAGCTGTCAATCCATCGATAAATTGAATGGAGGACCTAAAACCACCCTATATTCTTCGTTGCCCTTCACCCCCTTTCATCCATGCGCTGCGTACTCTTACACCCTATCGGCGGTGGCGGCGGCGGTGGCGGCGGCCCGAGAGACCGGCACGATATTTTTTTTCCCCTGTAACACAAAAACGTCCGTCTCTGCAACTGACGTGTGATTCGGCTACCCTTGCGAGAGATTTAAGGAAGCGGAAAACTGACCGGATGCCGAAAGAACGGCATCTTTCGTCCGCGACGTTCGTACGGCACGACGAAATAAAAATCAAATTTATTCGCGTTCTTGCATCGACATATTATTACCGAGGATTTATTTCTATTTTTCGTAGGAAAATTTATAGAACATTTATATAACGCGATCGCTGACGTGACACGTAGTTTGCGTAGATTTGAATAAAAAATTTTATCGGAAACCAGTGCAATCGCAGAATTGAGTAATATTAACAGACCGCTATTATAATGGGCAAGAGCGGTCGTCGAGAGTGAATTTCTATCAGAATAAGTTACCGGAGAGAAAGGGCTTTGCAAGGGAAAAATTCGGTTCCGAGGAGGGGGGTTGAATCCCGAAGGTAGATAGAAGTATCGCGCGAAGGCGAGAAGAAGAAAGAGAGAAAGAGAAAGAGCGAGTGAGAAAGAGAGAGAAAAAGATTGGCTGAACAATCGACCCTACGCGCTCGGCTCCGCTTCCGCACACACGCGCAAATCCCCTCGTTTTTGGATTTTCGGGTAAAACGGCACGGGTAAAGGGGAGATCGGTGAGTAATTCGAAGCTGGGTTGCAAGTCTGCGATATGTACGGTCCGAGCAGGGGTTGCCTTTTCGAATCTGCGTCCCTCCCTGCTCCCGCTCGCTACTCCCGTTACGCAAGGCAGATTTGACCAATATTTTCGAAGGGCGAGATGAAGGGGGGAAAGCAGGAGGGGTTTTGCACGCGCGGAAAGAAGAGAGAGCGAATAAAATTGCTTTATTCGTCGCCAGTAATTTGTCCGCGGCTATTTGCGGCGCGATACTATGGCGACGGCTTTTCTCCTATGGTGATCTCTCTCAGAAGTTTCGTATAGATTATCTTCCTTTTCTCCTTTAAAAACTAATTTTTATACAAGTCTTTGTTAGGCTAATTTAAGTTCAAGAAGCTGAGTAAAATTCCGAGACTTTTTCCTTTTGCCAAGATTTTTTTTTTATCCCCCTCTTTTCCTCCTACTTAAAAGAAAAATCATTAACTTCTATCGTTGTGCTCCGATGCTTTTTATTTAAATGTCTCAATATTTTATTCTAAACCATTCTAAGGTATCGGTTATATTTTTTCGTAATGGAACAGGTTCATTTTTCATATTGTGTTGTACACGAAAATATGCGGAGTCACGTAACCCTATACCTACGGCGGACTTAGTTTCTTTTCAGCAGCGTTATGCGAAGTATCTTTGAGATCAAACATTTCTAAAGTGACAATTCTAAAATTTCGCTATTCTATTAATTGATCGATTGATCTCTAAAATGTAGATTGTACTAAATGCATATTCAAGAATTCTACGACTCATGTAGGAAGTATACAAAAAATTTTTTTTATTTAATTTTACATTCCCTTTTTTCAACTTGTCAGGTACATCTCGTTTGCATTTACCGCGTAATGTATAAGATGACAGATTTCGTTGCCGCGTCAATCAGCTCGAAATCGACATCCACGAAGTACAATTAAGTTTTACCCTCCTTTTGCTATTTGCAACGGACGTTGATTTCACTTCTTTGACGCACATACGCCGTCGCAGGGTGAAGAGGTCACTCCGGCCGAACTCGTTTCTAGGAGCGATGGTAGGGCGCGAGGGTTTGCCTCGCCCTTATTCGAAGTTCGTATTCAAAACGTCCCTCTTTTCCGGTCGACGACCACGACACGGTGTCTACGAACTTGATCGTTTTAGCGAGACGCGTTGACGTTGACGTACAGATCTCTCGCGAATGTACACTCGTGCTCTCAATAAACGAGGAATAAACGAGGGCCTACTTTGACTCTCGTCACCGTTCGTCTTCGAAGGACTCGTCTGCATCTGCTTTGGTAGCTGTAAAAACTCCAAGTGTCAAACACCTCGAAATTCTTCTTTCGTCTCGTTTTTCTTTTTCTCGGCTCTTGGCTCGTCTCTCGAACGCATTTGTTGCTCATTATTATTCATAGGAGATTTGTTATTTAATGTGAGAGGCACCGTGCCCTACGTAGATCGAGAGTACGGTCGAAAATTTGTTGTAAAATTTACGCGCTCTACGTGCTTTTTTTTTTTTTCAAATTCTATACCGTCGCATCCGCTCGCGACGCTAC
Source organism: Cardiocondyla obscurior (assembly GCF_019399895.1). Lineage (NCBI taxonomy): Eukaryota > Metazoa > Arthropoda > Insecta > Hymenoptera > Formicidae > Cardiocondyla > Cardiocondyla obscurior. Next base: position 689,428 of record NC_091891.1, on the reverse strand, counting down.
AAATTAAGTCTTAACGTCGGCCGGCTCGTCGATTTATGCACCGCAAGAGACAGGTGCGCGTTCGCATTGTTTCTCGCGACCGCGCCTTGTTCGAATTAATAATACATCTCGAAGGGCTGCGATTTAGCATCCGCGCGAACTGTAATTGCTTCATTGTGAATTTTACAACTTAATCGATCGGTGTCTCGTTGCGATATATGGTTTCGCCCGGAGCGAACCGCCTGTGTGGTCCATCCTTTTTATATCTCGCTCTTTCTTCCTCCGGTATGTCTCCCATCTCTAAATCCCAAATCTATTGTACCTTTTTGCGTTTTCCTCGTCGTCACGGACGACTCGCCGTGTTCGCAGATCCATCGGGAAAATACGAGGCCGCGAACGAAACTCCGCATGGTCGATTAAATTTTTCGCCGATTTAGAGTTTCGAAAGGCACTACGTGACTCGTCAACCGAGGTGGGCCACGCGGACTCGACTTTGTTCACGATTTCTTAACTCTGGTTCGTCTATCCTTGAGTGACGCAGAAAATTTGAAGCATAAATAATAATTTTTTAAACGTAAAAATTGTAATTATTAAAAATTTGATATTTTGCATCGTCATTTAATGCCAAATTTTGTAATCTCAAATGCAAAGTATTGTTTTTTTCTTTATTTATTTATTTATTTTATTTTTATTTATCAAAACTGAAAGCTTAGAAATCGACACGACGACTTGATAGCGTTCATGCATCTTTTCTGTTTCCATTAAAGAACCTCTCGACTTCCTGCAGAGTGCTTTTATACACAAAAGCGCTCCTTATAAGAACGGTTAAGTTCGCTGAAATATCCGAGAATGGGATAAGGTATGTGCACGTGTCTCCTGGGCGATCTTCTGGTATATCTTTTCGCCTTCTCCACGGGACATTAGGAGGCAGGAGCACGCGGGTTAACTCAGGCGCGATAGAAAGAGAGATGCGGGAGAGAGTTACTTTTATTTATACATCGGTGGAAGCGCGCGTCTTGTCATCCGGCAGGCCTCACTCTTTCGAAGCGGGAACCGCGCGCGTCCCTTTCGCAGTTTTCTCGCATGGGCACACCTCAAGAGGGAACCCCGGCTCTTGTCGCGACAGCGAGAGGCAGCCACTCCGCAGCTGTACAATCGTCGCCCACGGCGCAAGGTTCATTTAACTTCGCAAATACACAACTCTTTAACATTGTGTCGCGCTAAACGTCCCGCTGCCAGTGTCCCGCACTAATGGACACTGACAAATGGTCCCCAAAAGAATTCTGCGCGCGAGTTCTCTCGTGACCTCGGTTTCTCGCCTTCGCTTCGCCTTCGCGGAGGTGGTTGCCAACTGCACAATACCGCCAAGAGCCACTCGGCGTTCTGTAAATTATTCGACGGCGGGGTGGCGCAATGCTCGCGTTACGCATTTCATTTCGCGACTGATTACGTTTTTCGAGAGATTTGGAAATGCGCGCAATTCATTTCGAGATGATCTTTACGAATCTACGTTAGGCTCGCTTGTCCGTCTCGTCGCTACGATTATTAACATTCTTCCCGCAAAAGAATACAGGTACAAATGGAGAGTTACGTCGCGTGACAATGAAACGCCGATTGCTACCGAGGCTTACGAGAGATACGGAACCGCAGATAAAGAAAGAAAAGATTCCTCGAGCAACTACACGATGTCGGTTCCTCCCTTCGTGTGTTCGACTCGCGCCAACTCATCCTCCTTTGAGGTTCCAACGTCTCTTGCACACACGATTCTCCTCCGTATATACGCGCATGTAGATACGTATACGTACACGCACACAGGCGGTAGGACCACGCGAGCAGCAACAGGCTGCTGCTTTTTACCCTCCTCCTGCTCCTCATCTTTTCTCCTCCGGGATCTCGTCGCCGTTTCTCGTTCTCTCCTTTCCCTCTTTGGCGATGGATCATTTTATTGCGTCCGTGCTCTTTCGGAAACAGAAACTCGATGGCCGTCGGATACATTGCCCGAGCCGGTTACCCGCGTTCTCTATTTCTCCAGTTACAATTTGCCGACGTTTTGGCGACGTTGTTACGATTCAGAATAGCTTGTCCGAGAAAAAGAAACCGCTGGCGACGAGAACTGACTTCAAACGCGCCGAGCGCGAGCTTCGCTCGCTCGGGAAAACGGAAGAGAGGAGCTAAAGAGTCAAGTGGGCCGTATGGATCGTGTCGATGGACGTTTTCTCCATCTTGAGAAGCTTGACTTCTCTGCCGAACATAGGATTGAAAAACGTGCCGCGAAAAGAATGGGGGGGGGAAAAAAAAAAGATTAAAAAAATGAAAGAGTATACGATTTCTCCGGAACTTATTTCTTAAAGACCGATCAGAATTTTTTTTTAATATCTTCCGTTTCAAGCAGCAACGGAAACATGGAATTTAAAGTCGTACTTTCCGAGCGGAACAAAAGCCCCTTTTTTCCCGTTCGCGTCTGGCTCGCTGAAATATAGATGTTAATATTTGTCTCCTGATTCTCACCTAAGCAGGTGTTAGGCATAAGCGCGCCATTGTCAGATTTAGAATCACCCACACGCCCCAGATCTCCGATCTGTAGATCTTCCGTGCCATCGCATGCGTTCTGCGGCTCGGCATAATTTTACGTAATAAAACGCTGACGCCGGGGACATTTACACGTCGTGTACAACATTATTAGAGCGCACGCGAAAAAGAAACGGACTCAAGTTTCAACGTCTTTATGTATTCTCATCTTTCCCAACGAGCTTGTAATTAAGCGAATTTCTTTTTTTTTTTTTTAATTACAATTTTTTAATTAATTTACAAATATTTAATTTTGCTGTTGGAAAACTTTTGACGTCCGTCTCTCGCGTCTTCTTTATTAAATAGAACTTTTTAAAACGGCTGAGCCTGTTGTTCGGCGACCGTCAATCGAAACGTAACTTTTGTGTCGGTAATCGTTTTTGCGCGGCCGTATTAAAATCTCCTTGAGACGGTTCTCCGATGGTGAGAGTTTTCAGCACGCGTCTCGGCCCCTGTCGCGCGCGCGAGAAGGGCAGGAGGAGAGAGAAAAAAATCGTACAAAGAACCGTCCTGGCGACTGTCAAATTTGTATCGGCCTCGTGGATTTCGAAAAATCGGTCGCCTCCTCTTTCTCCCTCATCGGGCAGATGTAAGTATGCTTCGTCGGACAAACTTAATAATATTTATGCAACGCGTGTGCGCAGGCAACGTTCCGCTTTTTTCTTCTGATTCCGGCCGGTGGATTTCGAGGGTTCTTTATTACGTTGCCTTTTTTTTTTTCTTTTTTTTTTCCGCGGAGACGACCCGCTCGCGGGATTAAGGTGCGGGTTGAGCAGGATTTCCCGGAGCTGCGAAAGATACAGCGCATACACGTTCGGGATTAAGTAGAATATCTCTAATGCCATTATATAAACGTTTGTACAAGCGCTATAAATTGCTTAACTTCAATTACGTTAGAGAAACAAAAATTCACGAGTAAGATCGTGAGTTTTGAAGCTTCGAAGCTGGCAATGCAGCGTGATAGCATAAAGGATTCAAAATGGCGTTCAATTCATTAGTTCTCCTCGAACCCTTTCCCTCCGTCGCGCACGACCAATCGCAACTCTGATTTGTTTAACCCTTCTCGTATTGCCGGCTTTAACTACGCTTTCCAACCCTTTGCGGCACCTGCCTGGGGTCGAATGATGTAACCGCGTATATACCCGGCAGACCCGTTCTTCTGGATTGGTGAAAAACTTGAGGAGAGGCGTGGCAACTTTCACCCTTTAGCGTACGAAAGTCCCGATACTCGTCATCCGCAAAGTACTCGCGTCATATTATTATACGAGAAAAATTTTATCTCGCATTAAATAAGTCTGCTTTTATCGAAAGTTCTAAAAGTTGCAGTTTAAATTTAGCATCGCCGACGTCCTTGCAAATTTTTCAGTGAAATCTGTAGTCGATATTATATGCGAAGCATCAAGAGTTATGATATTTAACGAAATCTTGCTGTACGCAACCTAGAAACATTTGAGGCCGGTCGTGTTCGTGTACTTTGGCATTAGCGAAATTAACTGTTGACCAACTCTCTGCCAAATATTATATATACGAAATGGACGTTGAATGGGAACAAATAACATTGCAAATGTCTCGTGCATATAAATATATACACGGGAAAGAGGAGTTGACAAATGTCCTGGCATTCTGACAAATATCTATGTTCGTGCGTAAATATCGCGCGAACGCGAAACGTCTCTTCTTCGTGTAATTTTGCGAACGGCCGCCGTCTCTCATTTTTCCCGAAGATATTAACGTTTGCCAGACGAGAAGCTACCGCCGTAACTACCTAAACTCGGGCGACGCCCGGGTAAATGGTGCTTCGAAAACTTTTCGGTATCGCGTTTACGCGGAGTTTAAAGCGCGGGGCGCATGATTAATGATGTCTAGATAATCGCGACTGAGCCACTGGATCTAAGAAGGCCTTTAAAATAATCCCCATAAAATTACGCCCTAATGCCGCGACCATTAATCCTCCGTCTTATCTTCCAAGACGTAGGCGCCTACGAAAGCTCAACCGGGCGTCGAGCTCGCGCGCAAATGCGAAGGCAGAATAGGGATTAGCGATTTAATCTAAGCGGAACCGCGCGCGCCGATTTCCCTCTTCGTACGTCGAAGAAAATCAATCAATCAATCTCTCGACGGTCAGCCTTAACGCTTGGCTGCTTACATACGTAAGCAACCCGTCCTTTTTTTTTTTTTTCTTTAGCTCGGATATCTCGAAAGGTAAAAGATAACGAGGAAATCTAAATTTTGTTTGATATTTCCGAAGATATCGCTTGAAATTTTATATATTCTATTGAGCGTCCTTGTTACGTGTTTTAATTTTCTAAAATTTAACGTGGCGATGACACAGAAAAATTGAAAAGCTGTTAAATGCCACTTGAACGTGCTTTCGATGCGATCGATTTTGTGCGCGGACGCGCGCTCGCGGGAGACTCGGAGGGTTGAATCTCCAGTAGACTTGTGTCCCCGGTATACCAAAGTTTTTCCCTCCCTTACCCTCCTTGCGCATTTAAGCCGGCGGCGCTGCCGGAATTAATTATTTAGGGGACAGAAATGGCACCCCTGTCCACCCCCTCGATTCTTTCCGCCGTTCTCTCCCTTCTGCCGTTCGCGTTTCCCGAGCTCCACGGATCGTAGCTCGAGCCTAACCCGAGGGCGAAGATATAATTATGGACGGTAGGAGGGCTTCAAGTATTCATGTTTTCATTACGGCGCGGGTCTTCTACTTGCGCGTCCCGCGAGAGAGGAGGGAATTCTTTTCTTTAAAAATAACGCTTTCCTCCATCGCTCATCTCCCGTTATTCTGTTCCGGCTTTGCTCCGCGCTTCCTGCCGCCTCACGCCGTTCTCCGTTTAACGCTTATTACGAAATCGGTTCCTTATCGGTCATCCACGTATCAGTGGTATCTGCTTCAAAACAGATCTACTACAAACATTCGAAATATTCCAAGCGCTCGAGCAGGTTTCAGTCACATTCCTGCAACTAAAAGATAAACGTCCACCTCTACTAATGTTTTTTTTTTTTTTTTTTTTTTTTTTCTTATTGTTGTTTTATCTAAGAGTGATAAAGTTAAGAACTGGTTGTCTCGCAGAACAGGAAGTAAACCGTTTTCCGGTGGATAAATTTTCTCGCACCAAGAACGAACGCGCCTCAGCCCGGCGCGAGGTAGGCGCAGAGACTTTTCTCTGTCCCAATGTTTTTGCTTAGTCCGTTATCTGTTCTTTTGTTCCAACGTTCTCGCACCCTTTGTCCGGACTCTCCCTTTTGTAACTCGCGCGATCCCTCGGCATTGTCCTTCCTGAAAAAGGAACCTCTTCGCAAAAATGTCTCCATCCCCGAATTAATCGACGGCGCTTTCCTCTGCGAAAGAGGAGCTTCGCTGGGCGGGAGGAGATCGCCCATTAAAAATTCCTGAATCAGTAGCCCCTTGCTCCTGATTAACGGCCAATCCACCCCGAGCGATCCTTCATCGCGAATCTTCGCTGTAAATGTGAGGGAAGCCTCGACAATTTATTACCATTTTGTAATAAGCGCTTACGTTATATCAAAATGGAGAAACCGAAAAACTTTCCCGCGAAACAAGAGTTCTTCCTTTATTCGTCTCATTTGATATTATTCTTCATGTCGAAAATTTTAGAGGCATTTAAACTTTGATTGCTCGTAAAGAATGAGTAATTATATATATATATTTTTTTTACATTTTTGAAAAATGCTAATGTAGATTAATAAAACTGAAGGATGTGAAATTTGAAATAAAAAAAGTACAGTTTCTCGATTTAGATAATGATTTTTTTTTCTTTTTTTTTTTTCATGCGCTATCACACTTGGAGCCTCTTAGCTCGCCATTATTCTTTCCCTCGTTGCGTCACCGACTTAACCATCTTTCGTTGCAGCCGCTATTAATTACGTCAGGGCGTCTTATCGATGGTCGTCAGCAACTTTCGCGGCAGGTTTTAATGGAAAAGTTTCTTCCGATGGTACGCGAAGCTCGGCCGAATAAAAATGCAACGATGCAAAATAAGTGGCTCTTTAAAGTATCCAGGGTCCTTGTTAGCTTGATATCGTTTCGCGAGGTTAATTGAAAAAGTTGCCGATTCAAAGCGCGCTCTCTGTTATGTGCGCGACGACATTGTGGCGACAAAATTAACATCTCTAATCCGAATTATTATATTTCCTTCTATTATTCTTGGCGACGTTTAATCACGAAGCTGCCTCGATCGCGAGCGCTTTCACCGCCACGTGGACGTCCGTTCTAGTTGTTCATAAATGTTAATCGACTGCTCCTATTAATGCTAGACGCGGCTAGACGGTCAAAAACCGTCGACTCGGTGTCGTGACGGCGAGAAACTTTTTTCGTAGCAAATTCAACGGAGAAAATTGCAAAGCGCGAGGCGTATTATTTCTACGAAATGTCGTGCAAACCGAGTTGTTCTAAGCCAAAGCGTGCGTTACGAGGGAGCTGATGGTGGACGAAGAAAGTTACATGGATACTGTAACTATCGATCGAATAGTCGGTGTGGACATAAGCGCGAGGGGTAGCTTATTGGTCAGTTGTGCAGCGCGCAACCCCAACATGACACAAGGGGGTTGGCCGGAGCGATGGGGCGATCGTAGAAGGGGGACGTAACCCCATGCCAGCCTTGAGGGACGTCCCAAGAAGGAGAGATAGACGAAGCTTACCTCATTTTGCGAAATTATGGCTTCTGCTAGTTCGAAGGTTTTCTCTCGTTGTTCGATGGGGCTAGGCGGTGTATAATATTACTTCTTGATGAGATCGCCATCTTTCGCGAATCGCTCTTAAAGGCGAGAAATATATCGTCCTGAAAAACCGTTCTCCATTTATATAACATAATTTTACATTTAAGTATACGTACGCGTCGACAATTTTATATGAAAAGTCCCTAAGCTCATTTCTATTTTACTCACATTATCGTGACTTTTATCTAACATTCTCAAAACGCAATAGGTATCCTTTTGATCTTTAAATAAACTTTTGTGCTTTTACTTGTAATAATATAATTTCTTTCGAAAGAATTTTTTATGCAACATGACAGAAAAAGAAAAAAAAAAAAGAAGGAAAATACAAAGGCGTAGAAAATGTTACTGGACAATTTTATCGATTAAGAAAATTGACGAAGGTTACCGTACATCGAATGAATAAATAAATATAAGCATGACGCGCGGTGGCGGCAGGACAGGGGCCATCCATTGCGATATTTTATTGTGGTGTGCGCAAAAGTTTTCGATAAAAATTTAATGCGACGAAATATCTCCTTTCGCGACGCCGCGCCGTCACCGTATTCCGACACAAAGCCGACTCGGAATTCATAGAATATTTGATGGCGCGGTGCCATCCTCACGATGGACTTGTCGACAGTGCCGGTCTTTTCTCCTTCTCTTTCTCTCCCCCTTTTTCTCCCTTTCTTTCTCTCGTTCCGCGGGAACTTCTTTGAAGTACGCGCCAAAAAACTTGGGCAACCCTCGATATAAAAGTTCGCGGGGATCGTGACCGCTGGATATCTGCGGATCAAGGTGTATCTCTGCGCCGCGCATTATTCCCTGCGAGGGACCAGCCCGCGAAAGGGCGAAGAGATCGATAGTCGTGGGCAGCGACGCGACCGATGCCGCCGTCGCGGTGGTAGAGGCGAACTTTTGTTTCTCGGGGAAGAGCAGATAAAGCGCCCGGGGAATAATGGCGTGTCGCCTTCTTTCCTTCTTGTCGCGGGACCTCTCGCCCTTTTGCTCGCCCTCCGGTACCTCGAGGAAGAGTTAATCTTCCCGGCGGTCTATCGCTAAACTTTTTTTTTTTTTTCTCTCCCAAGAATATGTCGTTTCAAACATTTTTTAATATAAATACTTGACGCTAATAAGAGAAATTATTATTATTATTAATCGCTTCGTATATTATTGTACCTGAGCTGCTAAAATAATTATTTATTCTTTGTAAAAAAGAAAAAAAAAAAAAGGGTATAGAAATTTTTTTTTTTATTAAAATATTATTAAATTCAATATTAAATATTCAGTAACGAAAGATTACGTTTTGTCTTCAACGATATACTTTAACGTGAGAGGGTTAGCGTTAGGAGAATTATGTGAATTATCCGTAGCGAGTTTTTACTACGGGCACGGATTTCAACAGCTTCAGGGGGCACCCCACGGCGAACCGTCTAAAATTCGTTATTTCGACGAAAAATAATTACGCGCTAAGATGAATCGGCAATTCGCTTCTCAAACAAAGGGTGGCCGGGCGTAAACCGCGGCAACCTACTGAGAGCCCGAGACGATTCCTCGCCGTCTACCGCGATGGCGGATTATAGTTGCAGCATCACGCTATCCCCAAGGAAGAGGAAAAATTCAGGGATTCTCGCCGAGGTGGTGTTAGCTAATTTTACGCCGGTGTTTCCCTCGTGATTCGGAGGAACTCTCGCTTGCTCTCGCGGGAAGATTAATCGGTCCTAGGTGGGCGGCGCGTTGCTTCGAGCAACCTCGTTAAATCGTTCGTGCGTGCGAAGAACCCGCTGGAAAAGATTAATTGGGCCCCAAGTTTGTTGCTTTGTTGTTATAGCTACAACATTAACTTCAACGACGCGTTATGTCGCCGTTTTGTTTCGATCCATCAATTCCTATTGCAAGCACAATTATTTAATTGTTTTACTTTAAACGTCCTAATATTATTTAACGTTTCTCAAAAGTTAAGCAGCAGGGATTCAACGTTCCGAGATATAAAGTATTTATACGTATTCGTTTGTAATTGCATTTGGAAGATAACCGACGGAGAAATACTATCTTTTAATTAAATAAAATCTGAAACGGGCAACGTAATATACTTTGCGCATCGTATTTCTTCTGATAAGGTAAGACTTATATGAGATCGTCTGGAAACTTAGACGGCTTCTCAAAGCAGATTACACGGTTCGAGAAAGACGGACTGACAATCGTGCAGATTTTTTATTTTGATTTTAACTCACGGATCGACTTTTGATGCTCGTTCAATAACTTTGTTTGTAGACAGCGCCACATTTTGTCACGCTATTTTAAGTCTGCCGAGATCGCTGTAAATTATAGGGAGCAACCTTACTAAGAAGTAACCTTTACTAATTATGGCGAATGTTAAGAATAGACTACCGCCTCGTTTGAGTCCTAAAAAATCTTTATGGCACTTTAAATGTCGGCTTTACTATTTAGTGTAACAGTTTAACGGTGCGTGTTCATCCCGCGATATAAAAAAATCTTTTTTGTCGTTTATTAAAAAAAAGAAATTACAAAGCTTATTTCTGTTATAAAGAAATATTTATTTTTGTTTATTACATTTTTAATCAGTGGTAGGAAAATTTTACAAATTTTAATAACATTTTTCCCGACAAACTGTCGTCTCTTTCTCGTCCTTCTTTTTGTTCGCCCTTCATCCGCTTAAGACTTAACGATGACACCCCTACTCGTCGGTTAAGAAAGCAAAGGAAAGCGACCTCTTATTATCGGCACCGACTAATTCCCCGGGCCATCTTAGAACGACCCCGATCGCTCCGTCCTTTCATCCCTTTTCGTAAAGTCCCCGGTTAAACGCCACCTACTTCCGGCGCCGAACGGTTACAGCGATCGGTCCGAGCGCACCGATAATTATTGCTTTTGGTATCACGCTCCACTTTTCGTTCTCTCCCAATGTTTCTCAAACCGCGAGCAGCTCGTTTTCTAGAAGTCGCGTGGTCGGAGGTCCTGTTTCTTCTGGGACGACCGCCCGCGACGCAGTAGAAACTATTCGTCGAAATTATTATTCGTCACTGTCCGTTCAAATTTTTTATTAAAACGTGTAGCTTTTTAAAAAGACTGCGCTGAAAATTAATATTAAAAAAAAAAAAAAAAAGAAAATAGCGAAACAATACAAGATTCGTATATTTCAAGAGTATAAATTATTACTTCCGTGGTAAATCACTTATAGCTAATAATACCCGATAATAGAAAATAAAAAGTTATATTATTGTACAGATTATTATAATGGTCTGGATAATCTTTTTTTTTTTGTCAAAAAATAACAAAGGTTGACACAACCTGCTTAATAAAACTAGATCCTTACATCAGGCTCGGTCCCTTCACAAAGCGCAAGGTGGACAGAACATTAAGAAACATTATAGAAGAAGAAAAAGCGAAAGGTGAAAAAAAGGGTTGCATAAACGTGCCCCAACCTGTTATTCGGTGGTTTGTTTTCTTTTTTTTTTTTTCTACGCGTTTTTCTCGGTGGGATAACGTTTAGGGACATAATGGACGAGCCCTAGTCGAAAGGGTTGCGGCGTATTGTGTCGTGATCTCGGGTCGCACAAGGTGGCAGGGTGCGCCTGTACCTGCGATTATTACGGGACGGTCCCGTGCGCGGGGTCCGCGGAGTAAAGGGGGAAAAAGGGTTGCGCCGCGTTCGTAGACCCCGATGCACCGCTTCGGGGCCTCGCCCTTTTCAACCCTCTCTAATTGTTTGACCCGCGTGTATCGGTAACGTGGATAACCGTGCCTCGTAACAGGTGTCACGCACGTATACGCACACAACGCGGAGCGCGTACCGTCGGGCAGAGAGGGTTACGGAAGGGAATCGCGACCCTTTCTCGCAGGTGGGTGCCCGTTCCCTTACCTTTCTCTCATCTTTCTCATGGGAGTCCGCCAGCCCACCACGAAGCGAGGCAAACAAATGTCGTTCGGCGCGCGACGCTCCGCAATTATTCCGCAGACGAGTTCCGTAATTTTGCGTTTAACGAGATACCGTGCCGGCGGTGGGCGTTTTCCGGTCTGCCGCGTTCTCAATAAGGTGGGTTAAATGAATCATTTGCCCTTTGATGTTACCACGTCGCCTCTGCGTTCGTACGTGCAGCGTGAGCCGCAGCTGCCGTTCGTTCATGCTTTAATGATTAATTGAATTGAGCCGTATGCTGACAGAACTATTATTTCTAAAACGTGTAATTTATGCGTATCAGTTTGAGCCCTGACACTAGAACGCGTCGATTTCTGTTTGTATACGTTTTCTAATCTTGTAATTAATGCTGCCTGTATGTATATTGTAATCGTAATTCGTGTTAATTAAATTTTAACGCGTTATAAAATTTAATTAAATCTATAATAGTGAGCTTCGACAAATCGCGCGGTAACGCTTCTATCTTCTTCTTCACCCCGTCCTTTGAACCTGTCGCATGATCGTGATCGTCGCTGCGATGACTTTTATAGCACGCGGGTCGGTGCCACTCAATAAAACACCCGTTTTCATCGAGCGGAAGGATATATCGCTTTCCAATTACTCCGCCAGAGGTGTGAGCGCGATAGGAAATAAAGAAAAAAAAAAAAAAGGAAAAAAAAAAGAAAAAAGGAAAGAAAGGGAGATTGTCGTTTCGCAACCCTATCGACCCTCCCCCCTTTCGCACAATAGTAGCGTATGGTGCACGCGGTTTACGCGTCGACCATAAGCGCGTGCATCCCGCGGAGAGGCGCAGGTATAAACGTGCCGATGGGAAGAGGAGAGGGTTGCGTCGTTTACGTGGGGTAGGTCCCAGGGCCCTTAATCCATTACTCGATATATTAATTCGTCTCTCTCCCGGGTGTTCCAGGTAGTGCAACATGATTCTCTCTCTCTCTCGCTTAAAAAAGAAACGAGTCGACCAGGCTAGAAACGCGCCGCGCACGCGCCCAGGTAGCTCCGAAAGGGGTCTGACACGGTCCCTACAGAAAAAAAAAAAAGAGAAAAAAAAAAGAGAAGACTTTGTCGGCCGAGGGGAGAAGAAGCCGCGTCGGCCGTCGTAAAGTACCTGCGATAGGAACGGTGTTTCTGGCAATCAGCCGATCCGCTCGGATAAAGAAGCGGGATCGAAATCGCGTTGAAACGATTTGAGCGTGAATTCTTACTAAATCAGTCTTCCTTTTTCCTTAGCGAGCGATCGGGAAGCATATGCGGGGCGTTTCGAGGAAATAAGTGGCCGATCTGCGGATGCGAGATCTATCGGCTTTGTTTATGGATAATTAAGTTCGAATATACGTGAATTGGTAATGAGAGACGGCGCGGTAAATTGAACGGGATGCGGTTTTACGAATATGCATGCGACGGCGTGCGGTCGAGCCACGGCGCCGTCACGGTCGTTCCTCGGAGCGGAAAAACTCGTTTCCGACGGGCCGCAGATAAGAAAAAGTTCTTCAAACAGCGAGATATCTAGGCGGTGAAACTTTAGGTTACAGCTGCTCCGTTTCTACAGCTCGGGCCAACCGCTTAACCCTCGTTGCAGCCATCGAGTTGCTGCGCTTCGAGTACATCACCTGTTCCTACGGTCGTGAATGCACAACGCAACAGAGTCGTTTCCGGGGACGGCGCGCGATGTCCTCGAGTCGCGAGTCGAGAGGGAAGAGAGAGCGAAGGGGCGCAACGAGAATAACGCGAGAGCGAAAACCGGATTTACCTTTGGCCCGACGCCGGGAGGCCGAGCGTCCCGTTTACCCGGTCACCTGGGACATATTTCTGTGTCCAGCCCCTTTATGCCCCCGCATTCTCCTCGCATTCCGCAATTCTTTACCCGCCGTGATCGCGCGAACGCGCCGTTTTAACTCCCGTCGAATCGGTCAGCGTCGAGGTGCGACGAAGTAACGGCCGGCTGGACACCTTTTCTTCCGCAACCCCCTTTGGTCAGATCGGGCCGGGTTACGTATATGGGATCTTTACGACCGTCCACCCTGTCGGGGTCAAGGGGTTGGCCAGCTGGCGTCAGACGGTTGTGCAATCTGCACGGGAACCCCACCTTTTTCTGGGTCGAACAGTTCGAGAGAAACCGACGGAGCGGAGAAGGACGGAGGACAGGATCGAGGGGTTGCGGAGGAGAGGCTGCTGCGGCAGCCTCTGTGCACTGGGGGGGCTTGGCTGACAGCGTCGCTGCCAACATTGTTCATTGTCCGAGCTCGATGGCCGTCTGTCCCGCGCCATTGTTGGTAATGATTTCAGAGAAGCTTGTGGGAATGCGTATATGCGCGTGCAAATGCGTGGATGTGCGTACCAGTATCGCCGGTGCTTGCCAGGAAACTTATCTTTGCGTCTCGTCCTGGTCAATTCACGCGTATCGCGTCTATAATACTGTAATCTTGATTTATGTAAGTACCGCAGCGAGATTGGCCGGGATGCATTATCGCGCGCAAGCTTAAAATAATCTTAATGGGATTTCTTAACGGGAGAGAGCACAACGTAGAAAAATTACCTCGAGATAAATAATAATTTCATTATTATAACTAGCATTTTTTAAATAATATATATTTTTTTTTTCTGTAGGATTGCTGAATGCACGACGCGTTATTAAGATCACATTTATTCTAACAATCATAGTTCAAAATTATTTAAATGGAAGCATACGGCGTCATTTCAAATTTTAGAATTTACTTCTTTTTACCGCTACTATGTTTTTTTTTTTCTACCGTATCTATATCTAAATACGACACGAACATCGAGACCTTTACAAAATGCCGTTATAATGGTTGTTTTCACGACGGTGTGGTCCACGATCGTTAGAACTCGCGCCACAGATCTCATCATCGGCGCGAGATCGAGCATTTTAAACAGTCAGGAATCTCATTAGGCTGCCAGGTTCGCACCTTTCCTGCGGAGGTGGTGTTTCCGGTGAGTTATGGCGACAGAACGTCTTCTCTACTTGTTTTCCTTTTCGGGAAATTTATGCCACCGCACACCGGCGGTTATACATCTTCGAATGACAGGAAACAAGTTACGAGGACGACGGGGAATATTCATGTCGCGAAATAAATGGTCGCCCATCTCGCGCTCGCACGAATTCTCTCCTGCGTTCTTCGTTCTTATGATTAGTTAACGGAACTAGGCGCCGTAGCCACGCAGGAAACGGAAACAAACGTCGGCTGAATATCAAGTGGATTCAACGGCAGACGTTGCGTCGCGTTTGAGATTTACATTTATCGATAATTTTAACGGATCGTTGTAAATTATTTTTCTTTTAATTAATCTATAGAAATTTATCGAGTAGTTTGATTGAAAATGTATTTACTATCTCCATATAAAATACGTAGCCCTAGCGCCATTTTGATACCGATACCGCCATCGTTACGCCTCAACCCTTGCGCAACCCTATCCTTCGAAAAGGGCTCGCTATTCGAGCACGTCGGTTTACCCTTTTCCCCGGAAGAAAAGGGATTAATTTGAATTGCTGTCACAACATCGCCATTCTGGCATCAATCCCTCTCTCAAGTGGCTGCGATCAGGATTATTTTTCGTTTATACGCAAACGTACAGTTAATCAAAGCTCAAATTTATTTTTTAAGCGCGATAAAAAAAAACTTAGAAATTTTTACTCAATGTACCTTTCAGATATTTAATTTACCGTTTCGTGATTTTAACTAAAATTTTATTTAAAACAATTTTTAATTCTATTTCGTAAGTTTAAGCAGTAACAAATATTTTTAACGTCTTATTGATACAAAAATAAATTGCATATAAGAAACGAGAACGCAAGATGAGAAAAACGATCGGAAAATTTTTATTCTGCATCGGTAATAAACGTCATTGAATTATAAAAGTATTTCACGCGTGCCCCATTCGAAATTAATTCGTCGTCGCCTTGCTTGCGATCCTGTTCTCGAAACTTGCACCTGAGTGTATCCTTCGGTTCGGCGCACCTTTCCAAGCGCGCTCTTCTACCTGTCCGTTCGAGCGTTAATATCTCGACATCTAACGAGTCGCTTGTTCCTCCGAGAATGAAACGATATATTATATTTGTCGATCCGATAAATACACCTCCCGGTGTATCTACGTCGCCATCCCCGACGAAAATTAATATCCTAAATAAATTTCCAGCAATGCCTAACGTAGATCGCGCAAATCTTGAGGAAAAACTTTGACGAG
Source organism: Cardiocondyla obscurior (assembly GCF_019399895.1). Classification (NCBI taxonomy): domain Eukaryota; kingdom Metazoa; phylum Arthropoda; class Insecta; order Hymenoptera; family Formicidae; genus Cardiocondyla; species Cardiocondyla obscurior. The sequence continues at coordinate 674,025 of NC_091891.1, read as the reverse complement.
CTACCGGAACAAAATTATGACGAGTCTCGCGATAAATAGAGTTCCGATTCCCACGCGTAGCTGCGACTCGATACAAAAGATTTCTAATAACTCATGTTTTATTCTTCGCCGCGCAATTTCGCTTCATTAAACAGAATTTACGTCATTCTCGACAATGTATCGCGCCGCTAAACTCCACGTAAGCGTTGGATTGTTTGACCGAAGGGGGGAACTTGCTCGGTAGCCGCATTGGGGCTGCACGTTAATTAGAATTAATGCCCAAACGATCTTCTAGATTCGCTCTCGCGGCTTCTCTTTTCCGCGGCGGACTGTTGACGGGCGATTCGATCGGAATAAATCGCGGCTGCGTGACCACGAGAGAGCGGAGCGGAAGGTTCGCCCGCCCGGCAGCAATTCACATTTTATGGCACATAAACTCGATCGTCGCATGCTCACTGACGCTCGATTGGCCACTCGAATAATGTGCCGAACGTTACGACGATAGTGTCGGGATTAACGTGGCTCCGTGTCCGTGTACAGCTTGATGGAGCCGTTCGCCACCTTAAACGTCGCCGTGTACCCGTTCGAGAGAGCCTTTCTTCATCGATCATCCACGTCTCGCGAAAGACGAAACTGGGAAGCCCGACGGATAAAATTAATACCGGGGCATCGTTACGTCCGAATACTGACCCACGGGCTGGCTAATGGAAAAGTTCTGATGAGATTACGACGCGGCAAAACCCCGAGGTAGATATTGATGTATATACTCCAAACTTTAATATCAGATTTATTGATTAATAATACGGAGAATATACGGCGGGAGAGGGCCACATTATAAGTTACTACAGTTAAGCATCGAGATACGATTACGCGAGTTTCTCGGACGAGTTATACTTTTCTCGATGAAACGCGAAATATCTTTTCGAGGAAAACGTTTGCGAGATATTTCGCGCTGGCGCGCGTGCCATTAGAAACTCGGCGTTTTCGCGATACCGAAAATCAGCGGCGTGACGCGATAAATCAGGCGGGCTTTTTTCGATTTAGTTCGGTTAAAGGATTCGAGGTGCTTTTTGTCCCCCGCTCGTGCGGAACGCGCATATAATAAGGGTGCGCTTCGCTCTCTCCCTTTTTTTTTTTTTTTTTCCTTTGCGTGCTGCCGTCGTCAAATTTCTACTTTCCGGGAGAAAGATAACGCGCCTCTCTTTCTCTCTCTCCCCTTTCGACTTCGCTCTCTCACTCGCTCCTCGTACGCAGATGCGTGCTTTTCATTTTCCCTTCGCGACCGTCGCTGTTTTACTCTCAATTCTCCTCCCTCCACCCCTTCGACACCCTTCCTCTCTCGTCATTCTGCTCGCTACAGCCGACGCTCGTACGTTCGGAATCGCTTCGTTTGCACGCGAGCTAGAATCGACCCTCGTGCAGCGTGTAACGAATACGCGCTTTTTTCATTCTTTTTTTTCCAAACGAAAATATCCACTTTTCGGGGTGAAACGCGCACACGTTCCCGGGTAGTTCAGGAAAAGAAGGAAGAAGAGAGAGACGAGGAAGTAGAGATACGGTAAAAAAAAAAAAAACCTCGATAGGCATGTCCGCTCGGAAGAAACATAACGAAAGAGAGAGGGGGAGAGAGACGGAGAAACGAGCCGACGGTGGGTTTACGGAAAAAAGTGGTTAAAAATATGTAAACCGACATCCGCGAGATCGGTAACACGTGGAGGGTGGAAACCGAGGGGGAGAGAGACAATGTGTGTCGTCGGCACGCGCACGTCTCGTGTCTCCCAGGCCACCGTCGTCTCTCGCTGTCAGGATCGAGAATGTTTTTTATGCTACCGCGATCCTGAGGGAGGTTTTCTCCGCGAGACAGGGCAAGACTGTCTTCTGTCGTCGAGGGCCGGCACGATATTTGTCTCCAGTTCCGAGGATAAACACGGCGACAAGATTTTGTTGCGCGGAAAGCGGGATTTATCCTGTCTTACGTTCCGTTCAATTTTCACCAGTGCGCGGGTAGCCGGAAATTATTCTTTTTTTTTTTTTTTTTTTTTTTTCTTCAGCCTCACGAAATGTTGTCAAACGATCAGAATACAGGGCAAATTTAGATCGCAAGACAATCGCTATTTATGGAAATTAATTACTCCCTTAACGAGAACTTTGTACTAAAATTGAAAAGATGTAAGAATTTCAACGATTTCAAGGATTGACCTGCAAAAGAAGTGGTCCAGAAATTGAAAGCGCATGGAAGCGCGGCGTTTATAGTTTTTATGCCGGGCGGCGTCGTTACTAATTACCAGAATTAGCGGTGCTTATTTGTTACGTGCAGCGTAGGAGGGTGAGGTATTAGGGGGCTTTTAGGATGTTTTCGGGCTCAAAAGGTGCGCGCGAGCGGGACTTTATAGCGGGCGTGGCAGTCTCTCTCTCTCTCTTCTTCTTTCTCCTCCCGAAGAGAGGAGAAGGCGTTCGAGTATTTTTAGTTGTTTGATGCCGGCACGCGCCCTCTTCGCTTTTTTAACGACG